>NC_136426.1:186031278-186433778 GCF_052849685.1 Lactuca virosa | reverse complement strand
TACCTGAAGAAGCAGCGACAGTGCATACAAAACCAATAATATACTTGCTTCTTGATATTTGTCTAGTCTCTTCAGAATCACTTTGAAACACAAGTAACGTAGACGAAAAAGTGAGCAGAATAAGTGAATTAGCGATGAAAGGAGTGAACTTTTGGCCATTAAGGAGGTACGAAAAGAAGGCGTTGAATGCAAGTTGACTCGCAGAGATCAAAGAGTATGTGGAAACAGGTAGGAAATTGAGTCCAAAAGTATACAACATACAGTCTGCAGCCAAGGATATGCCGAGAATTGTATAGAGAATCACTAGGGTGGTCCAAGAAGGTTTTTCGACAAGTTGGTGGTGGTGTTCATGTGGTGTTTTTGAAGGTGAGAAGAGGAAGATGAAGGGGAACATAAGTGGGAATCCAGCAGTTTGAACAAATGCTGCCATCCATTTACTGTTTCCACCTTTGGTGAAGTAAAGTCTTCCTAACATTGTTGCGGTTGATTCGCCGAAGAGTAGAAACATGGTGAAAATTGCTATTTGTATCCACCTCTTGTACGAGACAACCTTTGGGAAGCCTCTTCCACCATCTAATTGGGGTTTCAGGTGATGTATAGTAATTAGTACATCGATGGAGGAATAAAGTTTAATTTCTTAAACCGTAAATCATAATTGTTCTTAAGGTATTGTTTATGTAGAAACCAATATAACTTTGATGTTGAGTGTTACATCGACAATGGAATAAAATTTAGTTTCCTAAGCAATAATCATAAACTTGATGTTGATTAGATTTGGTTTCGATTTGAATGAACAGTTTTTTAGGCTACAACATGAGATTCTTAAGGAAATAACAAATTTTTTATTATCTGAAATATTAAAGATTTGATGATAGAATAAGGACTAAAAATATGAGATCACGTCAAGGTAAGATATTAAGATCATAGCTTGGATCCTTATATTAATTTAACATTGGTCCTAATGTGGTCATGCTCATTTATCAATTATAGGACCTTATTTTCATCTATATAAAATATTTTATAAATTCCTTTCGCTTAATTTATCGTTTTTAGACGCATGTCGTATTAACATTTAATATTTGGGAGTAAAATAAAATTATTCGATATTATATAATCGCTAAGACTTATTACATTTGTAATTACAAAAACAAAACAATTTACAATTATGATAGTTCAAATTTATATTATCTATATTAAATATCATTTTTAATTTCACAAAATTTTATAATATAAATATTTATTTGATATAAAATAATACTATATATTATAATTATTATGTTTTAGTAGACTATATAATATTTAATAAAATATATTATTTATTACTAAAAAAAGTATTTAAAATATGTTTTTCCAGTGTTTGAAAATGAAATTTTGATGTACTTTTCAAAGTTAAGGATGAAAGTAATGCAGGTAGAGTTGGAATCACAAACCAAAGTCAACATACAGTCGTTATTGTGTTGTACAACGAATATAAAATGGAACGATTACATAAAATGATTATCTATTTTAAAAAAAAAAAAAATCAAAGGTATCCGTTAACTCCTTAAATTTCTTCGCTTTTGACATTATATTTTGTAAACTTTAACTCTTTTCATGAAATAACATAAATTTGCAAAAACGATGTAATTTCGTAATATAAAAGAATCACAAAATTGGTAACAAAATATATTTTTGACATTTAAGCAAAATAAGTTGTAACAAAATTAGTAAGGACTTTGGATTTTTCACGTTACACCCGCAAGTTGATCCACTTTATAGACATTTTTGATTTTTCCCACATAACTAAATGAAATTTGGTAAAAAAGTAGTCTTCAAAAAGAATCAACAACGAAACTCACGAATACCAAATCCCTTAACGAAATATGTAGAACATAATATTGTTTGCACTTAAAAGAAATAATAATGTTATAGAAGTTATGCTTTTTTTTTTTCTGAAAAAATATTTAGTTAAAATGAAGTTGCTTTCACGAAAAAAAGAAAGATTGCATGATTGCTATGAATTTGATGCAAGGGTCGCCGATTTTCTCTTGGCAAACTCTCCTGTTTAATTTACTACCATGCTAATTGCTAAAGTGAAAATAAAAAATGTTCATAGGATGTCAAATATTATGTTCAAACTTAAGAGTATGCTTACCAGTGGTATTCGTTGTCTGTTCTTCAGCTTCCTTCATTGATTAATAGAATAAGGAAGAGGACTGAGCGAGAGCAGAGAAATGGGATATAGACTTTTGGGTTTGAAGTGCAATCATGATCACCATGTGTGAATATATATATATTATTTTAAAATCATCTTAAATATATAAATTTATTTATTTTGTTAGAATAAATTATGGAAAACATAAAAAAGGGTTGGCTATATATCGAAGAAACATTAACATTCTAATTAAGGGTCAAAGCCTAGAAAAAGAAAAATGGACTAACTAAAGTAACCTTTGTTGGAGTATATGTTCCATGGACAACTAAGTTACTTTTTCAAGACTATAGATTCCGATTAGATTGGACGATTAGTTTGATGGTGTAGCATGTCATACTTTAAAAAATATACAAGGCTAGACGGAGTCGTTTTGCAAAAGCTCAGTACACCTAATCTCTGCCATAAATTTGACCATAAATTTGACCATAAATTTGACATGCCGAGTTCGGTTCCCTAACTTGACTGGTGGGTTCCGAGAGAGAATGGGATTTATTTTAGAATTCAAATTTTATAATGTTTTTTTTTTCTAAAAAATATAAGAGTTTTTTCTTTCATTCTTGCTTCAAAATTTTAAATCTTTTCGACCATTATAAATACCAACAACTATCCAATTTTATAACAAACAACAACCTTCAATTTTGACTCAAACACTCTCATTATTTTGTGGAGAAAATGACTACCTCCGGTTTCCCATCCCACGTGAAAACTCCAAGAAGAAGCAAAAAAAATACCCAAAACACTAACACTTCAAACCCTCCATCTCCAAGAAGAAGCAAAAAAAAAATACCTAGGACACAAACACTTCAAACCCTCCATCACCTACTTCTTTCAAAATCAAATTGATCGATATATTTACTCACCTCTTAGGTACCATTATCTTGATGAGTACTAAACTCTACTTGATTCATAACGAAACCCAATTCCAATTTCAATCCTAAGTGCAATCCCAACCGAAAAATGACTTCTAAGAATTGGACAGTGAGGAAGAAATAGTGTTGACTTGTGTATTGGAGTTGACGGAGTCAAAATAAATTGAGAATTAGTTGACGGAGTCTAAATGAAAATTGTAGATATCGTCGATATCTACATGTGGATATAAAGAACATCAAAAACGAAGTTCATATGAAAAAGATACGAAGTTTTGAAGATTTCCAGCGGCACGCAGGAGGCGCGACACGCGCTTTTAGAAGCCAGCCACGTCGATCCACTGCAAGTCTACCACATGCTATGAGTAGGGGGGCCGACCAGAGCCAGGGTGTCGCACGCTTCCTAGAACTTTTCCCTATAAATAGCTTTGAACCCCCTCTCTTCGTTCCTAAACCACCAAAGCAATTCTTCTGGATTTATTCTGCAAAAACTAAAATTTCTTTAACAATAGGGTATTCCAGCGAGGCTCTGGAGTCTCTGAAAGCCCGGAAAGTAGAAGCTCTCGAGTCGGAGTTTTGCCAGTGTAATTTCCTGACTTTTGTCAGGAAAATGTTTGTATGTTAAGCTACACTTATATTGCTTTCAATGTAACTTATATTTATATTCATAATCATTGTTATGGATTTATAAATAAGATTTATCAATAATTCCATGTCAAAATACTGATTGATCTACTTAGGGGGTGATGTCTAGGCTAGATTTAGTAGGGTGTTTAAAGTGGGATTTCAAAATAGTATATTTTGTATACCAAACGGAACCTACCTCTATATGATCTTACTTGGTTATTCCTTACTAGATAGATTTTGATGTAGACATCGAGATTATTGAAGAATCTAAACTATTATTATTCACCAGGAAGATTAGGCTAAGACTCAGTATAAGTCATACTTAGGTCACGTTACAGGAAAAACTAAGGTGTTAGGCAAAGCTCTGCCCAAATCACCATTCATCTACCTAAGTTAAGTGAGTGCATAGTCCCTTTCACCCAACATGATTTTAATACAAGTACTATGTAACATCCCAAATTTCAAGTCCGAAAATTTCATTTTTAATTAAGTAATTCACAACATAGTTTACCAAAACATTTCCCATGCCATGCCATTTGTAAAAGAAACTTAACAATGTGTCTGAAAGTCATATCGTCATAAGTAAAATAAATCATAGTACATTCCCAGAAAACTCCATGCGGAAACCATGTGTGTGTGTGTGATACGCTGCTACACCGCCGGCTCCTTCCCCTTAGACGAAGAGGTACCTGAAACCAAAACTGAAATTGTAAGCACAAAGCTTAGTGAGTTCCCCCATCATACCACATACCATACAATCACATAACATACATACTACCGGGCAATTCTGGGGCGCCCGTCCTACCCATGTCAAGCCATTCTGGGGTGCTGACCTACCCATGTCAAGCCATTCTGGGGTGCTGACCTACCCATGTCGAGCCATTATGGGGTGCTGACCTACCCTCCGGTCTTTTAACCGAACACGGGGACTATTTCACCCCTACTGCTAACACATAATATCATATCTCAATCATACTGTCAGACATATCTGGGGTGTCCGACCTACCCATTGGTCCTAACGACCGATTCGGGGACTAGTCCCCTCCTACTGATACTATCTCGCATAACATAGCAAACTAGCTTAGTCACATATCAAGCAAATTAGCATACTCGCATATCAAGCAATAGCATACCAGACAATTATCACAAAGACAATCATCTCAGCTAAACAACTACTAGTGGGCCGACCTTGGTGCCTTAGACCCACTTCTAGTGGAAGGTAACTCACCTCGATGTCGTGTAGTGTCTGAACTGTCCTCGGCGTGAAGGTTGGCTCTCTTCGACCCCTCAATCCCTACATGACAACCCTCAAGTCATCAAACAGAACAAACAACCCTAACCAGGGTCAATACTAAATCCAAGCAAAGTTAACATTGGTCAAAGTCAACACCCAGTTGACCTGTCTCGCCGAGTTGGTCTACCAAGTCCTCGAGTCCATACTCCACTAACCCGATCCTACCCGAACTCCACTCGTCGAGTCTAGCAAGAACTCGGCGGGTTCTCCTTCATTCAAAACATCGGGACCATCTTCATCCGACTCGTCGAGTTCCTCCTTGAACTCGTCGAGTTCATCTCCCTCATAAAAATGTGTCTAGTCTATGACTCGCCGAGTTGTATGAACAACTCGTTGAGTCCATCTTCACAGATTGGGAGATTGCCTTGTACTCGCCGAGTCTGTTCATCCACTCGTCGAGTCCCATGATTCCTAGGTCCCTTTTATGACTAAACATCTACGAGACCTTTCCTTCCTAACAACTGTTCCCTCCACAGAAAGGATTTGGTGGTCATTACACCGCGACTCGCCGAGTCCCAAGAGCGACTCGTCGAGTCCCTCCATGACCATTACTATACAGTCGATTTAAATAGGTCTTAACTTATCAAAACCATAGATCTGGCCCCCTAATGTCCATTTCATAAGTAAAGTTCCAAACTATGTATGGGGTCTTTAGCTCAAAAATCCATAAAATGTGCTTTACAATGTGCATGGAGCTCTCATGGCCATAGAGTTGGGACCTTTATGCCATGAGACCCCTCCAATAACTCAGATCGGAAAGTAGAACTCCATGAAACACTTCACAAATCCGAAAATGGCTTGGAAAGGCCTAGATGCACCCAAAATCTAAGCCCTAAGGATGAATAACCAAATGGAAGACCAAAACAGGGGCATTTTACCTTGATTAAGCTGAAGATGGAATGAGATCTCTAGATCCACAAGCCCCAACTCGAATTCCCAAGCTTCTTCCTTCCTTCCAAGCTTCACAAACCACCCAAAAGCACCAAAATGGCCTTAGAACACACAAAAACGGCTAGGGTTTCGTTACACAGCTTTCTGGGAGTGATAAGGGCAATGGAGGCTGAGTTAAGGCGTTTAAATATGGTGCAAACCCTCAAATTTAGGTTTTCACTCAACAGCACCTACTCGCCGAGTCAGTCTCCCGACTCGTCGAGTAGATTACTTAAACTGTCCGCGGGTCCCGACTCTACTCGACGAGTTGGGCCTCCAACTCGTCGAGTCCTAGAGACAAACACAAGAATACTTGAATAAAAGGCATACCAGGAATCAGGTGTTACAAATCTCCCCCACTTATCTTAGACTTCGTCCTCGAAGTCTGCTGCTTGATCCTGAAAAAGCCCGGGGTAACGCTCCCTCATCTCATCCTCCCGCTCCCATGTCCATTCCGAGCCCTTGCGGTGCTGCCAGTGCACCTTAACCAGCTCCACTTTCTTGTTCATCAGATCCCTTGACTTCCTGTCAAGGATCGCCACTGGCCGCTCGATATAGTTTAGGTTGTCATCAACCTGAATATCCTCCAAAGGTACCACTGCCGAATCATCCACCAGACACTTCCGCAGCTGGGAGACGTGGAAAGTGCTATGAATCTGACTGAGTTCGACTGGCAGATCCAACCTATATTCCACCTTGCCCACCCGGGCTACAACCCTGAAGGGTCCAATATACCTGGGGCCCAGCTTGCCCCGCTTCCTGAATCGAATGACGTCCTTCCATGGCGACACCTTCAAGAGCACCATATCCCCAACCTTGAACTCCAGGTCTGACCGACGCTTGTCGGCATAACTTTTCTGCCGACTCTGAGCAGTCTGGAGCCTGCTCCGGACCTACTGGATCCTCTCCATAGTCTTGAGTACCACTTTGGCACTCCCCATAACCCTCTGTCCAACCTCTCCCCAGCATATCGGGGTCCTGCACTTCCTCCCATACAACATCTCGAAAGGAGGACGGTCGATGCTCGCATGATAACTATTGTTATAGGAGAACTCTGCCAACGGAAGGTAAGTATCCCAACTACCTCCGAAGTCTAAAACACACGCCCGCAGAATATCCTCCAAAGTATGGATGGTCCGCTCACTCTGACCATCCGTCTGCGGGTGAAAAGCGGTGCTAAAATGCAGACGAGTACCCAGCTCATCATGAAACTTCTTCCAAAACCTGGAAGTGAACCACACATCCCTGTCTGAAATCACTGAAACTGACACCCCGTGCCGCGCCACTACCTCTCTGATGTAGATGTCAGCCAACTTTTCAGCCGAAATACTCTCCTAAATTTGGAATAAAATGGGTGCTCTTGGTCAATCGGTTAACGATGACCCAAATCGAATCCACTCCACGCGCGGTCCTGGGAAGCTTCGTAATGAAGTCCATCGTAATATCCTCCCACTTCCACAGCGGGATATCCAACGGCTGGACCTTGCCATGAGGTCTCTATTGCTCAGCCTTGACCTTCCTGTAGGTCAGACACCTCTCCACGACCCAGGCTATGTCCCTCTTCATACAGGGCCACCAATAATCGAGACGAAGATCCCTATACATCTTTGTCACCCCGGGATGGATAGAGAACCTGGATTTGTGTGCCTCTGCCATCAATACCTGGCGCACACCCGCATGATAAGGGACCCACACCCTACAGTGAAGAGTCAATAATCCCCGACTATCATAGTCGAAGGAGGAAACCTGACCCACAATTCGCTCGCTCTTCCGATATTCCTCCTTCATGGCCTCCTGCTGGGCCTCTCGAATATGATCCAACAGTGGAGTCACAACTGTCATCCTCATACAGATATCCCTGACCGGTGTTGCCTTGCGGCTAAGCGCATCGGCCACACCATTGGCCTTCCCCGGGTGGTAGAGGATCTCACAATCATAATCCTTTACCACATCAAGCCACTGACGCTGCCTCATATTCAGATTTGGCTGGTCCGTGAGATACCTCAGACTCTTGTGGTCCGTGTAAATGGTACAGCGAACCCCATAGAGGTAATGACGCCAAATCTTGAGGGCGAAAACAAAAGCCGCCAACTCCAAATCATGCGTCGGATAATTTGCCTCGTGAGGCTTCAACTACCTCGAAGCGTAAGCAATAACATGCCCCCTCTGCATCAATACCTCGCCCAAACCTGATATGGACGCGTCACAGTATACAACAAAATCCTCCATGCCCTCCGTCAGGGCTAAGATTGGCGCCTCACACAATCTCTGTCTCAATGTCTCAAACGCAGCTTGCTGCTCAGGCCCCCAACGAAAGACCACGACTTTCCTTGTCAGCCTGGTCAGGAGCACAACTATCTTCGAGAAGTCCTGAATGAATCTCCGATAGTAGCCTGCCAATCCCAGGAAGCTCCGAATCTCAGATGGAGACCTCGGAACCTCCCACCTCATCACGGCCTCAACCTTGGCCGAATCAACCGATATCCCGTCCTGGTTGACAAGGTGCCCAAGAAACTGCACCTCACGCAACCAGAACTCACGCTTGGAGAACTTAGCATACAAGCTCTCCCTTCTCAAAGTACCCAAAACCTCTCGCAAGTGCTCCTCATGCTGCTCTCGCGTCTTGGAATAAACCAAGATGACATCGATGAAAACTATCACAGACCGATCTAACATCGGTCTGCACATGCGGTTCATGAGATCCATGAACGCGAAAGGAGCATTGGTAACCCCGAAAGGCATCACCACGAACTCATAGTGGCCATAACGCATCCGAAACGCAGTCTTCTGCACATCCTCCTCTCTGACCCTCATCTGATGATACCCTGAACGCAAATCAATCTTGGAGAACCAAGATGCTCCCTGTAGCTGGTCAAAGTGGTCATCAATCCTCGGAAGTGGGTAACGGTTCTTCACCATTACCTTATTCAGCTCCATATAGTCTATACACATCCGATGCGACCCGTCCTTCTTTTTCACGAATAGAATCGGGGCTCCCCAAAGTGAACTGCTCGGTCTAATGAATCCCTTGTCTAACAGCTCCTGCAACTGTGTAGACAACTCCTGCATCTCAGGAGGAGCCAACCGATACGGTGCCTTGGCTATCGGAGCCGTACCAGGGACTAGGTCGATCCTGAACTCTACCTGCCGCTCCGGAGGTATCCCAGGCAACTCCTCGGGGAATACATCCGCGAACTCTCGCACTACTGGCACATCACCCACTGTCGCCTTACCCGCCTCCCGGGTATCCATAACATAGGCGACAAATCCTGCGCAACCTTGCTTAATGTAGCGCCTAGCTCTCGCTGCTGAACATAAATCTGGTCCTCGCTGTGGCTTCTCGCCCTGAATCACCAGCTCTCCCCCATTTAGGGTCCTGATCTGCACCAACTGTTGCGTGCAGTCGATCACCACCCCATTGGGGCTCAACCAATCCATACCAATAATGGCATTGTTCCCCCGCAAAGGTATGGGAACCAGGTCTACCAGGTAACACTCCTCGAACAGCCGCAAAACACAATCTCGGTAGACCTCTGATGCTCGCACTGACTGGTCGTCCGCAATCTCGACCTCTAGATGGCAATCCAACATGCCCGAAGAATCAGGAAACTTCTTGCCAAGTGCAAGAGAGACAAACGATTGGGTAGCACCCGAATCAAACAATACCTGAACTGGGATACCGTTCACATGGAACGATCCTAAACAGAGCACATACATAACATATCAAAATCACAGCGTCATATCATAAAAGCATAAGAAAGAAATTGTACCCGTAACCACATCGGGTGCAGCGCGCGCCTCCTCGGCTGTCAACTGAAATGCTCGGCTCCGCACCACCGGAGCCTCTGCCTTGGCCTTCCGGCCATCTGTAACCCGCGTTGTCACTAGAGTCGGCGCCACCGTTGGCGCTGCTGCTGACGCTGCTGTCAATCTAGGGCACTTGGCCTTCTTATGGCCCCTCTAATTGCAATGGAAGCAATCAGGTCTGACATCTGCACTGTGGGGGCGGGGGCAGTACAATCCCTGCCAAAGTGCCCCGTCTTGCCGCACTTGTAGCAGCCGGACGATCCCGCTCTACAAGCTCCCTCAAGCGGCCTGCCGCATTTCCTGCAGCGGCTCTGGCCCGGCTGGCCCTTTGACCTAATGTCAGATCCCTTGGGTTTCTTCCCTGAAACCCCTGTAACCTACTCAGACTCTGCTTTCCTCTTCCTCACATGCTCCAAATCGAGCTCCCTCTCCCGCGCCCTGACAATCATGGACTACAGGGTCGGGCAGGCTGAATAGCTAACATGCTCCTGAATATCGGCCCTAAACATATCATGGTAGCGGGTCTTCTGCTTCTCCTCATCCCCCGCATACTGGGGTACCAACAGGGCCCTCTCCCTGAACTTGGCGGTGATCTCCGCCACTGTCTCAGTCGTCTGCCTCATATCCAAAAACTCCCTGGCCAGCTGCTGAAGCCCCACAGCCGGCGCAAACTCAGCCCTGAATCTGGTCACGAAATCTGACCAAGTCATAGCCTCGACGGCTACGGCTCCCAACGAGTCACCAACCGACTCCCACCAATCTCTAGCTCTGTCTCTCAAACATCCCGCCGCAAAGCGGACCTTCGATCCTTCCGGGTAGAATCTCGTCAACTGCGCAGACTCAATGTCTGTGATCCATCTCCTGGCAGCAATGGGGTCCTTCACCCCATGAAAATCCGAGGCACCACTCCCTCTGAATTCCTTGAAGGACAATGTGCGCGTACCTGCCTGGCTAGATGCCAGATCACTCCTAAATGCTCGGAGGCGATCCTCCTCCATCAGCTCAACAATGCCCTCCTTGATCGACCTGGAAAATAACAGGGGTCGACTCAAGGATGCCTCTCGTGATCTCAGACGCGATGAACTCGCGTAGCCCGTCATCAACCTGCTCGGATCCTGCACCCAAGCATGATCCTGATCCTGATCCTGAACCTCCCGCTCCATGTCGTGTGATTGCCATACTGCAAATAAACACATAAACATCAGGATCATACATGCTCTCGAGAGGTCTCACATACTCTCCAAGTTTCCTGGTTCCATCTCGGCCCTCCCTGACTCGAGTATGGATCCTCTGCTTCCAGTAGTACGGGCCCATACTACCTTCCACAAGTATCCGTACTTTCCTCAAGGATTGCTTCAACTTCACCAAGTCCCTTTACCGATACCTTTTTCCACTAATCTCGTCCCAGGCTCTCCTAGGGCACCCTCCGACCTACTCTCCGCCATCAGCTGCACTAGGAGTTCCTACTTCCTTCCCTAACTAGCTTGCGAATACTGTTATATATCCGTTTACTAGTTAGTTAAAGTTAGCCAGAACCCTTATAGCACAAAGCAAGCAGCATTCGTGCATTGAGTAACCAATTCAGGCATAACCTATACATGACATCCTACTGCTGACTAAACAGTCCTAGCATACAGCTCATACAATAGGCATATAAGGCATCCTTCCTAGATCCTTAGCCCTAATCTAGCATACAGTTCTCAGAATCATATATATCAGGCATACAAGGCATCCTCCTAGATCCTTAGCCCTAATCTAGCATGCAGTTTCTCAAATTCATATATCATATAACTTATCATAACAAGTATGGGTATCTTGGGTAAAACTTACTTGAGCTCGGCCGGTTGCACGCATCACACACCTTGTTCTTTCTCCAAAACCCTTTGACTCAGATTTTGAAAATCATTTTCTAAAAAAAATCTTTTAATCCCTCGGTTTGAGTCCAGACACCCCCAAGGGTGTGTCCGAATCCCTCAAACCAGGGCTCTGATACCAACTTGTAACATCCCAAATTTCAAGTCCGAGAATTTCATTTTTAATTAAGTAATTCACAACATAGTTTACCAAAACATTTCCCATGCCATGTCATTTGTAAAACAAACTTAACAATGTGTCTGAAAGTCATATCGTCATAAGTAAAATAAATCAGAGTACCTTCCCAGAAAACTCCATGCGGAAACGATGTGTGTGTGTGATGCGCTACTACACCGCCGGCTCCTTCCCCTTAGATGAAGAGGTACCTGAAACCAAAACTGAAACTGTAAGAACAAAGCTTAGTGAGTTCCCCCATGCCAAGCCATTCTGGGGTGCTGACCTACCCATGTCAAGCTATTCTAGGGTGCTGACCTACCCATGTCGGGCCATTCTGTGGTGCTGACCTACCCTCCGGTCTTTTAACCGAACACGTGGACTATTTCACCCCCTACTGCTAACACATAATATCATATCTCAATCATGCTGTCAGACATATATGGGGTGTCCGACCTACCCATTGGTCCTAACGACCGATTCGGGGAGTAGTCCCCTCCTACTGATACTATCTCGCATAACATAGCAAACTAGTTTTGTCACATATCTAGTAAACTAGCATACTCGCATATCAAGCAATAGCAAACCAGACAATTATCACAAAGACAATCATCTCAGCTAAATAACTACTAGTGGGCCGGCCTTGGTGCCTTAGACCCACTTCTACTGGAAGGTAACTCACCTCGATGTCGTGTTGTGTCTGAACTGTCCTCGGCGTGAAGGTTGGCTCTCTTCGACCCCTCAATCCCTACATGACAACCCTCAAGTCATCAAACAGAACAAACAACCCTAACCAGGGTCAATACTAAAACCAAGCAAAGTCAACATTGGTCATAGTCAACACCCAGTTGACCTGACTCGCCGAGTTGGTCTACCAAGTCGTCGAGTCCATACTCCACTAACCCGATCCTCCCCGGACTCCACTTGTCGAGTCTAGCAAAAATTCGGCGGGTTCTCCTTCATTCAAAACATCGGGACCATCTTCATCCGACTCGTCGAGTTCCTCCTTGAACTCAGCGAGTTCATATCCCTCATAAAAATGTGTCCAGTCTATGACTCGCCGAGTTGTATGAACAACTCGTCGAGTCCATCTTCAAAGATTGGGAGATTGGCTTGGATTCGCCGATTCTGTTCATCCACTCATCGAGTCCCATGATTCGCAGGTCCCTTTTATGACTAAACATCTATGGGACCTTTCCTTCCTAACAACTGTTCCCTCCACAGAAAGGATTTGGTGGTCATTACACCGCGACTCGCCGAGTCCCAAGAGCGACTCGTCGAGTCCCTCCATGACCATTACTATACAGTCGATTTAAATGGGTCTTAACTCATCAAAACCATAGATATGGCCCCCTATTGTCAATTTCATACGTAAAGTTCCAAAGTTGGTGCACATGCATGGGGTCTTTAGCTCAAAAATCCATAAAATATGCTTTACAATGTGCATGGAGCTCTCATGGCCATAGAGTTGGCACCTTTATGCCATGAGACCCCTCCAATGACTCAGATCTGAAAGTAGAACTCCATGAAACACTTCACAAATCCGAAAATGGATTGGAAAGCCCTAGATGCACCCAAAATCTAAGCCCTAAGGATGAATAACCAAATGGAAGACCAAAACAGGGGCATTTTACCTTGATTAAGCTGAAAATGGAATGAGATCTCTGGATCCACAAGCCCCAACTCGAATTCCCAAGCTTCTTCCTTCCTTCCAAGCTTCACAAACCACCTAAAAGCACCAAAATGGCCTTAGAACACACAAAAACGGCTAGGGTTTTGTTACACAGCTTTCTGGGAGTGATAAGGGCAATGGAGGTTGAGATAAGGCGTTTAAATAGGGTGCAAACCCTCAGATTTAGGGTTTCACTCAACAGCACCTACTCGCCGAGTCAGTCTCCCGACTCGTCGAGTAGATTACTTAAACTGTCCCAGGTCCCGACTCTACTCGACGAGTTGGGCCTCCAACTCGTCGAGTCCCAGAGAAAAACACAAGAATACTTGAATAAAAGGCATACAAGGAATCAGGTGTTACATACTAATTAAAGTAATGAATATTTGTCGAAATTGAAATCGGTCAAAATCTGACCTCATATAAGTAAGTTATGATTTTTCAAAGTTTCAGCGTAGTTATATACGACACAGAAATCGAAATTGCAATCAGTCGATTCTTAGGAAAAACAATCTAAATGAGAATTGAAGATCTTGTTAATACCTATCCGTAGATATAAATACATTTGAGAACGAACGTCAGACGAGAGAGTTATAAAATTTAAACGGATTTTAACAGTCTAAGCGTGTTAAAAATATAAATTTAAAAATAAATTTAAAATTAGCCGATGGAGTTTAAATGAAATTTGTAGATCTCGTGGATAGCTACGTGTGGATATAAAACGTGTAAAAAACGGAGCTCGTATGAAGAAGATATGAATTATTAAAGATTTTATAAAAGTTCGTGCTTAGTTGCGCGTACAGAAAAGATGCACAACGCGCATCTGACATCCACCATATTTTCACCACGTATCACGATGTTAGTGAAGCCACGCCATCACCCGTCTGAGTGCGCGGCGCACACAGACAAGGTACGTGGTGCACATATGCTTTTTTGTATATGAATAGCAGCAGAGGATCAGATCATTTCCCACACATTTTCATACTCTCTCTCAAAGTTCCTATCAATATTTGCGCCATTTTCTTTAGTTTTAGTCTTCAACGAAGAACTGAGGTCCCTAGGAGCCCGACAACTAACAGCTATCACATCAGAGTCCTGCCAACACAATTTCTGGACTTCTATGTAAGAAATCTTTTTAAGTTAGATTACACTCAATATTATTTTAGTGTCATTTATATTTATATTCATAATCATCGTTATGAATTTATAAACAAGACTTTTCAAGGATTCCAAGTCATTATTCTGATTGATCTACTTATGGGGGGTGTTTCTAGGCAAGATTTAGTGAGGTGTTTAAAGTGAGAGTTCCAAATAGTATACTTTGTATACCAAACGAATCCTACATCCGATATGATTATATATGGTTGCTCATTACTTGATAGATCTTTATGTAGTCATTGGGATTGTTGAGGAATCTATAATATCATTAGTCATAAGAAATGATAAACTAATACTTAGTGATATTTGTACCTAGGTCACTTCATAGGAAAATATAAAATACCAATGAAAAGTTCTGCCCAAATTCCAAGGCATCCACTCTTATCAAGTGAGTGTATAGCCCCTTTCATGAACGTAGTTTTAATACAAGTATCAATTAAAGTATCAAAATACATTCCAAAGAGTTTTATGTGAGATATATGCTTATTACTTGGAATATATATTAGAACCATATTTGATAATATATGACATGTGAACCAGATATGGTTCTATATGTGTTAAGATGTATATATATTATTTCATGATAATAATAATAAGAGCGTTATTAGAAAACTGTATTAATACCTAAAACACCTTGTGTCAAACAAAAACACACTAGGGTAGAATAGTTTTATCAAGAGATAATATAAGACTTACAAAGGAGGCTTAAGTTTAATTAGGTACGAATATGGGGTAGCATCTTCCTAAAAGTCTGTGATAGGTGTGAATGGAGGGTAGAATTCTAACATTGATGATCCAAGTATATGGTCTAGGTACAATCATTCATTCCTAATCCAAGAGTGTAAATTAGGTATAGCCATTCATTACTGATCCAGGAGTATGGATTAAGTACAATCATTCATTCCTAATCCAAGAGTGTTGATTAGCTATAGTCATTCATCACTAATCCGAGAGTATGGATTAAGTACAATAATTCATTACTGACCCAAAAGTATGGATTTAGTATAGCCATTCATTACTAATCCAAGATTATGGATTAAGCATAATCATTTGTTATTGATTCAAGAGTATGGTTTAAGTACAATCATTCATCATTGATCCTTGAGTATGGATTAGGTATGGTAATTCGGGTATTCCATTCTTTTCTCTGTTGTCTCCATTGATCCTCATCTACTGCTAAGGAATTTCTGAAGCAGCATAGTCAATTCATTATTCACACTAATCCCTTTCGATAAATATCGAAAAGTCATATAAGGTCAATATGTGAGGATCGACGAGATAATGGTAGATTGCTTATATAAGTTATACTTGTGTAATGATAAGAAATAATATTACAAGTTTTAATATATATACATTATAACATTATGGGATTGAAATCCCTATGTACTCACTAGGTTTCCCAAATTGACCCACTAAGTTTCTTTGTATCACAGGAAACAGTACGAAGGTACAATCCACTGAGAGATTTAAAGAGTTTAGGCCATTAGTATAATAATTTAATGTAAGACATTTAATGATTACATTTATGCTTATGTTTCTCATATCAATTATGACATCCCAAAGTTATAATAATTAATGAAAAAAATTTCTTTGGAAATACTTTTATGGCACCAAATTCCACATTTATAAATAAACTTTGTTTTTAAAATAAGCATCAATAAATAAAATGGTATTTTCTGTATGAGAAAATTGGGGATGTCATAGTTGGTATCAAATGATTAGTTTAAGCAAACTAGAAATTTAGAGGATTTCCAGACTTAAAATTAGAATGCTAAGCGATGATCGTGAGTTGAGTGTGTATGTTATATTTTAGGTAATACACCTGAATTAACACAAGCACCGACTTACTTTAGAATGAGATGCCTAATTTTCTTTTATGTGCTACATGGTTTGTATTATAGCATGAATTAGGTTGTTTATCCAAATTTCTATTAGGTTTAAGGTGTGTTGCCAACCTAGGATTTTGAAATTTTATATGTTCAGGTTTCTAAACATTTAATTACGACATTAGAACTGGCATATAACTTTTCAGACCGATAAGGAGAACTATGTGTCTAAACCTTTCCTACTTCTACTCTTGTCTCGGTACACTAAACGCCCCTTTGGGGTACACAACGCCATGGTGAGAACTCGTAGCAGATTAGGAAGCGGTAACGAGAATCGGCAGCATGAGCCCCATGTAATCGAACAAGCAACTGGATTTGTTTCGATAGATGAACCTGTCAATATAACGATGATTAGGGATCAATTAGCTGAAAAGAAAGAGGAGATGAGACAACTTATCTGAGAGAATGGAATAAAACCCACTGTGCTTGTCATACAACCTAAGCTTAATGAGGACCACTTTGAGGAAGGAAATTATAGCAGGACAGTGAGTTATATGGAACCCCAAGTGGTTAGGAAGAATGACCCTGAAATGGAAATTGAAAGGGATTCGATTCATAATGCCCTATGCATTTGGAAAATTCAGAACACATAAATATTATAGCATATGCAATCGATCCTATACCCGAAGCATATGGGATACGATTCATAATAAAGACGTGATACTTTACCAGTCTCTAGCTATAACATTTCCATATATAGAATTTCCTTATGTCGAATCTTTTCAACATAACATTCATATATATATATATATATATATATATATATATATATATATATATATATATATATATATATATATATATATATATATATATATATATATATATATATATATATATATATATATATGACTAAACTTGATTAAAATCTCAATCTAAGTTTTTAGAATTGAATTGAAGTATAATTTCCTCTCCCTTAATTATAGCAAAACAAGTTTTCAAACTCTGCAACTTTACGAATTGAAACTTTTGTTTTCTACGATTAACATTGCTAACTTTTTGTTTTCTATAATTAACATTGCTAACTTGCAACACTTACCATAATAATTATGCTCCCACTAGCATAATAATTATTACCTTATCAGCATAACACTTATGCTCCCACTAGCTTTGACATGTACCCAGAAATCAGCTGGACTTTTAGAAATCAATACTTATTGACTTTCTTACCAAAGTTCAAATTTCTGACACGAGATGCTTCGATAAGACTTTATATAGGCTTCTCAAACTCATACACTTTTCCTTATATAGCTCACATGTGTGTCTAAAAAATTTTAGAACTTACAGAAATAAGTCTCAAATGTTTAGACCTTTGCCATTTCTCACAATTCGAACTATGAAGAGGGATGCCATAATCATAATCGAATATGAGAATGCAAATATCACAATTGCTATCTCCTTGAAATCTACTTAGTGAAAGCGTTTCCTCAAAATCATTTTCATGAATTGGAGAGAAACCTTATGACACTTAGATTTTTTATGGTGTATGTGTTCCTATCCATGCGAATTTGTCAAAACCATAATCACAAGACAAGGTTATTGACAAATCCAAATTCATACGGACTGAACTTGTTCAATCTTAATTTCTCGCCACCTGGCAGCACAAGGCCTACCATTGCTTCCAAGTTGTTATGCAATAATTGAGTACTCATAGAACTCACATGCATAGTCAACTTTAACTGGAACGGGTACAGAAACAAGAATATGTCAACACGATAGGTTATAAACCTCAGGTCGTGTGCTAGTGACAAAAAATAGGTTTTATTATTGATTAGTTCTTGAAACTTTTTCAAGATCTTTAAGACTCACATTGACCTCTTGACATATAAGATTCTCTATGTCAAGAAACATTCCTTGACAAACAAATATTCAAGAGTTAGTGCAGATTCTTATCAAGATAAACACTTCACACAATTGGTCTTAGTTGGTCTTTGTTTTATCCAAAACATCACAACTTACCAATTTCAAATGTACAAGAATAGAAAACATATTACTCTACATTTGATGAGTGTTTTAAACCTTTCTTAAGATTATGTCACTCAAGGCACAATCTTGGAGTATGACTCTAAGACTTGTTTTTGGAACGAAGTATGACTCATCATCTTGATTTAATCATTTCAACAATTCATGATTCCTCTTCTTAGTCATACAAATGCACTAAGATGTCCTTAGAGGATCAATTGTAATATGGTTTCATAATCACTAAGATAATCATAAAACATGATACTCAAGTACTCTCCCATCTTTTCAGATTGGAAAATTTTTTATCTTTCTGCCTAATTTGATTCTTCTTATTCGTTCTACTATACATTGAAACATTTTCAATGATTCAAAATTATACTTAATCTTGTAAGTATAACCATATTTACTAAACTTTAGTAAATCATAACAAATAGTCATATCGTTCTTTGTGGTGGACCTGACCAGCGCACAACCAAGTGTACCTGATCCCCTACTCTTTCACTTGACTCACATATAAATGTGAGCTAGGAATTATTCTTAATTTCCCAAAGATGGAGGTTCTCATTCATCACGCAACACAAGTTGCATGATTCCAAGTTTCTATCTAACTGAAACTTGGGTGATGAGAAGTGTAAAATCTTGATGTCAAAGGATCAGAAGTATGGAGGTAGCAAGGCAAAGTTGTGTGAAAAGTGTAGAAGGAATCACAATGGAAAATGCACTGAGGAAGTAACCCACTTCAAATATGGGAAGGCTGGTCATTATGCTAACGAATGCACGACCAAGAAAGAGTTCTACTTTAAGTGTGGCAAAGAAGGACACTTAAAGCGAAACTGCCCAAAGAAGGAAGGAGCTACAAATCCAAACGTACAGCCAAAACCAAAGGAGAATGCCAAAGCATACCACATGATACTTGATGTGGAAGCAAGAGGGCGGGAATTTAGAGCCGCGTGTCAAGAATACTTGAATGAGTCATGATAGATTTATATTTTGTAGCCTAATGCAGAAGGCATAATAAGTTGGAATAACTTTGTAATCATCTATGAAGCAATATAATTTACTAAATTATGATATTCAATGTGTTGATTTTATGTGTTGTTTTTCTTTTAGGTTAACTTAGTGAACTGCACGATAATACTTGGGACGAGTATGAGTAGGTGTTAAAGATAATAGAGACCTATACTACAGGAAACACAAGACTTACACTTGGATCAGGGAAAGTCACAAGTTTATTAAGTCTCTAAGTAGTTGAGCTATTTTATTCATTTCCATCCTTACCTTTGTTTCGGTAATTATTAAAAAGATAAATATTCCAAACTTAGTGGTCGTATCGAATCGACTACGACTAATCCACAAAGTAAGTTCGACTTAGCATCCAAATTTAAATTAAAGGAAAAGAAAATTGAAGCGGTCAATAGAAGTATCGTGATTCTCGTTTAAATTAAGCAACATGTAGCTAGAAGTGCTACATGCTAGAATGTGATTATATCACATTAGAACATTAAGTAAGGTATCTTTCGTACTAGAGTCTGACTCAAAGAGACATGAGTCTATCCATTGCATCACACGATAAGAGGTTATTAGAACATGACCCATCAGCCTGTTACATTATTCAAAGTAAAAACCGTATCTTAGGTTAAGTCAATTCTAGAAGGAGTGGGAGCCTCAAATAAAGATCGAATTTAGAAGAAAGTGCAGGTGTAGGATTGAGCACCGTCAACAGTTAAGAAGTCTATGAGTTAGAAACTCAATAGGAAAGACATAAGAGTTATGGTTATCACCTAGGATGGAAATATAACGTGCAAAGTCGTTATACAAGACCTATTTCACTGATGATTTTGGGACGTAATCATCCTAAGAGGGAGATACTTGAAACACACCCGCAAATTTAGGCTAGTCAATTTAAATGTAATAAGCATTAAAAATAAGCTTTTCATAGAAGATTATTTAGGATAAATAATCTTAACCAAAGTTATAATATATGTGACAAGGATTCCATACATATAAAGAACGCTAAAATCCGACTTTGTATGAAGAAGTTATGCTTCTTCAAAGTTTCACAATTAAACCGACACAACTCTACATATCGTAAAAAGTGAATTTTTGATAGAATTCTAATTCTCCTAAGTGATCTAAATGAAATTAGTATAAGCAATGAAACCGAGAGCGTGCATATAAATAACGTCAAAATCTGACGTAATATAAGGAAGTTATGATTTTTCAAAGTTCCAGTATAGTAGTATACGACATCGCAACCGAAATTGAAATCGGTCGATTGTTAGAAGAAACAATCTAAACGAGAGTTGAAGATCTCATCCATACCTATCTGTAGATATAAAGACAGTCGAGAATGGACGTCATACGAGAGAGTTAAGATTTTTGAATGGACATTAACAATCTAAGCTTGTAACAAAGATAAATTAAAAATGAAATCAAAGTTAGCGTACGGAGTATAAATGAAAGTTGTCGATCTCGTCGATAGCTATGCGTGGATATAAAACATGTTGCAAACGGAGCTTGTATGAAGAAGATATGAGTTATTATAGATTTCATAAAAATTCGTGTGCAGTCGTGTGCAAAGATGAGATGCGCGACGAGAGTCTGATATCCACCAGATTTTTGCCATGTGTCATGATTTCAGTAGAGCCATGTCTATAACATCCGATTTATGAGATATACTTATCTAATGATAAGAAATAATATTACAAGTTTTAATATATATATATATATATATATATATATATATATATACACACACACACACATTATAACATTATGGGATTGAAATCTGTATGTACTCACTAGGTTTTCCAACCTGACCCACTAAGTTTCATTATATCATAGGAAACAGTACGAAGTATAATTTACTGAGAGATTTAAGGAGTTTAGGCCATTAGTATAATAAGTTAATGTAAGGCATGTAACGATAACATTTATGCTTATGTTTCTCGTATCAATTATGACATCCCAAAGTTATAATAATTTATGAAAAAAAAATTCTTTGGAAATACTTTTACGGCACCAAATTCTGTATTTATAAATAAACTCTGTTTTTAAAATAAGCATTAATAAATAAAACAATATTTTCTGGCTGAGAAAATTGGGGATGTCATAGTTGGTATCAAATGATTAGTTTAAGCGAACTAGGAACTTAGAGGACTTCTAGAATTAAAATTAGAATGTTAAGCGATGATCGTGAGTTGAGTGTGTCTGTTATATTTTAGGTAATCCACCTGAATTGACACAAGCACCAACTTACTTTAGAATGAGATGCCTAATTTTCTTTTATGTGCTACATGGTTTGTATTATAGCATGAATTAGGTTGCTTATCTGAATTCCTATTAGGTTTAAGGTGTGTTGCCAACCTAGGATTTTGAAATTTTATATGTTCAGGTTTCTAAACGTTTAATTACGACATTAGAACTGACATATAACTTTTTAAACTGATAAGGAGAATTATGTGTCTAAACCTTTCCTACTTCTACTCTTGTCTCGATACACTAAAGACCGCTTTGGTGTACAGAACGCCATGGTGAGAACTCGTAGCGGATTAGGAAATGGTAACGAGAATCGGCAACCTGAGTAGGGATGAGAGTGGGTCCAAACCCGAACCGGTAGACTCAGACCCGGAAAATCCGGGAACCGGTTAACGAGATTTTGTAGGACCGAAAACCGGACCGATATATAGGAACCGGTTCCGGTTCGGTTCCGGGTAAGGTACCGGGTAAAGTGGGTCTACAACCGGAAAACCCAGAAATATCAAAGTGGGTCGGATTGAACCGGGTAAAGTGGGTCTTGAACCGGAAAACCCGGGAAAACAGGAATTTTTTGGTAATTACTTAGTGGTTGAACTTTAAAAATTTTCAAATTTGATATCCCAACTTCGGGGGACTGTAAGTCATTGAATATTAAACCAAAAATGACAAAATTATAGTCTAAAATCATTTACAAACTCTAAACTATACGTTGCAAAAAACCTCATGATAATTTGACTTCAAACGAGTTAGATATGCATGTTTTAAAATTTCACAGATTACAAAAATAAAGCTGAAAAAAAATTGCATCTTTGATATCCCGACATTGGGAGACTATAAATCAATGAATATGAAACCAAAAAGACAAAATTATAGTCTAAAATCATGTATAAACTCTATAATACACTTTGGAAAAAAAACCGCACGCTATTCCGACTTCATACGAATTAGATATGCATGTTTTAAAATTATCACAAAAATACAAAGAAAGCTGAAAACATAAAACTTCCAACTTTAATATCCCGACTTTGAGAGACAATAAGTCAATGAATATAAACCAAAAAATGACAAAATTATAGTCTAAAATCATGTAAAAACTATAAAATACACTCTGGAAAAAACGTCATGTCAATCCGACTTCAAACGAATGAGATATGCATGTTTTGAAACTATCACATAATACAAAAAAGCTGAAAAACATAAAATTTCCAGCTTTGATATCCCGAATTTGAGAGACTGTAAGTCAACGAATATAAACACAAAATGACAAAATTATTTTCTAAAATCATGTACAAACTATAAACTACACTCTAGAAATAACTTCATGCCAATCCGACTTCAAACAAATGAGATATGCATGTTTTAAACTTTTCACAGAAACCGGTTCCGGTTCTTCAACCCGGTTTACCCAGACCCGAAGGACCTGAAACCCAGATTACCCGGAACCAGGATAGAGCCATTCTTTAAACCCAGGAACCGGACCGGTTTTACATATTCCAGTTCTAACGGTTCTGGTTCCGGTCCGATTCCGGTTCTAAATCTTATCCCTAAGCCTGAGCCCCATGTAATCGATCAAGCACTTGGATTTGTTTCGATAGATGTCACACCCCAAAACCGGAACGGCGGAAACGTTCGGGGGTGGAGGACGTCATGTTTAGTATCACAAGATATGCATTATAGTAAGCAAGTAATGAACAACCATTTCATTTGAAAGAAAGTGTTTACAAAGTGTGTGTTCACAAAAACATGGAATACATAAGCAAATAACAAACAAGACTTGAAGCTAACTGCTCCATCTTCTGAATCTCAGCACGAGTACTTGTCTACTAGGCTCCTGAGAATACAAGTTATTTGAAAGAGTTGATCAGCAATTAAGCTAGTGAGTTCATAAGATTTTAGTGATGTAAGTAAGTTGTAAAATGTTGTTGAAAATGTAGTTAAAAATGTAAGTTGAAAATGTAGTTGAAAATGTAGTAAGTTGTAAGTTCTGTTTAGAAAAGTTCGCCTGTTCCTCTAGAAAATCCTATATTTCCTACTTTAATGAAAGATAAGTAAAAATGACTCTACAATCCTTTCTATGAGTACTAAATGGATACAAGTTATATAAGACTCAGAGTAAACAAACAATCGATTGTGCGCATCTGCCCTAAGGCGGAAAGCACACATCCCATTATTTGTTTGATCATTGTGGTATATAACCCTGTTGTATTCACTTGTTACTCATGGAGTTAATTGTAATGGTTCCTTTATATTTAATGAAAAGATTATTTAATAAAACCCTTATTTCTTATAATAAAATGGTGACCACAGTGATTACTTCTATAATCACTTAGTTTATACTGGATATATATGATCTAATATCGGATAGAAAGTTAATTGGGTGAATCTGCCCTAAGCCCACAACCAAACAAGGAACAAGAAGTAAGGCAGAAAGCACACATCCAACTACCTATTAGGTATTAATTATATATAACCATGATGTATAAACTAAAGTATTATAGAGTTAATCACCTAAGGTCCTTTAAGTTTATACTGGTTTAATAAAATGGATTAAACCTTTAACTGGTAAGTTTCTAGTTTTGTATACCAAAAGTTCTGATTTGGAAAGTATGTTTTGTACTAGAAAACTGTGCATTGACTCTGTGTCCTATGACTTGACCCATACTTGGTACCCTTATGATGACTTAATGTATACTAAGCACATATATATCTAGAATCGAATACAAAATAGACTGGGTGACTTCGTTCCAAGCCCACAACCAAACAAGGAACAGGAAATGAAGCGAAGAGCACACATCCTATTACCTGTCGGATCCTATTGATACATATATATATATATATATATATATATATACATACATATATATATATATATATATATATATATATATATATATATATATATATATATATATATCCTTTGATGTATACATTAAAGAATCGTAAGGTTAGCATTATGGTCCTCTCTTACTAAACGTAGCCTTCTACCAAGGTATCTAATGCTATGTGTGTTTGTTTCTTGCATGAGTTGTGTATTTTCCCAAGTGAGACTATCATTAACCAAAAATATAGTTTTTACATTACTGCTTATTGTGGGAAGATCACAATGTGAATGAAATGGGGAAATAATAAAGTACTGTAGTGTTGTATTATAGTAACTACTGCTGTACTTTCTACCTTAATCCAGCCGTTAATTAAGGTTAAATCTGAAATGGTTGCACCATACTAAAGATTAATAACACGACGATGAAAGACGTCGGAAGAAATGACATTTGGCACCCGTACACTTGCAAGTTCCATTGTAGTGAACAACAAGGTGTAGGATAGTCAATCCAGTATAGATCTATACATAAATTCACGCTCTCCCTCCAGGAGATTCTGGCTACAAATTGAGCCATGACAGGTGATGCCATGCCCCGAACGATGGTTCACATTTTTGTTATTGTATACTTGTATATGTAATGTATGTACTAGCTGTATTGTATGTTCTCTCTGTCTAGTATGTATGTATGTTCTGTTTGTTTCTCATCATAATATGTTTGACTCATGTATGAACTGACTCTTTGTATGCTTCATTGTACTAAAAGTAATGAATAGTATCTTCCTAAACTATACCTATTATAGTTTACTAATGTTTTTACTTTAATTGTTATTGAAAAGACTCATTTTACTACTAAGTTATGCTTGTACTTTAAAAACGGAGTTTGATTAACTATAAAGTAACATAACTTTAAAAGAGTTTTTGAAATGTTTTGATCACTTATAAAAGACATAAGCAACGTTTTGAAAAGTGTTTATAACAAAGAATTACACAATTATCATTGTGTTCAACTTGTATTCCCCCCCCCCTTAAAAGCATTTAAAACAGTTAAAAGATTCATTACGGGGTATGAACTCACCTGATGTGGGTGATTCAACGAATACGCGTGTAAGGATGAGAAGTTCCACGAATGAAGTCCCGAGACACAATAAGTCCTAAATGACATATGTTGGCATGAATATAGTGTTTATAAGCAACTATATGAAAGGAAACACCTTCCGGGACTAGGAAACACTTTGACCAATTGTTGGAATCACATGTGATTCATCAAAGGAAAGTGGAATGGTGCTACCTTGAGTTTACTACCATGGGTTTATGGCCAAAAGGATTTTACGGCCGTAAACTCATGGTCAAACATGCATAAGTATTTGTTTGAAGGCTAGGGAAGCTTGAGGGACTTTTTCTCTACACAAGGATGAGAAATACCAACTCAATGGAGGCTTTTGATGAGTTTACGGACCAAATGAGTTTTCAGCCGTAAACTCATGGTCATTATGCATTTGAGAGTAGTTTAAGGTCCTATTCTCATCAATGAAGGGTTCTAGGTCAGAAGCTTTACATCTAGGAGGGTTTATGGCCAAAATGGCACCCTTAAAGGGATTTACGGCCATGAGAGATGGCTTGGCCGTAAACTCCTTTTGTTCTTGTGTTCTTGATGTTTTCAAGGCTCTAAGCATGAGTCCTAACTAGATATCAAGTGTAGGGAAGAGTACTTACGATATAGAGGCTTGAAATGGTTGATTTTGGCCAAGAACACTAGTATGTGTTCTTGGTGTTCTTGGTGTTTCTTGAAGATCTAAGAAAAGATGATTTCTATGGATCAAATCAATGGATGAGGCTAGTTAAGAAGGTGTATCAACTAATCAAGGAAGAACACTTACAACTTTTGAAGATCTAGGATGAAAATCGGGATGATAGTTGAGAGAGAAATGGAGTGTTCTTGAGTTGGAAATGAGAGAATGAAGAAAGTTGAAGGAAATGAGCCTATATGGAGGGAGTTTACGGCCCACCTTGAGTTTACGGCCGTAAACTCAAGTGTTGTGGCCGTGAACTCTAAAGGAAAAGGTTAAGGCTTGATTTGTTGAACAGTGTCTCTAGCAGGTACATTCTAACACTCATTCCTTAAGTGTATTAGGCTTAAAACTCCTTAGAATGACCTTTAACCAGGCTAGAACTCAATACCAATGAGTCTGACACCCAGTTGAGTTGAATGACTGAGCTTTTAAAGCAATTTTTCGGATTGTCATATCATCCCCCCGTTAGATGGAATTTCGTCCTGAAATTAGCTTTCTTAGCAGTACTATTGGGGTTGCGCTCCTCTGATTGGCAGAATACCTACTCGTAGACCTGGCAACTTTGCCCTGGTGTTCATGATAGGATTCGTACTTGGTCCATCTATCATTACCTCGTGTATACAAGTCGTATATAATTAGGATTAGTAAGACGGTCGGATGTGCGAATCTGCCCCAGGTCCACAACCAAACAAGGAACAGGAGATAGGGCGGAAACACACATACTAAATCTGCGTAATCATAATCATATACCACCCTCGCGTATACACTGAATAGTGATAGGTGGGCTGTATTCGTCCATAGCCTCTGTGCTCGAACTTGGCCTGTTGGAAGAGTGGTATTTCGTTACGGTCTGCGGACATTCGACGATAAGGCTTCGGAGGACAAAGTACTCTTCTCACGAGTACTTCGGGGTCTAGAATACGAACGATAAAACTGAGGTTTAGGTCGGATTATCGATACAAATGATGAAAGTTTCGAGAATTTGCCTATCGAGGCGATAGAAACATATGAACTTAGTATGGTGAGGACCACGTCAATTCATGATCAATGATAGTAACAAACTCTTTATTGAACAAAGTTTTGGCCAATTTGAAAGAAACGCCTGTTATACGATGATGTATCCCTAGTGTGTTCGATAATGTACTCCTAGTGTGTTCGACAATGTACTCTTTGTGAATGTTCTAGTACTTTCTATTTTCCCCTTGATGTTAACACTTCTACGTATCGTACCGCGATGTGCACATACATACAAATGAAAGTGCTTTGATAACTGGTGATGATACTTTATATCATGATCCTCCTTCGTAACACTACGATCGCCTGTCATATACAAGTTATGAATATTTAAGATGAATAAGACAGTCGACTGAGTAACTCTGCCTCAACTCCTCAACCAAATAAGGAACATGAATTAAGGCGGAATCACTCACTCTAAGCATGCAGCCTCTTAGTTATTCACAACCATGATGTATATGCTACGCCATCATAGCTTCTCTAAATGGATCTTTTAGTTCTCTTTATTACTGTGATCTATCTCAATATGTGAGTTATTATAATTACTTTTTAAGTGTTTTCCCCAAGTTTTAATCTTATATGAATATAAATTAATTTTCAAAGTAATTACTATTTCGAAAACGTACGGCTGTTCGTCGACGACTCCAGGGTAGATTCTCCTGCGGTGATCATCAGAATGCGTCCATCCGCTCCCGAGTTCTTTGTTATCGGGCAGTCCCTCTGATAGTGTCCAGTCTCACCACAGCCATAACAGGCTTGGTTTTATTCAGCTCTGGGGGCTTGGGAGATCGGTTGAGCCGGTGCCCTGCAGAAACGGACTGTGTGTCCCTTTCTGTGGCAGTTCAGACACTGCATTTCCCGGCATACTTCGGTGTGGTGATAGTTGCACTTTCCACACTTTGGGAGGGTTCCACCATATCGACTGGCAGGTGCTGGAGCAGCGGGTGTTGTAGCGGCGTACATAATACTCGCTTGTTGCTCTTGCGGGGTGTCCTGTGTTGTTCGCTTCTTATTCCTCTTGTTCCCCGACTTCTGATTATAGTCCTTTCCCTTTAATGGCTCGGGAACGAGGACTTCCACACCATGGCAGACTCCATGGTCGATGAGTCGCTGGGCCAGGCGTTTGGCGCTATCGAATGTGGCTGGGTTAGAAGACAACACATCTCCTTGGGTGGGGGCAGTCAGACCCCAGATGTATCTTTCTATCTTCTTGCTCTCCGGGGTAACCATCCTGGGGCATAGAGCTGCTATGTCGCTGAACCGGTCAGTGTAGGTCACTATGTCTGAGACGACCATAGTGAGCTCCCATAGTTCTTGTTCCAGCTTTTGAACTTCGCCCCTTGGGCAGTATTCTTCCAGCATAAACTCTTTTAGGTTTTCCCAACCTATTGAGTTAGCCACTGATAGGGTCAGTGACTTAACATGGCTGTTCCACCATGTTAGGGCTTTGTCAGAGAAGGTGCAGGCAACAAACTTCACTTTGCTCCCTTCCGGGCACGAACAGATATCGAAGACCGAATCTGTTTTCTCGAACCATCACATCAGAGCGATGACACCACCATTTCCATTAAAGGAATTTGGTTTGCAGTTCATGAAGTCTTTATACGAACACTCCCTTGGGTGTCCGTGAGTAGCTCTGGGGTTGGCTAAGTGGGTACCGCTACTAGATCCCAAGGTACCACTTTCACCGAGGTGAGCTATAGCAGTTGCTACTGCGGAGGATATCGCTGCGTGGAGAGTAGCAACATCGAATTGTGACGGTGGAGTTGGAGTTATCGGAGTAGTGCGTCTGTTTGATCTGTGAGGAGGCATCTTTGCTAAAAGAATACAAAAATGAGACGGAATAAGTCTAAAGCAATGGACACATGCCGAAAGCTGAAAAGACAAGGTTATCCTAGTTCTGGGTGTATCGGGTCCTGACTTCCACAGGGTTCTAGAAACAATTCATAAAAGAGTCTATACCTAATAAACTCTATGAATTTGAAAATGGCTATCCTCGAATGAATATCTGTTGCCTGAATAACTGTTACCAGCTGCATGTAAGAAAATAATCTTAACACATAATGTGAGCAGTGTCTCCACTCGCTCATTAAGTTAACAATATTATTATTTATTAGTGTGACGTGTAAGAAGTTTTGGTTACTTCGGTTGATCCCTCTTTGAAAGCTCTTCATGAGCTTGCTTCTCGTTTCCTCCTGACTCTCCTGTTGTCTACTATGAGGAGGTGGTTACATCTATCTGAGTTTGTCGTGCGAAAATGGAAGTGACTAAAGAATCTATGAGATTTAAGGTAACTTTATGGGGTGATCCTTACAGAGTCCTGCTATAATTGTACAATGTATACAAGTTGTATATAATTCAAGATTAAATAGACCTTCGAATAAGTGATCCTACTCTAAAACCACAACCAAATAAGGAATGGATAGTGAAGCGTAGATCACAAATTCTAAGTCTATAAGATCTCAATTTATATAAAACCTTGGGAGTATACATTGTAAGATTATAGACCTATCCGTAAGGGTCTTTTAAGTTATCACATATGTTATTTATATAGTGCCTAAAATACTCCTATAGTATTTTAAGGTGATGTACTTGGTATGTTTCAAACTTGTTATCGCGTTATGGTATCATAGAATACTCCTATAGTATTCTAACTCTAATGTACTTTGATCTAGTATTCTCTTTACTGGTGTCTATGTAAGTTTTAAGACTGTTGCAACGCCACATCGCTCCCAAACACATGTCGGTCACATCTCGAATGAATATAGTTGATCAGGCTATATTCATCCTAGCTATGATTACATAACTGTTCAGGTTTGACGACAGTGTTCAACCTTTAAATACTTTAGTTCTGTTCTTCTCGTGATACTTGGTCTAGTATGTACATGTATAAGCAAGTAGGTATATTTTTATAACTTATCGTTATAGTCTTAAAATATATCATTATCCAGAGCACTTAAGCCCCATTGTATTTATAGTTGTATATCTTTTATCGGTTGATATACTTAGTTCACTATAAACAATGCTCTGATACCAATCTGTCACACCCCAAAACCGGAACGGTGGAAACGTTCGGGGGTGGAGGACGTCATGTTTAGCATCACAAGATATGCATTATAGTAAGCAAGTAATGAACAACCATTTCAATTGAAAGAAAGTGTTTACAAAGTGTCTGTTCACAAAAACATGGAATACATAAACAAATAACAAACAAGACTTGAAGCTATATGTCACACCCATAAAATTCAAGCCAATTTAAACATTTTAACCCATTCAAAAACCATTAAGTTATTACAACTTGTTTTCAAAATAGTTTAGACATCAGAGTATCCCCATAACCAAATCACAAAATCATGAAATATGAAGAGCGGTACGATCACACCTTTGCCTTGCCACGATCACCTGATGTACCTGAAACAATAAACTGAAACCGTAAGCTTGAAAGCTTAGTGAGTTCCCCAAAATACCCGTACACACATAACCATACACATACAACAATGAACATCATACTATGGGTGCAATCAACCGTCAGGTTGGAATACCCCAGACCCTCAACCATCAGGTTGGAATGCCAACATACTACGAGTCCAATCATCCTCGGGATGGAATACTCTCGGCCCACAACCATCGGGTTGGAATTCCCACACACCTATACATACAATAACTACTATGGGTCCAATCATCCCTCAGGATGGAATACCCCCAGGCCCTCAACCATCAGGTTGGAATGCCCATCTACTATGAGTCCAATCATCCTACCGGGATGGAATACTCCTGGCCCACAACCATCGCTACTATGAGTCCAATCATCCTACCGGGATGGAATACTCCTGGCCCACAACCATCGGGTTGGAATGCCCACATACTAGCAAACATGTGCAACTATCAAATAATCATATAATAGTCTACAAGACAATATACTAGGGCCCTATCATCCTACCGGGATGGAATACCCTCCGCTACTGCTCAACACGTGCACATATACCAGATAATCTCCTACCAGCATACAGACAGTCAGACCAACTACATGTCACTAAGCATAGCCACATATAACCATCCTATCTACCAGGATGCTAACTAACATATCACAACAGTAACTATCTCAAATAACAAATCAAAGGGCCGGCCTAGGTGCCTTAGCCCCTTGGGTATAGTGAGGATAACTCACCTTGCAACTGCCGAACCGAACCACGAAAGCACAAACCCGAAACACTGCCCCAAACTCCAACACCTATAGCCATCAATGATCCATTGACATAAATATCCAATTTACCATAATACCCTTGAAGGTCAAACTGGTCAAAGTCAAAGTCAACCCTCCTGATTGACCCTGCTCGCTGAGTCAACCCGCTGACTCGCCGAGTTCCTCAAATCAGAAAGATCTTATATCACGAATCGACTCACCGAGTCACCCCATGACTCGTCGAGTTCAACAATCTCTGAGTCCTAACATGTCCGACTCACTGAGTCACCACTCAACTCACCGATCTGAGTCTTAACCAGAAGTGGTTGGGGTTTTGCGTTCTGACTCGCCGAGTCCAAGAACAGACTCGCCGAATCCACGACAATCTTCAACAGACTCGCCGAGTTGTTCCTCCAACTCGTCGAGTCCATGCCTATCTTCAATAGACTCGCCGAGTCCAAGAACAGACTCGACGAGTCTCTTCAGTCCTTTATTCATGCAGAGACTTGTCGAGTCATGCAGGGGATCCAAACTGTAGATCCACTCTTCTAGGTCATGACTCTCACGTAAAGTTGCAAACTTTACGTGAATACAATGAGTTATAAGCCCAAATCACTTTAGGGCTAAGGTTTAAGACAAAGGGGCTTCACCAACAACTCAATGACTGATGCTTTATGACTTTCTGGACCAACACAAGTCTAGATCTGAAGTAGCAACCTCAGATCTAAACTCCAAACCCGAAATAGATCTCAATCATACCAAAAATGCCCCCAAATCTCATTCAAGAATAGATCTAGAAGTAACAAAGGCAAGGTAACAACTTATTACCTCCAAGATGTGCCCAAACTGCAGTAGATTCTGGATTTACACCACTCTCTTGATGCAAGCCCTTTTGATCTTCAGGCTTCTTCCACTAGCAACAAATTCCAAAGCTTCAATCTCCCTCCAAAGGCCTCTCACACACGAGCTTAGGGTTTTCTGGTTCTCAAGGGGAATAAGGAGGCTGAGAGGAGGACATAAAGTCCTTTAAATAGGGTGTAAGCCCTAAGATTAGGGTTTTCTCTTCCCAGCACCAACTCGTCGAGTCCAGCTTACGACTCGTCGAGTTGGTCACTTAATTCGCGACCAAATCCCGCTCCGACTCGACGAGTACTCGCACCTACTCGTCGAGTAGCTTCCTCAATGTACACTTTAAGTCCTTATATGATATTTCTGAAATTTGGGATATTACAACTCTCCCCCACTTAAATTAGGCTTCATCCTCGAAGCCTACTGTAGTATACACTTCCGAACAACTTACTCGCACTGCAGACTCCGATTTCCCAATTATCTCAGGTCCTCCCAGACCCGACCACTACACCCCCTTTAACATATCTTCTACTCGCAAGGCACCCTTGCCAACACTCCAAGCCGACCATATGTCTTTTCTTCTTGCGGACAACACATAATACCCAAGTATTACCCGATGATACTATTCCTTCCTGTCAGGAACACACTTCTGTGACTTGCAACTACTAGGTACCACCATGACTCACTGGGTCCTCCCACAGTGTCAAACTACCCTTCCCTTTCCAAACTAGAGATAGCCCGAGTAACTCGCAATGTTGGGACCCAATCCATCCTCTTCTTGAATCCATTCTCTCTCGTGCTGACAGGATACTGCATCCTTCAGCTTCTAGAAATTCCTATGAATTAACCAGCTATATCTCTCAACCACTCGCACCTGACCCAATCAGCCTCGGGCTGGAATACCAGGCACACATATAACGGGTCCAGTCATCCCTAGGATGGTATACCCACACATTCCCACGCATGTTTGGACCAATCAACCCTTGGGTTGGAATACCAAACGCACCGGTCCAATCAATCATAGGGTCCGGTCATCCTCATGATGGAATAACCTAGATTGGAATACCACTACTCACATAACCCATGCCTACAACCATACTTGAAGCCCACGGATCCAACCTTGCAGCTCCCTCTATCTACTCTGACTCGACACAACCGAGTACAACTTACCCAAATCTCAACAATACGCTTACCTCAAACCCGCTACAGCAGGGAATATAACTATCACGATCTCTAAGCCCACGACCTATGACTGGAATACCCTTACGCGGTTCTCAGCATAAGTCTGGATTGCTTCTGAGCCCACATCATGAGTCTGGTATGCCCTCCCCGACCCTCAGCTCATGACTAGAATGCTCCCGATGACCGATCGACACTACTGTCGTCACTTCCGTTTCCCAACACTTCGACCCTACAGATATCCACTTTCCTCTGCCACTCGAAGGGCCTAATCGACGCTCCTCTCATCAACGCACAACATACGATGCATAATTTACTACCACACACGAATCACAATGGCTCAAAATCAACAACAACATACATACCACTACCGGCCAACCAGCACGACTCTCGTACCTAACCCATACCGCTTTTTTCGGGTTAACATACCAATATGTCTAATCAATCCAACTATCGAGTCGATAAAAAAAACTATCAAGGTTTGATGGCCTACCGCCTCAACCCTACTGCTCCCTTCGAACCTCCGTGCCTACGACTTACAGTCGGCCCACACCAGGTATCTTGGCCTACTGCGTAGAGCAGGACCGCCTCAACCACATTCAACTGCCATAACCGATCAAGAAGAGATATAACCCGGTTCCCAAAACCTGAATGACAGGATATCCTAATCCCAAGCCTTCCCAAAACTGACTAATACCCATTCGGATCCACTCTCAGTCCCCAACTGGAGCATTACCCGATCCAAGAAGATGAAACCTCGAAGATACTCCGAACGGATGGGATCGCCAAGATCCTTTGAACTCCGTCCGACCTCTAATAACAATTTCCAATCAGCCAAAATACACCGGAGCCTCAAGTATACCGGACCGCCTCATTGCACCACTTCCCATAACCGACATCCAAACTGCGTCAGGCGACATCCTTCCAAACCACGCCCCATCCGAGAATTTCCATTTCTCCCCCACTTAGAGCACTAACCACTGTCTACCGCCGGCGAAACTGGTATGCGACTTAATCGTTCCAAACCGAGACAACGAACTTCAAGGGATCCGAGTTTCCGCTGGTGATTTCGAATCTCTGAATCATGACCCTCCTCCCTCTTGAATATGTCAGCAGATACTACCCCTCGGTTGTCACCTCTGGCACTGTCCCGATCTCCTCGGCCACAAGCTGATAAGCACGCCCCGGAGCCTTCGGAGGCTCTGCTCGACCCTGACCTCCGTCAGTAAGTCTCAAAGTGGCTGGTGCTGGGACCTGCACTGGCCTGGCAGCCAGAAGAGGACACTGGACCTTCATATGGCCCACCTGATCACAATGATAACAAAGTCGGACTCCGGCAGCTGGGGCCTGCTTCCTGCAATCCCTGGCTATGTGGCCCTCCTTGCCACACTTGTGGCACCCAGAAGAAGATCGACAAACTCCATCATGTACCTTACCGCACTTCCCACAAGTGTGACTCCTCTGGCTTTCCTGACGATAATCAGCGGCCCTCATCCGTTTCGGCGCAGGCTGCGACTGCACCGGGGCCTGCCTCTGCTCCCTCAGCCGGAGCTCAATCTCTAGCTCGCGCCTCCTGGCGGCCTCCTACAACTCCAACAAAGTATCACATCTCTGCGTGGACACAAACTGTCTGATGTCCCTCTTGAGCATGCTCAGATACCGGGTCATCTGAGCCTGCTCCGAAGCAAACTCAGGGCTGAACATTGCCCTCTCCGTAAACATCCTGGTGATCTCCGTCACTGACTCTGAATCCTGTCTAAGCTCCAAAAACTCCTGAGCCAATCTCTCCCGCTCAACCCGCGGAACATAACGGGTACTGAACATGTCTCGGAACTGATCCCAAGTAACCGCAGCCCGCTATGCATCAGAATATGATCCCGTAGTCAACCTCCACCAATCCTTCGCCCCGAGCCTCAAAAGGTTAAGAGCACACCTCACCCTCTGCTCAGCAGGGCACGGACGTGTGAAGAAACATCCCTCCACGTCCGACAACCATCTCATCACAACAATCGGATCCTGAACTCCGTCAAAGGTAGGGGGCTTCGTATTATCGAAGTCCCGATACTGAAAGCGCCGACCAGCTCCTCCCCCTGCCATTGTTACAGCCGATGTAGCTGCCGCGGCAGCCGTCTCAGTAAGAGCTGCATAACGATCATCGAAGTACTCCCTCATAGCCGACTTAATAGTCCCAAACAACTCCGGAATCTGACCCCGGACAATCTCGACCACCTCCTCGCGGATGATCTCCCTGACCCGATCCTCTGACAACATTGGTCCCTCCTGACCGATAATCTCAGGTGCCACTGGGGCCCCCTGATCACCCTGACCTGATCCCGATCCGGATCCAGTCACAACACGCCTCGTAACCACCATACTGAAAATAGAAGAGGAAAAATATCAGACAATCCGCCCAGATAACCGGGGACCAACTCCCTTCTAAACCCTAGGGGTTGTGACTTCCTTGCTACGCGTATGAGTCCTGTGCTTTCAGTAGTACAGGCCCATACTACCTTCCACACCTACCCATATTTGTCTCAAGTATCACCACAACACCCTAATAATATACATAACACAATGAATGCTCAATCCTCACTCCTAGAGGAATGCTAATTATCTCATAACTGGCTTACCGGACTCACCCACTCACCCATCCATGAAACTTCCACCAACCCTACAGCACTAGTGTATTCTAGCCATACATAACGCTGGACCCTATAGACTTTCGAATATCCAATCCTACCCCAATCTCCCAATCAAACAAGAACAGAACATAAGGCCAAATCAAACATTCTTAGGCTATAAGATCTTAATTATGTATAACCGTGATGCATACACTAAGCAACTACAGTAATGATGTCAATCTCATATAAAGGAAACCCTAGGCTAGCAGGCATAATGTAATCAGGCAATTCTATCATGCAATTCTTGAAGATACCTAGCCTAGTACTAGCATGCTGTTCTAATCATATCACATAATCAAATAACTTGTATGGTATTTTGGGGTCTACTTACTGGCTCCGGCTGATCGTACCCTCTGCATCCTCCTTTACTTATTTTGAAAACCATTTGAAAATCTTTCCTTGATTTGAGACTGGATTCACACGAATGTTCCTCCAATTCACTCAAACCAAGGCTCTGATACCAACTTGTCACACCCATAAAATTCAAGCCAATTTAAACATTTTAACCCATTCAAAAACCATTAAGTTATTACAACTTGTTTTCAAAATAGCTTAGACATCAGAGTATCCCCAGAACCAAATCACAAAATCATGAAATATGAGGAGCAGTACGATCACGCCTTTGCCTTGCCAAGTTCACCAAATGTACCTGAAACAATAAACTGAAACCGTAAGCTCGAAAGCTTAGTGAGTTCCCCAAAATACCCGTACACACATAACCATACACATACAACAATGAACAGCATACTATGGGTCCAATCAGCCGTCAGGTTGGAATATCCCAGGCCCTCAACCATCGGGTTGGAATGCCAACATACTACGAGTCCAATCATCCTCGGGATGGAATACTCTCGGCCCACAACCATCGGGTTGGAATGCCCACACACCTATACATACAATAACTACTATGGGCCCAATCATCCCTCAGGATGGAATACCCCCAGGCCGTCAACCATCAGGTTCGAATGCCCATCTACTATGAGTCCAATCATCCTACCGGGATGGAATACTCCTGGTCCACAACCATCGGGTTGAAATGCCCACCTACTATGAGTCCAATCATCCTACCGGGATGGAATACTCCTGGCCCACAACCATCGGGTTGGAATGCCCACATACTAGCAAACATGTGCAACTATCAAATAATCATATAATAGTCTACAAGACAATATACTAGGGCCCTATCATCCTACCGGGATGGAATACCCTCCACTACTGCTCAACACGTGCACATATACCAGATAATCTCCTACGAACATACAGACAGTCAGACCAACTACAGGTCACTAAGCATAGCCACATATAACCATCCTATCTACCAGGATGCTAACTAACATATCATAGCAGTAACTATCTCAAATAACAAATCAAAGGGCCGACCTAGGTGCCTTAGACCCTTGGGTATAGTGAGGATAACTCACCTTGCAACTGCCGAACCAAACCACGAAAGCACAAAACCGAAACACTGCCCCAAACTCCAACACCTATAGCCATCAATGATCCATTGACATAAATATCCAATTTACCATAATACCCTTGAAGGTCAAACTGATCAAAGTTAAAGTCAACCTTCCTAATTGACCCTGCTCGCTGAGTCAACCCGCTGACTCGCTGAGTTCCTCAACTCAGAAGGCTCTTATATCACGACTCGACTCGCCGAGTCACCCCATGACTCGTCGAGTTCAACAATCTCTGAGTCCTAACATGTCCAACTCACTGAGTCACCACTCAACTCACCGATCTGAGTCTTAACCAGAAGTGGTTGGGGTTTTGCGTTCTGACTCGCCGAGTCCAAGAACAGACTCGCCGAGTCCACAACAATCTTCAACAGACTCGCCGAGTTGTTCCTCCAACTCGTCGAGTCCATGCCTATCTTCAATAGACTCGCCGAGTCCAAGAACAGACTCGCCGAGTCTCTTCAGTCCTTTATTCATGCAGAGACTTTTCGAGTCATGCAGGGGCTCCAAACTGTAGATCCACTCTTCTAGGTCATGACTCTCACGTAAAGTTGCAAACTTTACGTGAATACAATGAGTTATAAGCCCAAATCACTCTAGGGCTAAGGTTTAAGACAAAGGGGCTTCACCAACAACTCAATGACTGATGCTTTATGACTTTCTGGACCAACACAAGTCTAGATCTGAAGTAGCAACCTCAGATCTAAACTCCAAACCCGAAATAGATCTCAATCATACCAAAAATGCCCCCAAATCTCATTCAATAATAGATCTAGAAGTAACAAAGGCAAGGTAACAGCTTATTACCTCCAAGATGTGCCCAAACTGCAGTAGATTCTGGATCTACACCACTCTCTTGATGCAAGCCCTTTTGATCTTCAATCTTCTTCCAATAGCAACAAATTCCAAAGCTTCAATCTCCCTCCAAAGGCCTCTCACACACGAGATTAGGGTTTTCTGGTTCTCAAGGGGAATAAGGAGGCTGAGAGGAGGACATAAAGTCCTTTAAAAATGGTGTAAGCCCTAAGATTAGGGTTTTCTCTTCCTTGCACCAACTCGTCGAGTCCAGCTTACGACTCGACAAGTTGGTCACTTAATTCCAGACCAAATCCCGCTCCGACTCGACGAGTACTCGCACCTACTCGTCGAGTAGCTTCCTCAATGGACACTTTAAGTCCTTATATCATATTTCTGAAATTTGGGATGTTACACTATACTGCTCCATCTTCTGAATCCCAGCACGAGTACCTGTCTACTAGGCTCCTGAGAATACAAGTTATTTGAAAGAGTTGATCAGCAATTAAACTGGTGAGTTCATAAGATTTTAATGATGTAAGTAAGTTGTAAAATGTTGTTGAAAATGTAGTTAAAAATGTAAGTTGAAAATGTAGTAAGTTGTAAGTTTTGTTTAGAAAAGTTCGCATGTTCCTCTAGAAAATCCTATATTTCCTACTTTAATGAAAGATAAGTAAAAATGACTCTACAGTCCTTTCTATGAGTACTAAATGGATACAAGTTATATAAGACTCAGAGTAAACAAACAATCGATTGTGCGCATCTGCCCTAAGGCGGAAAGCGCACATCCCATTGTTTGTTTGATCATTGTGGTATATAACCCTGGTGTATTCACTTGTTACTCATGGAGTTAATTGTAATGGTTCCTTTATATTTAATGAAAAGATTCTTTAAGAAAACCCTTATTTCTTATAATAAAATGGTGACCACAGTGATTACTTCTATAATCACTTAGTTTATACTGGATATATATGATCTAATATCGGATAGAAAGTTAATTGGGTGAATCTGCCCTAAGCCCATAACCAAACAAGGAACAAGAAGTAAGGCGGAAAGCACACATCCAACTACCTATTAGGTATTAATTCTATATAACCATGATGTATAAACTAAAGTATTATAGAGTTAATCACCTAAGGTCCTTTAAGTTTATACTGGTTTAATAAAATGGATTAAACCTTTAACTGGTAAGTTTCTAGTTTTGTATACCAAAAGTTCTAATTTGGAAAGTATGTTTTGTACTAGAAAACTGTGCATTGACTCTGTGTCCTATGACTTGACCCATACTTGGTACCCTTATGATGACTTAATGTATACTAAGCATATATATATATCTAGAATCGAATAGAAAATAGACTGGGTGACTTCGTTCCAAGCCCACAACCAAACAAGGAACATGAAATGAAGTGGAGAGCACACATCCTATTACCTGTCGGATCCTATTGATATATATATCCTTTGATGTATACATTAAGGAATCATAAGGTTATCATTATGGTCCTCTCTTACTAAACGTAGGCTTCTACCAAGGTATCTAATGCTATGTGTGTTTGTTTCTTGCATGAGTTGTGTATTTTCCCAAGTGAGACAATCATTAACCAAAAATATAGTTTTTACATTACTACTTATTGTGAGAAGATCACAATGTGAATGAAATGGGGAAATAATAAAGTACTGTAGTGTTGTATTATAGTAACTACTGCTGTACTTTCTACCTTAATCCGACCGTTAATTAAGGTTAAATGTGAAATGGTTGCACCCTACTATCGACTAATAACACGAAGATGAAAGACGTCGGAAGAAATGACATTTGGTACCCGTAGACTTGCAAGTCCCATTGTAGCGAACAACAAGGTGTAGGATAGTCAATCCAGTATAGATCTATACACAAATTCACGCTCTCCCTCCAGGAGATTCTGGCTACAAATCGAGCCATGACAGGTGATGCCATGCCCCGAACGATGGTTCACATTTTTGTTATTGTATACTTGTATATGTAATGTATGTACTAGCTGTATTGTATGTTCTCTCTGTCTAGTATGTATGTATGTTCTATTTGTTTCTCATCATAGTATGTTTGACTCATGTATGAACTGACTCTTTGTATGCTTCATTGTACTAGAAGTAATGAATAATATCTTCCTAAACTATACCTATTATAGTTTACTAATGTTTTTACTTGAACTGTTATTGAAAAGACTCAGTTTACTACTAAGTTATGCTTGTACTTTAAAAACGGAGTTTGATTAACTATAAAGTAACATAACTTTAAAAGAGTTTTTGAAATGTTTTGATCACTTATAAAAGACATAAGCAACGTTTTGAAAGATGTTTATAACAAACAATTACACAATTATCATTGTGTTCAACTTCTATTCCCCCCCTTAAAAGCATTTAAAACAGTTAAAAGATTCATGACGGGGTATGAACTCACCTGATGTGGGTGATTCAACGAATACGCGTGTAAGGATGAGAAGTTCCACGAATGAAGTCCCGAGACACAATAAGTCCTAAATGATATATATTGGCATGAATATAGTATTTATAAGCAACTATATGAAAGGAAACACCATCCGGGACTAGGAAACACTTTGACCAATTGTTTGAATCACATGTGATTCATCAAAGGAAAGTGGAATGGTACTACCTTGAGTTTACTACCATGGGTTTATGGCCAAAGGGAGTTTACGGCCGTAAACTCATGGTCAAACATGCATAAGTGTTTGTTTGAAGGCTAGGGAAGCTTGAGGGACTTTTTCTCTACACAAGGATGAGAAAGACCAACTCAATGGAGGCTTTAGATGAGTTTACGCCCCAAATGAGTTTACAGCCATAAACTCATGGTCATTATGGATTTGAGAGTAGTTTAAGGTCCTATTCTCATCAATGAAGGGTTCTAGGGCACAAGCTTTGCATCTAGGAGGGTTTATGGCCATAATGGCACCCTTAAAGGGGTTTACAGCCATGGGAGATGGCTTGGCTGTAAACTCCTTTTGTTCTCTTGTTCTTGATGTTTTCAAGGCTCTAAGCATGAGTCCTAACTAGATATCAAGTTTAGGGAAGAGTACTTATGATATAGAGGCTTGAAATGGTTGATTTTGGCCAAGAACACTAGTGTGTGTTCTTGGTGTTTCTTGAAGATCTAAGAAAAGATGATTTCTATGGATGAAATCAATGGATGAAGCTAGTTAAGAAGGTTTATCAACTAATCAAGGAAGAACACTTACAACTTTTGAAGATCTAGGATGAAAATCGAGATGATAGTTGAGAGAGAAATGGAGTGTTCTTGAGTTGGAAATGAGAGAATGAAGAAAGTTGAAGGAAATGAGCCTATATGGAGGGAGTTTACGGCCCACAAAATGTGTTAAAATGTGTCTAGATTATTCATAAATTTTATTATGATTTTTAGAAGTCTTTAACTTGTGTTAAAATGTTCATATTCACAGACTGGTCCGAATTCATTTCTGAAATGATAGGCAATTTTGTTAAAATCACCATAAATCATAGACAAATGGTATGGAGATGTGAAAATAGTCATTTTAAAGGTATGAAGCTGAAATATTTGCATATTAAACAGTTTTGAAAGATATTAAGTTTAAGATAGTCAAAACAGTCCGTGAATAAGACTCAACTTTCCTTATGAAAGCTGTTGTTTGAGTTTAGTTAAGTTTTTGGTGTTTTAACTTGTATTCCCCCCCTTAAAACTTGAAGAAAACATGAAAATGTAGGGGTATGAACTCACCTTGAGTGTTTTCAGTAGATGGATGATGAAGAAAAGAAGTGTTCAACCTAAGAACACTTAGATGATGCTTGAAGATTCGAAGATCTAACAACAAATATGACGATATTTGTGTAAGGAACTCATGATTTGAGTGAAGAAATGTAAGGAAATCAAGTGTGGGAAGAGATTTACTTACCAAGGTAGATGAAGAACTTGAAAATCAGTCTTGAAATCTCGGAATCTAGAGAGAGAGGTGAGATAGAATGAGTTTTTGCTTCTTGGTGAAGTATAAGTGAATGGGAGGAGAGATAAGGGTTTTCCTACCCTTGAGTCAAAGTACTTGGCTGGAAAGAGGGGGGAAAAGGACAATGAAATGACCAGGTATGGTAGAAGGACAAGGGCTGGTCATTGAGTGGGCATGGGTGGTTGCTTGTGTCATACATTAAAGCAAAGTCAACACTCCACCAATAATATCCCACCCACTCTTCTTGGATAAGGATTATACCCCAAAAACGTGATTAATTATGAAATAAGGGGTTCTATATGTTAAAATATGATTTTGGGTGAAAACCCCACGTTAAAATAATTAAAATCGGGCTTAGAACGCAAAACTAGTCGAAAACCGGGAAGAAAAGGGCGATCTGCGAGACCTCTTGGTACTGGGCCGAGGTTCGGTCCCTACTGCTGGTGGGCCGAAGGCGAAATAGGCCGAAACAAGGGTGAGGAGCGAAGGCGAAGTTCGGTCCGTTAAGGTTCGGGTCCGAGACTTCGGGTTCGGTTCAATGGTGCTTCGGGTTCGGCTCGCGAGAAGCTTCGGCTTCGAGTCAGCAGGGTTCGGTCCCTTAAGGTTTCGGTTCTAATGGGCTTCGGTCCTCAGAGGTTCACCTATAAGAGGTTCGGCCCTAAGAGGGTTCGGCCCTATTTGGCTGATTTTCGCATAAACTCCCCGTTTTGCGCGGTTTTTCACCAAGTTAAGTGTTGGGATGACCCCAAAGATTATAAAAAGTTGAAAGAGATTTTGAGAGAGATTTGGGAGAGATTTCACACACTTGGAGAGATTTCTCATACAGAGAGAGATCTGGGAGAGATTTCACATTCTTGGAGAGATTTCTCATTCAGAGAGAGATTTGGGAGAGATTTCACATTCTTGGAGAGATTTCTCCTACAGAGAGAGATTTGGGAGAGATTTCACGTACTTGGAGAGATTTCTCCTACTTAGAGAGTTTTGGGAGAGATTTCACATTCTTGGAGAGATTTCTCCTACAGAGAGAGATTTGGGAGAGATTTCACGTACTTGGAGAGATTTTTCCTACTTAGAGAGTTTTGGGAGAGTTAGAGTGAAAGAGATTTGGAGAGACTTCTTTTGTGACCTTTTTGAGTGTTTGGCTTTGTAACACAAGGTTCTTACACTCTGTTAAGTCTTGTTATAAATGTTATACGCTCTCGAGGGGTATGGAATAATGTTTTATCGAGTAGATTCATCACTTACCCTGATTAGGGTTAGAATTTCCGAACACGTGAAAACTCTAAGTGATACTTTATATTAAGATTGCGAGTTGTTCAATAAGAAATATAGTGGAAACCCCAATGTACAAGGGTTAGATGAGTTGATCGGTTTGACTTGTTGACTTTAGTTGACTTTGACTTGGCCAAAAATTGACGGTTGTCACATCATCCCCCCGTTAGAAAGAATTTCGTCCCGAAATTAGCGTTTCGACTGGGACTTCAAGAATTTGGAGGAAAGATGGGGGAAACTTTTCGTAGTACAAGAAATTGATATGGCGGGGACTAATCCGCCTGTTGTCAAGTGACGACCTCGGAATTTCTTATTGTAACATAAGCTGAGTTGATTTAAAAGGAGTTTATTGTTTTGGAATGATAGAGTATTCTATGTGTGCCTTTATGCTCCCTGTTTTATCCTTGGTATTACCACTATGAATATTTTATAATGTAGTTACCGAGTTCCAGCATGACGAATGTTTCAACAAATTGTGATGAAATTTGCAATATAAGTCCTACCAGTTCTTTTATAATCGTTTGGTGTAAACTAGTCGTATATCATTAAGATTGCAAGGGAATTCGGATGGGTGACCCCGCCTTAAGCCCACAACCAAACAAGCAACAGGGAATGAGGCGGAATCACACATTCTAAGTCCATTGAATCTTAATGATATATGACCATAATGTTTACACTAGCCATCATAGATGCACTAGTAAAAACCCTGCGTTTTTATATAGGTGATAAGACTTATTCGGGTTTTGCCGTGTTTCTCAAGATGCTTTCAGCCTTTCTCGAATTTGTACTAAGTCATAAGTGACAACTTCTCCTCGGAGCGTTGCATAGGGTCTGCTTTAGTGTTTCTCGTTTGATTAGATCGGTAGGGAACATATGGGTTCGGTTTACACGACTAGACTTGTTCGGATGATACGGCGTTCACTCGCACCCCTGGGTAACCTGGTCCCGAAGTTCATGGTAGGACTCGTACCTGGTCCGTCTATCATCAACTTGCACATGTAGGTCGTATGTAATTAAGGTTGGTGAGACAGTTGGATGGGTGACTCTGCCCCAAGTCCACAACCAGACAAGGAACAGGAAATAGGGCGGAAACACACATCCAATGTCTGTAGAATCCTAATTATACATTATCCTCGCGTATACACTTAGTGGTGATAGACTAACCGTATTCGTCCCAAGCTTCTGTGCTTGAACCTTATCTGCTGCATGCGTGACATTCCCGAAGGGTCTTCTGGAAATACTTGTGGTAAGGTTTCGGAAGGTATAATACTCCTCTGGTGAGTGTTTTGGGGTTTCACAGCGAGAGATGACCCGGAGGTCCGTGCTGGATGTGCTTATGGGAGACGAAGGTTTCGATATTGAGTGGGTTAGGTGAAAGGTCCTTTCGTAGCCGTTTAATCGGGAAGGTGAGGACTATACCAATCGAAATCGAATGATTACAACAGTATCTTTTTAGGTACTATATGTGTTAAGCTGTATTCGCACAAAATGTTCGTTGAAGTGATAGAGTATCTTGTGTTTCTTTTCAGTGTGTTCCGTTTTGATCGATGTTATTGTTACTGCAATTGCTTCGTATTGATGTTACTAGTACTGATGGTGAGTGTGTTCTGATAGCTAGTAATGATACTTTATATCATGATTTCCGACCGGTCACTCTATGATTGAGTGGTAGATGCAAGTCGCTTGAATAAGGGTTTATGCGTCGGGAGTTATTTGTCTTAGTTATGAGTGTATCGTGTTCCGGTTGTTTATGGTGTTCTGAAAACAGTTCATAACGAGAGTCTATATATGATGAACTTACGAATTTTAGTAGTATTGCTCCCAAAGAAATAATACGCATGCCCCTTTTATTTGTATGATTTTAGCATATTTAGCTTTTAGGGGAAGGTTTTAAGCCTGATGCAGGTCCACACCACATCATTGCGAGGAAATTTTGGACCGCAAATAAATCTCTCGACTAGTGTAATCACTAACTTGCGGGGTCAACACTACACATGGAGGGGAGCAACACCAACGCGTACTCATAGACCTAATCTACAAGGTCTTGTGAGTAAAATGAACTCTGCTTATGATAATACGTCCCCAAATGGCGAGTTGCTGTAGCTGATGACGACTCCATCCCTCGATCAATGCTGCCCAACGAGGCACAGGTTTGATGGAGTCGAGACGGTTCACGAGAGCCCAGGCTATGTGAGGAGAGTTGTCGACCTCCGACTCCACCTCCGACTCTTTTCCTCATCACTCACTAACTCTCCGGGTTCGGAAAGTAGGGGTCTCCTGGTATGTAAGATCTTGTCGTGATGTCCGTGCGAGAATAGGGGTGGAAGAGATAATTAATAGGCGTCTAATCCTATAATTAATTACTTATATGGGGGTGATCCGTATCAGTCATGTCTATAATCACATAGTGCATACCAGCTCTACATAATCTGAGATGGAATAGACCTTCGAATAAATGACTTTACTCTAAGTCCACAACCAAACAAGGAACAAGAAATAGAGCAATAGTCATAGATTCTGAGTCTATAATATCTTTGATTATGTATAACCTTGGCGTATGCACTCAGTCATTATAGACATACTAATAGGGGTCTTTAGTTTTCACATAAGTTGATTATAGTAGCACAAAATACCCCTATAGTATTTTAATGTTTGACCTATGTTTTTCAATGTTTGTTTGTAGATAGAATTGGTAAGTTTTTAGACTTGTTGCAACGCCACAACCATTCCCGGGCATATGCTAATCACTTCTGGGTTAGACATAGTTGATCAGGCTATGTCATTCCCAGACCTGACCATACATCCCCAAGCCTACTTGTGCCATTCAACAATCACAACTTTTGTTTTGTTCTAGAATGATGCTGACCTTAATATGTATGCATGCATGTATACTTTTAACACGAAACTATTTATTTCTAAAAGTATAGTTATTTGAAAATGTTAAATCAGAGACCTTAGTCCCAATGCATTTATAGTTTGTATATCTTATGTGGTTCGATATACTTAGTTCACTATAAACAATGCTCTGATACCAATCTGTCACACCCCCAAACCAAGGATGGCGGAAACGTCCGGGGGTGGAGGACTTCATGTATAGTATCACAACAACGAGTATAATAGTGCTCAAAGTAAATACAACCATCATAAATATAATTGAAAAAGTTACACCAAAGTATATGTTTACATGTTTCGAATCAATTACATTATGATGACAAAATAAACTGTTTGACGATTTAACGTCCCATCCTCAAAATGCTGTTGATTTCCTGTTTCACTGATTTCCTGAGAATACAAGTAGGTTTGAAAAAGTGTCAACAATTAAGTTGGTGAGTTCATAAGAGTTTTGTTTGAGGAAGAAACCGTTTTCCTTGTAAAAGCGATAGAGTTTGATTTCCAGAAAATCCAATATTTTCTTAGTTAAGTGTGAGAAGAATGTTCCTATGTTATGTGATAATGAACCCTAGAACGAACCATAGATCCCTTCTATAATCACTTAGCGTATATAAGTTATATAAAATTTAAGTTAAATAAACCGTCGAATATAATGGGTCTGCCCTAGGTCCACAACCAAACAAGGAACAGGAAATAAGGCGGGCCCACCAATTCTAAGTCGATTGTGACTAGATTCTTATATAACTCTAGCATATACACTTAGCAATTATAGATGAAGTCTAACAATTCTAGATGAAATAGTTTTTAATAGAAATATGTTTCCAAAGAAAATCAAATATTTTCTTTATTAAGTGTAAAATGAATGCTTCTATGTTATGCGATAATGTACCCTAGAAGGACCTATAGATTCCTTCTATAATCGCCCAACGCATACAAGTTATATAAAATTTAAGTTAAATAAACCGTTGAATATAATGGGTCTGCCCTAGGTCCACAACCAAACAAGGAACAGGAGATAGGGCGGGCCCACCAATTCTAAGTCGATTGTGACTAGATTCTTATATAACTCTAGCATATACACTTAGCAATTATAGCTGAAGTCTAACAATTCTAGATGAAATATAGTTTTAATATCATAAAACCTATTTTATGTGAACCTGGTACTTTGTATTTGTACCCCTTTTTGGTACGAAACCGGTACTTTGTATTTGTACCCCTTTTCGTATGAAAATCTAGTACTTTGTATTTGTACCCCTTTTTTATGAAACTGGTACTTTGTATTTGTACCCCTTTTTTTGGTATGAAACAGGTACTTTGTATTTGTACCCCTTTTCGTATGAAAACCTGGTACTTTGTATTTGTACCCCTTTTTGTATAAAACCGGTACTTTGTATTTGTACCCCTTTTCGTATGAAAACCTTTTGTAATGTAAATGAACATAAACTATACCTATTATAATTTATCGAAATGTTTGTAATGTATATGCAACCTAACTATACCTATTATAGTTTAGTATGTTTGTTTGTGGTGTATAAGAACCCTTTTCTATGTAAGTCGAATGTATAGCAAAATATAACTATGTTTATCATGCCTTGTTTTGTACTATTGGTAATGATGGAGGATTCTTACAATTCAGTAGGTATTTTCTGTTATACAATTATTCCCCAACAAGAAACACATGTAAAATATGAAATTCTCAAAGATTAACACTTTGCTCAACATGTTACAAAGTGTGTTGAAAGTTATAAGCTGTTATCTAGATTTTTATCTTTCTACACTGTTTTAGAAAAATCATAGAAAAATTATACGAAGTCGAAAACTGAATCCTGTAAATTCTAAGAGTTCACAAAATGTTTCTAGTTTATTCATAATTTTTATTATGATTTTTAGAAGTCTTTAACTTGTGTTAAAATGTTCATATTCACAGACTGGTCCGAATTCGTTTCTAAAATGATAGACAGTTTTATAAAAATCACCATAAATCGTAGAAAAATTGTATGGAGATGTGCAAATAGTCATTTTAAAGGTATGAAGCTGAACTATTTGCATATTAAATAGTTTTGAAAGATATTAAGTTTAAGATAGTCAAAACAGTCTGTGAATAAGACTCAACTTTCCTAATGAAAGTTGTTGTTTGAGTTTAGTTAAGTTTTTGGTGTTTTAACTTGTATTCCCCCCCTTAAAACTTGAAGAAAACATGAAAATGTAGGGGTATGAACTCACCTTGAGTGTTTTCAGTAGATGGATGATGAAGAAAAGAAGTGTTCAACTCAAGAACACTTAGATGATGCTTGAAGATTCGACGATCTAACAACAAATATGACGATATTTGTGTAAGGAACTCATGATTTGAGTGAAGAAATGTAAGGAAATGAAGTGTGGGAAGAGATGCTTGAAGATTCGAACACTTAGATGATGCTTGAAGATTCGGAAATCTAATTCGGGTCAGCAGGGTTCGGTCCCTTAAGGTTTCGGTTCTAATGGGCTTCGGTCCTCAGACGTTCACCTCTAAGAGGTTCAGCCCTAAGAGGGTTCGGCCCTATTTGGCTGATTTTCGCATAAACTCCCCGTTTTACGTGGTTTTTCACCAAGTTAAGTGTCGGGATGACCAGAAAGATTATAAAAAGTTGAAAGAGATTTTGAGAGAGATTTGGGAGAGATTTCACACACTTTGAGAGATTTCTCATATAGAGAGAGATCAGGGAGAGATTTCACATTCTTGGAGAGATTTCTCATTCAGAGAGAGATTTGGGAGAGATTTCACATTCTTGGAGAGATTTCTCCTATAGAGAGATATTTGGGAGAGATTTCATGTACTTGGAGAGATTTCACGTACTTGGAGACATTTCTCCTACTTAGAGAGTTTTGGGAGAGATTTCACATTCTTGGAGAGATTTCACATTCTTGGAGAGATTTTTCCTACAGAGAGAGATTTGGGAGAGATTTCACGTACTTGGAGAGATTTCTCCTACTTAGAGAGTTTTGGGAGAGTTAGAGTGAAAGAGATTTGGAGAGACTTCACACACTTTGAGAGATTTCTCATACAGAGAGAGATCAGGGAGAGATTTCTCACACTTGGAGAGATTTCTGATAGAGAGAGATCAGGGAGAGATTTCACATTCTTGGAGAGATTTCTCATTCAGAGAGAGATTTGGGAGAGATCTCACATTCTTGGAGAGATTTCTCCTACAGAGAGAGATTTGGGAGAGATTTCACGTACTTGGAGAGATTTCTCCTACTTAGAGAGTTTTGGGAGAGATTTCACATTCTTGGAGAGATTTCTCCTACAGAGAGAGATTTGGGAGAGATTTCACGTACTTGGAGAGATTTTTCCTACTTAGAGAGTTTTAGGAGAGTTAGAGTGAAAGAGATTTGGAGAGACTTCTTTTGTGACCTTTTTGAGTGTTTGGCTTTGTAACACAAGGTTCTTACACTCTGTTAAGTCTTGTTATAAATGTTATACGCTCTCGAGGGGTATGGAATAATGTTTTATCGAGTAGATTCATCACTTACCCTGATTAGGGTTAGAATTTCCGAACACGTGAAAACTCTAAGTGATACTTTATATTAAGATTGCGAGTTGTTCAATAAGAAATATAGTGGAAACCCCAATGTACAAGGGTTAGATGAGTTGACCGGTTTGACTTGTTGACTTTAGTTGACTTTGACTTGGCCAAAAATTGACGGTTGTCACATTCTCGGCCCAAATTAACCCTAGACCGAAAACCCTCTTGATGGGCCATCTAAAAACCGAAAACTCTTTGGATTAGCCCATGAAGGCCGAAAACCCTAAGAGGTTTCGGGTTTGGCACAAGAAAAAAAATGAATTGCAAATGGAGTGACAATTCATAGCTTTGCATCTCATGGACCATCAAACAGCAATGCATGGCAATTGTTTAACCACCAAGTTTCCATGAGAGGCTCTTAAATGACCATCACGTATCAAGAAAGGTCTCCTTTTCCCTCCTTAATAACTTGCGGCCGATATGCCTCTTTCCCCTCACCATTTCCATCTTTTTCAAACACTCTCTAAGAATAAGCTTAAGTTCTCCAAGAATCTTCACTTTCAAGTCGGATTTAGAGCCCTTGGTAAGCATCTCGTGTACCACAAGTGTTTCTTTACATTCCTAGATTAATTTCATTTTGTTTACACACACATTTTTCGGGTGATAGACTTCCTAGAACATTAACAACCTCAAGAATTTCTTCAAGAAAACCGTCTTCATTTTAGGATAAACATCTTCATCTCCAACCCACGAAAATCACCAAGGTGAGCTGCATACCCCCAAGTTTTCGTATTTTTCATGCTTTTAGGGGGGGGGGATACAAGTCAAAACCCGTTTACCCAATGGATATTTGCATGCATCAACTTGTTTATGGAATAGTTTGTGCATAATACACACATGAAAATCGTGATTTAAAAACTTCTTATAAGTTAAAATGAGTTTGTCCATTGGACATTTGCATGCACTATGATTATTTGTTGAATACGGAACAATTTCTTGTATAGAAAGGTTGATATCATTTGTTAAGTACACTAAAATCGTGACTTATGTGATTGTTAACACTTCCACTACACAAAAATCGGGTCTAAAAGTCGATATACTCAAATATAACAAGAACAAATGAAGCCCAAATATGTTTTGATCTTTGGATATTTTACATGTCTTAGTTTTACTAATTAAAAATTGTATAAGTGTAAAAATGTTGAGGTCGTCATATGATTTCTTTTTATAAAAATCGTGATCTATTAAAGATGACCAACTTAAATTATTTTGTGTTACAAAATTTCAACCGAAAATATGAGATGAGCAAAAACTACAAATTTCTTGGAGATATTTACTAAAAATAAACTTTTCTACTAAAAATGGTCGAAATTTTGACGTCACTATTTACATGGGTTAAATCCCAAGAATATTATGTAAATTTTATAACATATATTACTACTAGACATATCTACTATTGCCTATTTATATAAAGTTTTATAAATAGTTTACACGAAAGAGTATACAAAACAAACTAATGACAATATAGTTTGCATGTCATAAAACATATGTCATAAAACGTACATCAGGATTCTGATAAAACGCGTGTCGTAAACCACCTGTCATGAAACTCATAAAACGCGTGTCATAGAACAACTGTCATGATTTTTCAATAGTGAAATCATTTCGTTTTACAATAAAAGGGAGTCGTTGTTCACGTAAATCTGTTAATGCTCTAGTGAGACATTCACTTCACCTTACCTACCTAGCATACATTTTAAGTCCTGCATTATAACCAGAGTCTCCTGGAGGAAGAGCGAGATAGTTATGTATAGATCTATACATGTATTGACAACCCCATACCTGAGTTGTTCGCTACAGCTAGACGAGCTAGTCCAGGGTGACAAGTATCTTACCGTTTCCGACGCCTGAAGAACGTCGTACATGCATAACAGTTATATCAAGAATGGTTATAATAACTCACTTAGGGATTAACAACACTATCTTGGTTTACGGGAAGTTTACATTTCACCAGTTTTATTAAAATATAAAACTGCATACTACCCTTTAGTACACTATTGCATACATTTCGGGTCTTAGGTTTAAGACTACAGTTTTCATACAACAGAAAATATTGGATTTTCTGGGATCGTACATTTTACAATTACAAGGAAGAGAAACAAAGGACATGCATACATATATTCTCAGTTTTTGGTATAAAAACTACAACTCATTTTTATAGAAAATATCGGATTTTGTGGAGATATACAAACCATTATTAAACGAAGATGTTACAAGTCTTTTTATACAAATGTGCTTATGAACTCACCAACATTTAATGTTGACGCTTTTTTAAAATGACTTGTATTCTCAAGGAACAAGTAAGCAGGTACCTAAGTCTTTAATAACCGAATTTGCTGCATTTTGGAATTTCTTACTTTTATGTCACTTTTGTGTAACTTATGAACAAATACAGTATGTTAACAATGTAAGTTTGTATTCTCAATGTATGTCGTTTGGGTTGCTATGTTTCATTTATATTCAATTGTTATGATACTATCCGTTGACGTCATCTGCCCCCAGACGTTTCCGCCGTCCTGGTTCGGGGGTGTGACAGATTGGTATCAGAGCATTGTTTATAGTGAACTAGTATATCTAACCATACAAAGATATACAACTATAAATACAATAGGGCTAAAAACACTCTGACCACAAGTATACTTTAAAAATATAGTAGTTTATAAAAAGTATAAGTACATGTGTGCATATTAAGAGTAGTGTCATAATAAGAAACAAATAAAAAGTCTTTAGAAGAGTTGGACATCGCGACTAAACTTAGACAGTTATGTAATCATATCTAGGGTAAATATAGCCGGATCAACTATATTTATTCGAGATATGACCAACATGTGTTTAGGAGTGGTCGTGGTGGACAACAAATCTAAAAACTTACCAATTCAATACCAAAAGGAATCTAAGAACAAAACCTAAGGAAATAAAATACTATAGGAGTATTTTGGCATTATATGCATCTTTCATATTTTCTCGTACTAATATTCTCGTACAGATGCCATGGCAGGTTTCCACCTACCGGGAGACCCCTACTTCCCCAACCAGGGGCACGGGGGATGGATTGAGGAGGATCCCGAGGAGATCCTAGAGGAAGAGCTGGAGGAAGAGTTCGAGGAGGAGGTAGAGGAAGAGGAGGAAGATGATGATGAGTCGGACGCGGAGTCTGAAGTCATCAACCCTCCCTACATTGGCAAGGTACCAACACATCGATGGGGCTATAATGGCCCTACGCCCCGCTGGGCAGATGACCTCGAGAGATCGAGCCGTCATCAGAGACAGCGCCTACCTTACAGTATGGAGCGAGGTTTTTATAACCTCGAGCATGGAGGACCAGCGGATCGTGCCCTTCCCGTCATGACACGCCGGATCTCAGACATCGGTGACCAAGTTCAGACGACAGCGAACCGGATCAAGGAGATGAGAGCAGCGGTTGAGGTCACCGACACGTGCAGCCGGGACCTCGAGAGGGACTACTACCCTATGGAGCGACTCATTGAGGACCTCACCACTGCCCGAGTGGTGGTGAGGGAGTACCAAGAGAGGCACACAACGCTGGAGGATCGAGTGCTCGTCGTCGAGTGACGGTTGGCCGAGCTACAGGGCGCCTCCACCTCATCCCAAGGAGCGTAGAGGACGACTCATCGTGAGTAGGATCTACCCTACTCACCATCTATTGTAGGTTAGGTTATGGGTATGCGTTGGGGCTACCCGTTTTCTTTTCATGTATGTAGGACCGACCCTACGTCTAAGTGATTACACTATTCAGAGGGTTGTTATGCTGCCGAAATATTTTTTTTTATCTTTGATGTACTGTAGACCTTTTAAAGGTCAAATTTTCTCAAAATTACGTATCATTATCTTATCATTAATGGAATGAATATACATTTCTTTTATTTGTGGATGTTTTTATCTGTTATGTTTTATCTTTTCATTTTTATTTGGTATAGCAAGATTTCAATTATATGTAAAAAATAATGCACGAAAAGCACTAGACTCGACATATATAAATGCAATGTTCCATTATAATAGTATCCACATCATAATCCTTTTCAAAAACTTACCAAATTCCACTTGAGGTAGTAGAATGCCGCCCCGAATATACAACTGGTGCTAGAACAACACAACAGCACCACCGCCACCGCCGCCTCCACCACAAACAAATTCGGCCATATTCTAGGCGGCATTTACAGCCTCAGTCACTGCTGCTCTAGCACAGATTAGCAGCAATGGTGTAAACGGAGGCGGAAGCAGAAATGGAACGGGCAGTTCCAAGCATGGGAGCAGAGGCGTGATTGCTTTGACTCAATGGTTTGAAAAGACGGATTCAATCTTTGAGATCTGTGGCTGTCTGGAGGAAAGCAAAGTTAAATTCGCAGCATGTACTTTTTCTGACAGGGCCCTTTTATGGTGGAAGGGCCATGTCAAGGCTCTAACACTCCCAGTGGTGAATTCAATGACTTGGGAGGATCTCAAAACTATGATGCTTGACGAATACTGCCCTAGGGGCGAGATACATAAACTCGAGCAGGAATTATGGAATCTCACTATGAAAGGCTCTGACATTGAAGCTTACACTTCCCGATTTAGCGACCTGGCAATCCTATGCCTGGGAATGATCACTGCCGGAAACAAGAAAGTCGAGCGATATATATGGGGGTTATCACCTCAGATTCAAGGGAATGTACTTGCTGCTAACCGAACAACATTTGATAGCGCCAAACGCCTCGCCCAAAGGCTCGTTGATCATGGGGTTCAGAAATGTGTAATGATTTCCGTTACTGATCAGAAGAAGGGAAAGGATAATAAGAGACACTTTGGAAACAGGAGGAAGGGACAACAGACTTAGGAACCCTCAAAGAAACAATAGATTGTGGCGGTTCATGCTGCCACCACTCCTACTACACCAGCACCTGCCAAGCCATATGCATCCACCTTACCCAAGTGTGATAAATGTAACTTTCATCACCACGGCGCCTGCCGAGAATTGAGATGTACCAACCATGATTGTCAAAATCGCGATCCTGATCGTAGGATCGTACGATACTACGATCCTAGGTATGAAAAACGATATGGATCGTAAAAAGATCGTATTTGGGGTAGGATCGCAGGTAGGATCGTAAGATCGTAAGTAGGATCGTAGGATCGAGATCCGATCCAATCCTACCTCCCTTGATTTTTTTTTTTTGCAAATGAGGTTTTTTTTACCACTTTATGTCTTTTACCCTTACCAATTTAACATTTATCATTTTGTGTTGCGACTTATGACTAATATTTTGAAGTTTTTATAACTTTTGAACGAAAAATTGAATGTTTGAACTATTTATCATGATTAAAAATTATAAATTAAAATTATATTTTATTTTGTGGGATCTTAGGATCCCGATCCCGATCTTACGATCCCGATCTTACGATCCCGATCTTGCAAACCCAAAAACGATCCTATGTAGGATCCCGATCTTGAAAACCTTGGTACCAACTGCCATAAGAAAGGGTACACCGCCCGATACTGCAGGACACCAACCCAATAGACCAACCAACCAACCAATGCTGGTGTGAGTCAAGCGTGTTATGGGTGTGGAGAAACGGGCCACTACAAAAGAAACTGTCTAAAGGCCAACAACCGGAACACAGGGGGAACGGGAATAGTCCTAGCAATAGGACATGAGGAGGAAATGACGGATCCTCCACTGGTCACTGGTACGTTCCTCCTCAACGACATTTATGCATGCATTTTGTTTGATAGTGGGGCGAAAAGAACTTTTGTGAGTCATAAAATTAAAAACCTGCTCAACCAAAAACCTCAATCATTAAATGAAACATTTACTGTGGAAATGGCTAACGGAAAAACCGAAACAACAAACGACATATTCGTAGGGTGTACACTAACTTTAAATAACCACTCCTTCCAAATCGACTTAATGCCGGTTACCATAAGGAGTTTTGATGTGATCATCGGCATGGACTGGTTAAGCCCCCACCGTGCCGATATTATGTGCTACGAGAAGACCGTTCGCCTTCATGTACCCAACAATGAAACCTTGGTTATATACGGCGACAAACCCGGTACAAACCTTTGCCTCATCTCGTGTATTAAAGCCCAAAAGTGTTTACACAAAAAGAACCATGCCTTTTTAGCTCATGTGGTCGATAAAAAGAAGGAAGAAAAGAGCATTAAAGACATCCCGAAGGTGTGCGATTTTCCCAACGTGTTTCCCGAAGACCTCCTGGGAATACCCCCTGAACGACAAGTCGAATTTAGGATCGAATTGATACCCAGAGCTACACCAATCGCTAAGGCGCCACACAAGATGAAATGCAAGAACTATCCAGTCAATTGAGTGAACTATTGGATAAGGGGTTTATAAGGCCAAGCTTCCACCCTGGGGAGCTCCAGTACTGTTCGTCAAGAAGAAGGATGGGTCGTTTTGTTGGGTTTTGAGTACTATAACACTCCTATGGTGCACATACAACCCTAAAGCTTTGGATCTAAGTTTTCTCTAATTATACATGCAATATTCCTTTTCCAAAGCATGAAGCCTAACTAGCATGCAACTTTAATATATGAATCATAAAAACTAGTTACAAGATTACCTCTTTGTTGTAGCTTGTAGAACTTTGGATTTCAAGAGCTTAGCACCCAAGTGTGATGCCTCAAATAGTTCACCAAGCACCATGAACAAGAGGAGGCAAATGAGAGAGAGGTTATGAACCTAAAATCGGCTAGGCTTTCACAAAAGAACACAAGTGCCGATTTTTGGGTGATTAGGGTTCAATTTATAGCTTGGAATTCCTAGGGTTTCAACTTGTAAATCCTAATTCACTTGGCCCAATAATTCATTAGCCTTTTGGACTAACTCTTCATGGACTCTCACAAAGATTTAATCCAATCCTGATCAACATGGATGATTAGCCCAAACTATAAGTATTGCTAATTTACCTAATCAGTCCCCGTAAATTTAATCAGTCTCTTTTGATCAATAAATTAATTCCAAATTAGTTCTTGATCAATACTAATTAAATAATATGATTTCTCAATTAATATATAATACTTATAATATATTAATAAATCACAAATAACCTCTTTCTCAAATGTCCATCCTATCAAACTGCCCTGGTGAATGTAACCCAAAATGGACCATGTTACTCTCGGGTCAAGGACATACCAATTATAGTTATGGGCTTAGACACCTAATCTAACATGTTTCGCATGTACATCGATTATCGGGAACTAAACAAGCTTACTGTCAAGAATCGATACCCTCTTCCCCAGATTGATGATCTATTCGACCAACTACAAGGAGCAAGTTACTTCTCAAAGATAGATCTAAGGTCTGGATACCACCAACTACGGGTTCAAGAAGAAGATATACCCAAGACTACCTTCCGAACTCGTTACGGTCATTATGAATTCGTGGTAATGCCCTTCGGTCTGACTAATGCACCTGCGACATTTATGGACCTGATGAATCGAGTTTGCTGACCCTACCTCGACAACTTCGTGATTGTATTTATCGATGATATACTCGTTTATTCATGAAGTAAGGAAGAACACAGTCAACACCTGCGGCAGGTTCTGGAAACACTAAGGGCGGAGAAGTTGTATGCAAAGTTCTCCAAAGGCAATTTTTGGATTCGAAGGGTGGATTTTCTGGGTCATGTGGTCAGTGAAGAGGGTATACATGTGGACCTATACAAGGTCAAAGCCATCGAAGGCTGGGCAACTCCAAGAACCACAACGGAGATCAGGAAATTCATAGGCCTCGCTGGTTACTATAGGAGGTTCATACATAATTTCTCCAAGATCGCCAAGCCGCTCACCGCCTTAACTCAGAAGGGTGTACTCTTCATCTGGGAGAAGAAACAAGAGTCTGCCTTCCAAACCTTGAAGCAAGCTTTATGCAGCGCTCAAATCTTATCCCTTCTAGAAGGGACAAAGGACTTTGTGGTGTATTGTGACACTTCCAACCAATGTTTGGGCTATGTACTTTTGTATCGAAGAAAATTCATAGATTATGCGTCAAGACAACTAAAGAACCACGAGGTGAACTACACAACACACAACTTGGAGTTGGGAGCAGTCGTGTTTTCTCTTAAAATTTGGAGGCACTATCTCTACGGAACGAAGTGCACCATTTACACAGATCAAAAAAGACTCCAACACATCCTAAACTAGAAGGAACTCAATATGAGGCAGCAGCGATGGGTTGAGCTATTGAATGATTATGAGTGTGAGATCCGATACCACCCGGGAAAAGCCAATGTGGTGGCTGATGCCCTAAGCAGGAAGGAATACTCGGGTCGCCGAGTCAAGTCTCTAACAATGACCATACATTCGCACCTGTCTTCACAAATCAAGGAGGCTCAATTGGAAGCCTTGAAGCCAGAAAATATCGCAAACGAAGCCTTATGAGGGATGGACAAGAATCTAGCGGTCAAAGACGACGGAGCCTACTACCTCAAGGACCGAATCTGGACCCCTAGATTCGGTGGGTTCAGAGATGTGGTCATGAATGAAGCCCACAAAACAAAGTACTCCGTCCATCTAGGATCGGATAAAATGTACCTGGATGTCAAGCAACAATATTGGTGGCCGAATATGAAAGCTGAAATCGCTACCTACGTGAGCAAGTGCCTAACTTGCGCCAAAGTAAAGGTAGAGTATCAGAAGCCGTCGGGTCTACTGCAATAACCGGAATACCCGAGTGGAAGTGGGAACAGATAGAAATGGATTTCATAACCAAGTTGCCCAAGACAGTGGGTTGACTTGACACTATTTGGGTAATCGTCGACCAATTAACCAAATCTGCCCATTTCCTGCCAATAAAGGAAACTGATAAAATGGAAAAGTTGACCAGGACCTACATAAAAGATATCGTGAGATTACACGGCATACCGGTATCTATTATCTCCGACAGGGATAGTCGATTTACCTCACGATTTTGGTAGTCACTTAATAGGTCATTAGGAACTCAGCTCGATATGAGTACTGCTTACCATCCCCAAACAGATGGACAGAGTGAGAGGACCATCAAAACATTGGAAGACATGATAAGAGCCTGTGTGATAGACTTTGGCAAGGCATGGGATACCCACTTTCCACTGATCGAATTCTCATACAACAATAGCTATCACACAAGCATCAAGGTCGCTCCTTTTGAGGCACTATATGGACGTAAATGCAGATCACCTCTCTGTTGGGTCGAGGTGGGAGACATACAACTGGCTAAGGGACTAGTTGAACCCGAGATACATCGGACCCTTTGAAATCCTTGCTAGGATTGGTCCGGTGGCTTATAAACTCCAGCTACCACTGGACTCAGCAATGTACACCCTGTTTTCCATGTGTCCAATCTAAAGAAATGCCTATCTGACGAAACTCTCGTAGTCCCGCTTGATGAGATTAAGGTAAATGAAAACCTTCATTTCGTCGAGAAACCTGTTGAAATAATGGACAGGGAAGTGAAACAAGCAAAACAAAGTCGCATCCCCATTTTGAAGGTCCGATGGAGTGCCAAGCGAGGACCTGAGTTCACATGGGAATGTGAAGACCAGATGAAGCAGAAGTATCCGCACCTCTTCCCTGGTCCTTGAGGGCTTGCCCTGGAACTAATTTCGGGATGGAATTCCCTCTAACGGGGGGATGATGTCACAACTAGCAAAAATTAGGGTCAAGACTTTATTCATGTACAAACAATTTCTCTATGTAACCTTGTTGCATTAGATTATTGAAATTCAAAATTACAATGTTATATGAGTACATAAACGCATACAATCAAGTTGTAATATCCTCTCCTAGGCCAAATTAGATCTAACAGCTAAACAAAAAACAAAATTTTTGGGCCTTTGCTTAGACGTTCTTGGCCCAAATTAACCCTAGACCGAAAACCCTCTTGATGGGCCATCTAAAAACCCAAAACTCCTTGGATTAGCCCATGAAGTCCGAAAACCCTAATAGGTTTCGGCTTTGTCACAAGACAAAAAAAAGAATTGCAAATGGAGTGACACTTCATAGCTTTGCATCTCATGGACCATCAAACAACAATCGATGGCAATTGTTTAACCACCAAGTTTCCATGAGAGGCTCTTAAATGACCATCACGTATCAAGAATGGTCTCCTTTTCCCTCCTTAATAACTTGCGGCCAATATGCCTCTTTCTGTAACATCCGAACTCCTAGGTATATTATTTATATATTTATTTTTGGGGTTTATTGAGTAACTCGACGAGTTGGTGCCTCAACTCGTCGAGTAGAGTCGTGATTGCCCACGGGGGGTTAAGCGACCAACTCGACAAGTCAGAGAGCCGACTCGCTGAGTTGGCGTTGTAAGATGAAACCCTAAATCCCCGGGTTTGGGTCCTAGTTAAGAGAACTTATGTTCTCATTTGCGCCTCACCAGTTGCCCAACCTCCTTGTGTTAAACCCTAAACGAGTGTAGTGAGCTAAGAGAGTCTCAAAGCTAATCTTGAGTAATTTTAGTGCATCTTTTAAGGAGAAGAGGAGTTTGTCCAGCAAGGAACAAGGAGGAACTGTGGGATCTAGGGCCAATTCGTCCAAAGCTTCAAGTGGAAGGTAAAAAACATGCACCTTTCTCATTGATTTGGTTAGATCTCATGGTTATGGAAGATTAGGGTTTCTACCACCTTTTATTTAGGACTTTGAGTATACTGAGTTATCATGAGGTTTAGACCTCAGATATGGACCTTGTGAGGTCCCTAAAGTCCAAAGGTCCTAACTTTATTCATCCATATGAGGGTTATTGTGCTTAACGCCTTGTGAGAAAATGTATTGGTATTTTGGAGCAAAAATACCATGCATGAACGTAAAGATCGAAGCTTTACTTGACAATCGAGTCTTGGGATGCTAGATCTAGTGTTTGGAGTGATAGATTTGCTGTAAAACATCTGAATGAGAAATCAGATTGAAGGGACTCGCCGAGTCTATGAACTGACTCAACGAGTCGGTTAGGGTTTGTCCTGATGAGCTTGATCATGCGATAACTCACCGAGTTGGAGGTCAACTCGAGGAGCTGAGCTGGTCTTTCATGAGACTTCTGAGGAAAACGAGTGGACTCGACAAGTCACATAGATGTACTCGGCAAGTCGGGTCAAACGTGGACTGTTGAATCGGACGTTGACTTCTGTTAACTTTAGGGTTTTGGTCAAGACAGGGTTAAGAGATCCATGGAGGGGTAAAATGGTCTTTTACCCATTCCAAGAGTTTGAGAAAAATAGAATAGCCTTGATTTATTTAGAGTTGTGAATAGAGTATTAATTAGAGATAATTATCCTATGTGTTAGGTGGAGGTTAGTTCTAGATTCGTGTACGAGGTTATTACTTGCTTGTTTACGAGGTGAGTCTTCTCACTATACTTACCTTGAGTGGTAATCTATATGTGACCGGAGGGTCTTATGTGCTTATATTGTGTATTGAGATATCTTGTTTTATCTCCTTGTGATATATGTTGTGTATTATTGTTGTGTATTATTCTGAGCTTACTGAGTTAGGACCAGAGGGTCTTATTTGAGTATAGCCATGGGAGGCTAATGAGTTATGTGTGGTATTTTGGGGAACTCATTAAGCTTTGTGCTTACCGTGTTATGTGTTATGTGTTTCAGGTTACTTCTCAGGATCACGGGAAGGTGCCGGCTTGATAGTACACACTGGAGCGAGAGTATTTTTATGATTATGGGATAGTGATTTTTACTTTGTGGATTTTGATGATAATTGAGAATATTGTTGTTTTTGAGAAAATGTGATATGAGTTTTATTGTGTTTTAAAAATGAAAAATTTGGTTTGAAAATTTACGGTGTTACACTTTCCCCTCACCATTTCCATCTTTTTCAAACACTCTCTACGAATAAGCTTAAGTTCTCCAAGAATCTTCACTTTCAAGACGGATTTAGAGCCCTTGGTAAGCATCTCGTGTACCACAAGTGTTTCTTTACATTCCTAGATTAATTTCTTTTTGTTTACACACACATTTTTTGTGTGATAGACTTCCTAGAACATTAACAACCTCAAGAAGTTCTTCAAGAACACCATCTTCATCTTAGGATCAACATATTCATCTCCAACCCACGAAAATCACCAAGGTGAGCTTCATACCCCCAAGTTTTCATGTTTTTCATGCTTTTAGGGGGGGGTGATACAAGTCAAAACCCGTTTACCCAATGAATATTTGCATGCATCAACTTGTTTATGGAATAGTTTGTGCATATGATGTCGAAAGTCTCCTACATACACACATGAAAATCGTGATTTAAAAAGTTGTTATAAGTTAAAATGAGTTTGTTCATTAGACATTTGCATGCACTATGATTATTTGTTGAATATGGAACAATTTCTTGTATATAAAGGTTGATATCATTTGTTAACTACATAAAAATCGTGACTTATGTGATTGCCAACACTTTCACTACACAAAAATCGGGTCTAAAAGTCGATATACTCAAATATAACAAGAACATATGAAGCCCAAGCATGTTTTGATCTTTGGATATTTACATGTCTTACTTTTACTAACAATTGTATAAGTGTAAAAATGTTGAGGTCATTATATGATTTCTTTTTATAAAAATCGTGATCTATTAAAGATGACTAACTTAAACTATTTTGTGTTACAAAATTTCAACCGAAAAATATGAGATGAGCAAAAACTACAAATTTCTTGGAGATTTTTACTAAAAATAAACTTTTCTAGTAAAAATGGTCGAAATTTTGACGTCACTATTTAGATGGGTTAAAACCCAAGAATATTATGTAAATTTTATAACATATATTACTACTAGACATATCTACTATTGACTATTTATATAAAGTTTTATAAATAGTTTACACAAAAGAGTATACAAAACAAACTAATGACAGTATAGTTTGCATGTCATAAAACGTACATCAGGAATCTGATAAAACGCGTGTCATAAACCACCTGTCATGAAACTCATAAAACGCATGTCATAAAACAACTGTCATGAATTTTCAATAGTGAATTCATTTCGTTATACAATAAAAGGGAGTCGTTGTTCACGTAAATCCGTTATGTGTTGCTTTTCTTTTAGGATAACTTAGTGAGCTGCGCGACAATACTTGGGACGAGTATGAGTAGGTATGAAAGATAGTAGAGGTCTATACTACAAGAAACACAAGACTCATACTTGGATCACAGAAAGTCACAAGGTTATTAAGTCTCTAAGTAGTTGATCTATTTTATTCGTTTCCATCCTTACCTTTGTTTTGGTAATGATTAAAAAAATAAATATTCCGAACTTAGTGGTCATATCGAATCAAGTCCGAATAATATATTGGGTTTTGTATACTACAACATCCTATGGTGCACATACAACCCTAAAAGCTTTGGATCTATATTTACTCTAATTATACATGCAATATTGTTTCCAAAGCTTTAAGCCTACAACTAACATACAATTGATATAAACAACATAGAAATGAGTTATAGAATTGCCTCTTTGTTGTAGCTTGTAGTTTTGGCTTTTAAGAACTTAGTGCCCCAAATGTTGCACCTCAAATGGTTCACAACACACCTTGGACAAAGGATGACTTTTGATAGAGAATGTCTTGCACACAAATCATCTCCATGAACTCTTAGAACACTAGGGTTCCAATTTTAGCTGTGGGGTGCTCTATATATATGTTAGGAATCCAAGAGTCATGGGTAAACCCTAATCCATACTCTTGGGCTTATTATCCATGATCCATGATTCAAGTGGGATAACTCTTTATGGATTCTTCCATAAACTTAGTCCATCATGTATCATAAGCCCAAAACATATATATAACTAATTTACACAATTAGTCCCCATTAATTTAATTAGTCTCTTTTGACCACATAAATAATTCCAAATTAATTCTTGATCAATACTAATTAAATCATATGATTTCATATTAATATATTAGAACTTATAATATATTAATAAATCGCAAATAACCTCTTCTCAAAAGTCCATCCTATCAAATTGTCCTGGTGATATGCAACCAAAATGGACCATGCTACTCTCGGGTCAAGTACGTACCAATTATAGTTATGGGCTTAGACACCTAATCCAACAATATCCCACTTGGACAAGTCTAATAACTATTATTGCAAGTATGACTCCAAAATCCCGACTAGCAATCGTAGCTCTTAAAAGCCGCTGTCGAACTCTGACCTAGTCACGTCCATTAGATAAGGGATCGTATATTCCTCCCTTGTACAAGATATCATATGGACTGAGACATGGATTATAATCATTCTCTCTGTCCATCTGTTGTTTCCTGATTTCCGATTTATGATGACCGACTAATTGAACAAATCAAATCAGTCCAGGCTTGGCAAAGCACTTAGGGTGTAATCACTAAATCATCGAGGGGCCCACATATATCGCTTTTATCCCTCTAAGGGTAAATGGAATGGATAAAATTCGACTCAAGTTCTTGCTTGTACTTACTCATCAAATCACACACAACAATATGTTTTATAACACCAAGTTACTGGTGCGTTTACATATGTCAATGTGCAACCGACTTGTAAACTACAACTCACATGTCTTGGTTTCAAGAATATAAGATATTATCATCTCACAATCACTCGTGATAAAACCCATGAAGTGATTCAGATGAGCATGGGTTTAATCCAATACTTGAATCTTATTCCAGAAGTTCTCATGAACACTGCAGCAAACTTGTGCTATGCCTAAACGCCTTTAGACAAATGTACAGACCCATTCATGACAGTCTTTCCTCAATACCTACTTCCAAAGTATGATCGACTGTGGATGGTTTCAATAACCTAGTTATTCGAGAAGTCAAAACATGCAAAGTGAAACACAAGAATAATACTAATCCTATATGGCCCCAGAACTTTTGCGTGTAAATAAAACACATTTTATTTAATCGTCATATTGATTACTCATTATTCATTGTATAATGTTTCGAATAGTCAACTTAATACTTGAATTAAAACAATAGTTATCCCATGCTCCAAGCAATCACACTATGTTTACCTATGATCATTTCTTTGTGAAATAGATCAATTGACAACATTTCAATGATGCTCATTTCACAATTCCAAATCTTTATTGTAAATGTAAGAATACCAAAATCTTGCCATTTACTGTAATCTGTTCGATTCTAAACTTACATGCAATGATCCTCTTGTGATGACTATGCACAATAGTCATAGAGACTTGGCAACAGACATTACAAAGTACATTCCTTTGAACATCCTTCTTGCATTAAGTTTTTCAAATCTTACACAGATTTAATGAATAACTTCCACCTATGGAAACATTTCAATATTCACATTTTGAATATCACTTATGAACAATAGTTGCCTCTTTTCAGAATATGTCAATATGGTCCTTCCAAAATTTACACTATACTTCCAACTGTCCATGAGCAACCAATCTTTGGTAAACCTCAGATTGTCCTTGACAATTGCTTAACCATTTTAGTCATATCCACTTCTGGTCCTTTTTGCCTCTTAATGCCCTAGGCATTTGGAAAATTCAGAACACATAAATATTATAGCATATGCAATCGATCCTATACCCGAAGCATATGGGATACGATTCATAATAAAGACATGATACTTTACCAGTCTCTTTCTACAAAATTTCCATATATAGAATTTCCTTATGTCGAATCTTTTCAACATAACATTCATATATATATATATATATATATATATATATATATATATATATATATGACTAAACTTGATTAAAATCTCAATCTAAGCTTTTAGAATTGAATTGAAGTATAATTTCATCTCCCTTAATTATAGCAAAACAACTTTTCAAACTCTGCAACTTTGCGAATTGAAACTTTTGTTTTCTATAATTAACATTGCTAACTTGCAACAATTAACATAATAATTATGCTCCCACTAGCATAATAATTATTATCTTATCAGCATAACACTTATGCTCCCACTAGCTTTGACATGTACCCAGAAATCAGCTGTGATGGGTTTTGAGCATTCTAACACTCTTATGGTGTATATGCAACCCTAGAAACCTTGGATCTATGTTTGACTAAGATACATGCAAATAATTATTTTTTCAAGGTTCTTATCCTATCTAGCATGGCATGGGGAACTTGAATCAAATAAAGCTAGTAGAATTACTTACCTTGTAGTTGTAGTTGATTGCTTGGAGTTTTAGAGCCTAGCACCAATAGTGTGGATGCCTCAAATGGAAATCACAAATCACCACAAACTTGGAATTTTGAGAGAATAGTAATCACCTTTCTTGAAATCGGCCCTCTTACTTTACTCACCGCAACCAGTGTGATTTCAAGAACCAAAGCCTCCTTTATATAGTGTGGTGGATTAGGGTTACATCCATGTAAACCCTAATACCCATGTCTTTTCATTTCCATGAGATCCATGGGTTAAAGCTCCATGGAGTATCCATGGACTTTCCATGCAAGCCTAGCCCATTCCAAATAAGCATTAGCCCACACTATATAAATACAAGAGCCCATATTTAATTAGTCATACTTTTGATCTCTAAATTAATCCTAGATTAATTATAGATCAATACTAATTAAATAATATGATTCTATATTAATATATTAGAACTTATAATATATTAATAAATCATAACTTATACTATTCTCAAAAGATTATCCATAAATTGTTCGGGTGAAGTGCAACCCAAATGGACCATGCCGGGTCGGGTCAAGTACATACCAAATATAGTTATGGACTTAGACACTATATCCAACAGTCTCCCACTTGGATAAGTCTAATAACTATAGTTGCAAGTATGACTTCAGGAACCGATCAGCAATTGTAGCTCTTTAAACTCTGTTGAACTATGAAGCGCCATTTTAGATAAGTGATCATACAATCCTCTGTTCTAGATATCAGCCGGACAAATACATGGAACAAGGTCTTGCTTATTGTCCAGCATTTGTTTCCCGATTTCCGATTTGTTTGACATAGAACTTAACTGAACACATCAATTTAGTTCTGACCGGGCCCGGTACATAGGTCAAAACAAAATCATCGAGGGGCCCAGATATCGCTTTTAATCCAAGAAGGAACAGATAAACTTCGACTCATATGTTTGCTCTACTACTTGTTGAATTACACGCAAAGGTACGTTTTATAACATCGAGTTACCAATGCGTTTTCGTACAATCAATGCATAATCAACTCATAGGTAACAAATCATATGTCTAGGTTTGAAGACTTATATGATATTACCGTCTCACGATCACTCGAGATAAATTCCATGAAGTGATGCCAGTGAGCGTGGGTTGAACCCAATACTCAGAACTTATGAGCACTCATCAGTGCTGTAGCCCCGCTTTCTCTAACATCTTAGACCTCTACAAGCCAACCCATGACAGTCTTGATTCATATCTACTTCCAACATATGACCGACTGTGGAGAGTTTGAATAATATGATATAAACCATAACATAATTATTCTGGAAGTCAAAACATGCAAAAAGAAATAATAGTAAACGATTGACAAGAGATAGCAACACTTTACTCATAAATAACAACTTTTATTTATCATCAAATGTCAATTACATTTTAAAAATTTCAAGATTATCTAACTACTAAAACTAATATCATCCTTCAGCCCTATGCTCCGAGCATGCTGGAGATGCTTAGCCCGAGTCAGTCCCTTCGTGAGGGGATCTGCTGGGTTCTCATCCGATGATACCCTCTTTGCTACGAGGATTCCTTCTTCTATTCGATGTCTGATGAAGTGATATTTTCTGTCAATGTGTCTGGATCTCCCATGATCTCTTTTTTCCTTGGCTAAGGCAACCGCACTATTGCTGTCACAGAAAATCTCCATTGGCTCCTTTATAGCTGGTACAACTCCAAGGTCTCCGATGAAGTTCTTTAGCCATATAGCCTCCTTTGCTACCTCGCTTGCGGCTATATACTCTGATTCACAAGTAGAATCAGCCACTGTCTCCAGCTTGGAACTTTTCCAAGTAATTGCCCCTCCGTTTAGGGTAAAGACCCAGCCCGACTGAGAGCGGAAATTATCCCTGTCAGTCTGAAAGCCAGCATCACTGTACCCTACAACACTCAAGTCATCACTCCCACCGAGGGTAAGGACCCAGTCCTTAGTCCTTCGCAGGTACTTGAGGATATTCGTGTTGGGTTTTGAGCATTCTAACACTCCTATGGTGTACATACAACCCTATAAACCTTGGATCTATGTTTTCTCTATTATACATGCAAATATTAACTATTCCAAGGTTTCATCCTAACTAGCATATTATGAAGCACCTATACTACAAAGTTCTAGTTAGATGACATACCTTTTGATGTAGCTTGATGTCTTCAAGCTTTAAGAGCTTAGCCCCAATAGTGTGGATGCCTCAAATGGAATCACAAATCACCAAAACACCTTGGAAGAACTTGAGATAATATGTATGCACACTAAAATCGGCCCACTCTTATTTTCACACACTTGTGCCAATTTTGTGACCCAAGGACCCCTTTATATATTATGGAGGATTAGGGTTACATCCATGTAAACCCTAATACCCATGACCTTTCATTTACATAGGATCCATGGGTTAAAAGCTCCATGGACCATCCATGAAAGCTTAGCCCAACCTAAATAAACTTGGCCCATTCCATATATATAAGAGTCCATATTTAATTAGTTCTTTTTGATCACTTAATTAATTCTAAATTAATTCTTGATCAATACTAATTAAATAATATGATTTCATATTAATATATTAGAACTTATAATATATTAATATAAATCATAAATATACTATTCTCAAAAGACTATCCATATAAATTGTGCCGGTGAAGTGCAACCCAAATGGACCATGTCGGGTCGGGTCAAGTACATACCAAATATAGTTATGGACTTAGACATTAATCCAACAGTCTCCCACTTGGATAAGTCCAAAACTATTATTGAGTATGACTTCAAAACCTAACTGGCAATCGTAGCTCTTAAAGCCGCTGTCGAACTCTGACCTTGTCAATGACTTGTCCATTAGATTAGAGATCATATATTCCTCCATTATAGATATCATATGGACTGAGACATGGATTATAATCATTCTCTCTGTCCATTTGTTGTTTCCCGATTTTCGATTTATGATGACTGACTAATTGAACAAATCAAATCAGTCCTGGCTTGGCCAAGCACTCACATGTGTCATCGCTAAATAATCGAGGGGCCCACAGATATCGCTTTTATCCCGAAGGTAAAAGGAATGGATAAACTTCGACTCATATGGCTTGTTCTACTACTTGTTGAATCATACACAAAGGCACGTTTTATAACATCGAGTTACCAAATGCGTTTTCGTGCAATCAATGTATAACCAACTCATAGTAACAACTCATATCTCTAGGTTTGAAGAATATAAGATATTATCGTCTCATGATCACTCGTGATAAAATCCATGAAGTGATTCAAATGAGCGCGAGTTGAATCCAATACTCAGAACTTATGAGCACTCATGAGTGTTGTAGCACCACTTTGTCCACCAACTTGGACCTCTACAAACCAACCCATGACAATCTTGATTCATATCTACTTCCAACATATGACCGACTGTGGATGGTTTGAATAACTTAATCATTCAGGAAGAGCGACTTAGTTATTCTGGAAGTCAAAACATGCAAAGTGAAACACAAGAATAAATGAATCAAATATGGTATCAAACCCTATGAATATAAATAAACACTTTTATTTATCACCATACTGATTACTCATTATTCATTGTTTCGGTTTTATCAACTTTATACTTGAATTAAAAACACTAGTTGTCCCATGCTCCAATCATGTACACTATGTTTTTCTTAAACAATAGCTTTGCCATACACCAAGTATGCACTCTATGTTTGTCTATGATCCTTACTTTGTGAAATAAACCAATTGAACATAATTTCAATGATTCTAATTTTACATTCCCAAATCCTTATCGAAAAATGTGAGAATTTCAAATTCCTATCATTTATCGAAATCTGTTTAGATTTTAAACTTATATACACTGACCCTCCTGTAATGAATATGTACAAAGTCATAAAGACTTGTCAAAAGTCATTATATGGTATTCCAATGGAGATCAACTCCATGGAAACTAAGTCTCATATTCAAAGTACATTGCTTTGGACATGCTTCTTGCATTAAGTTTTCTAATCTTACACAGATAACTTCCACCTATGGAGACAACTCCATATTCTCATTTTGACTATCACTTCTGAATAAGAGTTGCCTCTTTTCAGAATATGTCAATATGGTCCTTCCAAAATTAGCACTATACTTCCAACTGTCTCTGAGCAACCAATCTTTGGTAAACCTCAGATTGTCCTCGACAATTGCTTAATCATTTTAGTCATATCCAATTCTAGACCTTTTCCCTTCTTAATGCCTCTGGGCATTTGGAAAAATTTAGAAATGACAAATATTATAGCACATGCAATCGATCCTGTACCCAAAGCAAATGGTACACGATTCATGATGTCTCACATAAAGACAAGATTCTAGACCAGTCTTTTGCTATAATATTTTTATTTGCCATGTTTTCAACATTTGACTATGAAGAGGGATGCCGTAATCATAATCGAATTTTGAGAAAGCAATATATAGAATTTCCTTAAGTTGAACCAATCCAACATGAAATTCATATATATATTCTTGACTAAAGATGATTAAGGTCTCAATCTAAGCCTTTAGAACTGAAATGAAGTATATCCTCTCCCTTAATTATAGCAAAACAACTTTTTCAATCCCTACAGCTTCACGAATTGAAACTTTTGTTTTCTATAATTAACATTGCTAACTTGCAACACTAACAATAATTATCATGCTCCTACTAACATGATGATTATTAGCATAACACTTATGCTCCCACTAGCTTTGACATGCACTCAGAAATCAGCTGGACTTCTAGAAATCAATACTTTATTGACTTTCTTACCAAAGTTCAGATTTCTGATACAAGATGCTTTGATAAAACTTTATCAAAATAATACACCTTTCCTTAGATAGCATGCATGTGTGTCTAAACAATTTCAGAACTATGAAAAGGGATGCCGTAATCATAGTCTCAATTGTTTAGACCTTTTGTCATCTGCTTCAAATCTACTTGGTGGAAGTGTTTCCTCACCATCATTTTCATGAATCGGAGAGAAACCTTATGACCCTTAGATTTTATGGTGTACGTGTTCTTATCCATGTGAATCGTCAAAACCATAGTAACAAGACAAGGATAATGAAAAATCCAAACTCATATGGACTGAACTTATGCAATCTTAACTTCTTGCCACCTGGCAGTACAGGGCCTGCCATTGCTTCCAAGTTGTTATGCAACCAATTGAGAACTTTCAGAACTCCTATGCAAAGCCAACTTTAACTAGAATGGGCACAGAATATGTCAACACGATAGGTTATAAACCTCAAGTCGTGTGATAGTGAAGAACCTCAGGTTTTATTCTTGATTAGTTCTTGAAATTCTTTTTAGGATCTTTAAGACTCACACTATCCTCTTGACATATAAGACTATCTTGCCAAATATTCAAGAGATAGTGCGGATTCTTTATCAAGATAAACACTTCACACAATTGGCCTTAGTTGGTCTTTGTTTTATCCAAAACATCACAACTTACCAATTTCAAATGTACAAGAGTAGGACACTTTTACTCTTACATTTGACAAGTGTTTTAAACCTTTCTTTAAGATATGTCACTCAAGTTACAATCTTGGAGTATGACTCTAAGAATTGTTTTGGAACGAAGTATGACTCAACTTCCTAATCTAAACATTTCAACAATTCATGACTCCTCTTCTTAGTCATAAGAATGTACTAAGATGACCTTTAGAGGACTAATTGTGATATGATTTCTAAATCATTAAGATGATCACAAACATGATACTAAAGTACGCTCCCATCTTTTCAGATTTGAGAAACTTTTATCTTTCTGCCTAATTTGATTCTTCCCATTCGTTCTGCCATACATTGAGACTTTTCCAATGTTTCAGAATTATACTTAAACTTGTAAGTATAACCATATTTACTAAACTTTAGTAAATCAAATAGTCTTAACGAGCTTTGTGGTGGACATGACCAGTGCACAAGAATGTGTACTCGATCCCTTTAGTCCTTCACTTGACTCACACATCCATGTGAACAAGTAATTAGTCTTGATTTTCCAATGCTTGAAAGTTCTCATTCATCATACTATTCAACTTGCATGATTCCAAGTTTCGGTCCAATTGAAACTTGGGCGATGAGGAACTTTCCTGATTTGGTAAATTTAGCCACTACCACAAATTAAAGAATCAAATCCATTTTCCAATATTGCTGTGAGTGGAATCATATAAGCAACAACTTTCCACAAATGCCATTGTAAGGATACTTCAAATAAATAAAATTAAACAATTTTCTTTTATTTTAAAACTTTGCGGAAAAACTTATCCTTACAATCGACATGGAAAATTGTTGTTATCTATTCCTTAGCAATATATCATAACTTCTTAAGCAACTGCTCAAAATTCTGATGCGATCGAAATCCACCTTTGCGATCAGAATCAACATATACTTCCTTTAAGATTTCTCTCTATTCTTTGATTCTTAAAACATCAACATGTGACTCAGTCACATCATGTAATGAGGATCTCAGAATAGAACTTAACAGAGTTAGATAATGGGCTCTACCTGATGTAGAGTCAAACTTATTGACTTTAACATCCTTAGGTAAATTTGGCAGCTTTGCAATCAACGCCCCTTCCTTTGGCAAAATAAACATATGGACCCTTTGGTAATGGGACTATCTCAGAATTAGCCTTTCTCTTTACCATTTTGTCAACCGGGTTGACTATGGCCAATCCCTTTCCATTGGGAAGAGAATGCTTTTTCTGGATTTCCAGTGTCACCATTGTCACTGTCCATAAAGTTTTTTGGAAGTTGATCTTCTAATCAAATTTGCTTTACTATCGTTCCAAATCATTGTTGATTCAGCAGCACCAAGCAAATAGATATGATCATTAAGGTTCATGTCATAGTCTGTTTCATAGTAGTCCCAAAGGAACTCACTATGTGACTTAGAAAGTGATTGAACATCCAACTTTCTCAAGACTTTGACACCCAACTCTCCCGGCTTGTCAATATGTGACTTCATCTCTAAGATGTGATCACACATAGACCTTGATTGCCATTAGGGCTTGAGTGACCTTGAACTTGTGGGTTAGGGAGAATAATTGGAGGAGGTGGAGGAAGAGAAGTATGACTTCCATGAGCCAAACTCGGGAAGTCATATTCATTAGGAAAGCTTGGTTTGGGAAGATCATTGTTGTCTAAACTAGACATCAACAATGGGAGAAATTCACGTAAAGTTGATTTAAGTCCTTAATATAACACCCAATATGATATATTAAGGCTAGGACCCAAAAAACTATTTTATAACTTGGAAGAGGGATGCCGTAATCCAAGCTATAAAATATTTGAAGGTAGGTGAATGACGATTCACCAATTTCCACCAAGTTAAATGAAATGTATTATTAGGTTTTAATTGGTTTTGAAACTCCTAGATTCTTTTGAGATTCATTGAACTTTTCAATGACATGTTTCAATCTCGAGTGTGCCCTTCAGGTTTTGTGACTGGGATGCCGAGGATCACAAAACAAGGTGTGAAGTAACCATGCAAATATACTTGGTACCCTTAATATTTACCCCTCAATCGATGTGCCGGTTAACCACACACGCTCCAACGATACTATGATAAACATTAAGTTACCATTTGCCTACCTTGTTAAGTCCAGGTTAGTGTGCCGGTTAACCACACACGCTCCACTAACAGCTTAAACAAAGTGCAAAGTGTAATTTCATGGATTAGCACCTTATTCACATTTTCCTAAGTAACTAAGATTGGGAATTTATAAGTGTTTAGTTACTTAGTATTTATCATTATACTTATAATGAAGGGAGAATTATAGTCCTTGTCCTACCTGTTCAGCTAACGACCCTCCACCAGTCAAGGAAGCGGTGTGTGAGAGTGGACACCCATTAAACTGCCATTTTATAGGCAGTAACCTTATACCCCCTTTATAGACCGGCTTCGTGAATGAGGCCTACTAATGGTAAGACGACTTGCTCTTATACATATAATATATTAAACTTTTAATATTATAATAGTATAAGGGTGTATTTTAGATATTTAAAATACTTGGTGGTTTAATCTATTAATTAAACTACACTCTTAATTTAATTAAATTTAAACCATGTCATTATGGAATTATTAATTCTCTTTTAATTAAACACTTTAATTATCTATTAATAAAGTCCATAAGAGTTGATTGAATTATTCCATAAAAACATCATAATTCCAATTATTAAATTCAAAATTAAAACCATTTAATTAATTGTTTAAGTTATGAACCCAAGAGTTTTAGAATTCAATTCTTTTTTTTTATCATAAATTTTTTTTTCCAAATTCCAAAACTTGAGGGCAAGTTTTGTAACTCTTGAAAACTTTTGGATTCCATAACTTATGGAGTTAAATACTTGTTTTATGATGAAACTTTTCATGTTCCATAACTTAAGAACAAGTTATGAAATTCTTTAAAACATTAAGACCAAGTTTTGTAACTCCATAAAAAACTTTGAATCAATTTTTTTAAAAACCTTTTCATATCCATAACTTATGGAGGTTTCAAAAAACTCTTTAGATCAAACTTTTAAAACTAATAAAATAATCATATCATTTTATCTTTTACTAAATTTGACCTAATTCAACTCATATAGCAAATGATTCAAATTTTACAAATAATTAGTTTTTCACAAAAACAAGTAATTATCTTAAAATTTGACAAACGTCATGTTTTTTTTTCCTTTTTTTTTCAACTTGAAAATAAAACATTTTCATCAATATAACAGAAAACAACCCATGGCTCTGATACCACTGTTCGGTTTTGAGCATTCTAACACTCCTATGGTGTACATGCAACCCTATAAACTTTGGATCTATGTTTTTCTCTATTATACATGCAAATATTAACTATTCCAAGGTTTCATCCTAACTAGCATATTATGAAGCACCTATACTACAAAGTTCTAGTTAGATGACATACCTTTTGATGTAGCTTGATGTCTTCAAGCTTTAAGAGCTTAGCCCCAATAGTGTGGAAGCCTCAAATGGAATCACAAATCACCAAAACACATTGGAAGAACTTGAGAGAATATGTATGCACACTAAAATCGGCCCACTCTTATTTTCACACACTTGTGCCAATTTTGTGAGCCAAGGACCCCTTTATATATTATGGAGGATTAGGGTTACATCCATGTAAACCCTAATACCCATGACCTTTCATTTACATAGGATCCATGGGTTAAAAGCTCCATGGACCATCCATGAAATCTTAGCCCAACCTAAATGAACTTGGCCCATTCCATATATATAAGAGTCCATATTTAATTAGTTCTTTTTGATCACTTAATTAATTCTAAATTAATTCTTGATCAATACTAATTAAATAATATGATTCCATATTAATATATTAGAACTTATAATATATTAATATAAATCATAAATATACTATTCTCAAAAGACTATCCATATAAATTGTGCCGGTGAAGTGCAACCCAAATGGACCATGTCGGGTCGGGTCAAGTACATACCAAATATAGTTATGGACTTAGACATTAATCCAACAATTCTTTACCGCAGTCCAGTGTGCCTTGCCAGGGTTCCCCTGATACCTGCTAACCATGCTCAAAGCAAAGGCTACATCAGGTCGAGTACACGTCATAGCATACATGATCGATCCTACAGCTGAAGCATAAGGTTTTCGACTCATTTCTGCTATCTCAGCCTCAGTACTAGGGCTTTGTGTCTTACTCAATCTAGCGTTACTCTGGATGGGTAACTCTCCTTTCTTGGAACTATGCATGTTGAACCTTTTCAACACTTTGTCCACATAGGTGCTTTGACTAAGTCCAATTAGTCTTTTACTCCTGTTTCTCAAAATCCTTATCCATAGGATATAGGCAGCTTCTCCAAGATCCTTCATAGCGAAACACTTCCCAAGCCAGGACTTTACTTCCTGCAGGGTTGGGATGTCATTTCCTATGAGTAGTATGCCATCCACATACAGTACCAAGAAGCTTACTATACTCCCACTAGCCTTGATATAGACACAAGATTCATCTTCACTTCTTGAAAAGCCAAATTCTTTGACTTTCTCATCAAAGCAAAGATTCCATCTGCGACGTGCCTGTTTCAATCCATAAATGGATTTCTTGAGCTTACACACTCTATTGGGGTACTCTGTACTGACAAAACCCTCTGGCTGAACCATGTAAACATCTTCAGTCAACTTTCCATTAAGGAAAGCGGTTTTGACATCCATTTGTCATATTTCATAGTCATGAAATGCAGCAATGGCTAACAGAACCCTAATAGACTTCATCTTGGCCACTGGTGAAAAGGTCTCATCATAATCAACTCCCGGAGTTTGAGAATAACCCTTTGCAACCAGTCGTGCCTTATAAGTGTGTACATTACCATCCATGTCGGTCTTCTTCTTGAAGATCCATTTGCACCCAACTATCTTACGATCTGGTACATTGTTAACCAAGTTACAAACTTGATTGTCATACATGGACTGTATCTCGCTATCCATAGCCTCTTTCCATTTAGCAGCCTCAAGGCCTGCCATGGATTCCGTGTAGCTGTTAGGCTCATCCAGATTTGCCAGTGTGTTATCACTGATAAGTGTCTCGCCTTCTGCAGTAATATGGAAACCATAATAATGCTCAGGTGCAGTCCTAACTCTGGTGGAACGCCTCAGAGGTATAGATTCTTCAGTCTGCTCAACAGGAGTTTCCTCGTCAGGTTGAGTGCTAGGGTTTGAAGTTCCTTCACCACTTGACTCTTGAATTTCCTCAAGGTCAATTTGCCTCCTACTGTCTCCTTGGCTCATGAATTCTCTCTCTCGAAAGAATCCTCTTCTTGCTACAAAGACCACATTATCACTAGGTCTGTAGAAAATGTAGCCAAAGGATTTTTGTGGATAGCCGATGAAAATACACCTTTCGCTTCGGGTTTCGAGTTTATCGTGAGTCTCGCGTCTCACGAAAGCCTCGCAACCCCAAATCTTGATGTGGTCTAGATTGGGAACTTTTCCAGTCCACATCTCGTGAGGTGTTTTGGTAACCTTCTTTGTAGGGACTAGATTAAGGATATGGGCGGCAGTCTCTAAGGCATACCCCCAAAATGAGATTGGTAGCGAAGCTCGACTCATCATGGAACGAACCATGTCCAACAAGGTCCGATTGCACCTCTCAGCTACACCATTCTACTGTGGTGTCCTAGGAGGTGTCAATTGTGAGACAATCCTACATTCCTTAAGATAGTCAAGGAACTCAGTACTAAGATACTCACCACCACGATCGGATCGAAGCATCTTAATGTTCCTGCCCAATTGATTCTCCACTTCTTGCTTAAACTCTTTGAATTTCTCAAAGGTTTCTGACTTATGCTTGATTAGGTAGACATATCCATATCTACTAAAATCATCAGTAAAAGTCACATAGAACCGATTAGCATCTCTTGTGGCGGTTCTGAAGGGTCCACACACATCCGTGTGTATGAGGTCCAACAAACCTTCACCCCTAGCACAAGTGCCAGTAAAAGGTGACTTTGTCATTTTACCAAGCAAACAAGATTCACAACTATCATCTGACCTTAGGTCAAATAACTCCAAGACTCCATCCTTTTGGAGTTGGCCTATGCGTTTCTTGCTTACATGTCCAAGACGACAATGCCATAAGGATGCTTTATCTAAGCTAGTGGAAGAGTTAATACACAATACATTATTTCCTACACTATCTACAACAGATACAGTTTCATACACGCCATCACAATGTAATGCTTTAAAATAAAGAACATTATTAAAGAAAGCATCAATACTACCATTATTATTATCAAAATAAAAGGTAAAACCTTGTTTATACAATGCATGAAAGGAAATAACATTTCTTTCCATTTCTGGCGAATAATAACATTTATTCAAATCTAATGTAAACCCACTATTTAGCACTAAGGAATAAACTCTTATCTTTGTGACAGGTGAAGCTTTCCTGTTTCCCATGATCAAGTTTATCTTTCCCTGCTCCACATTCTCACTTCTTTTTAGTCCCTGCAAATCACAACATATGTGAATACCACAACCTGTATCAAGGACCCAAGACTTAGAATGAGGTGAGTTATTAGACAATATAGTGTATATAGCTGCATGGTTGGGTTTTACTTTCCCATCCTTCAAATCTTGCTGGTACTTTGGGCAGTTTCGCTTCCAGTGCGACTTTTCATGGCAATAGAAGCATTCAGCCTCATTAGGGTTAGCAGAAGGAGTGACAAAACCTTTCTTGGTTTTGCTTGAAGAGGAGCCTTCAAGGGTCTTACCCTTGCTACCCTTAGAAGGGTTCTTTCTCTTCTTCCCTTTGCCATGCCCGATTGCCAAGACATTGGCCGCAGTTGGAGTAGGAGTAGGAGTAGTAACAACTGACTTACCCTTTAGACCACTTTCGGCGGTCTTCAAGAGTCCTTGAAGTTTGCTGAAGGTGACTTCTTCCTTGTTCATGTGACATGTCATGCGTAATTGATCATAACACGATGGCAAGGAGTGCAAAATGATGTCTATTGCTAACTCCTCAGGGAAGTTCACATTCAGCTTCAGTAAACGGTCCACATACCTTTGCATTTTCTGCATGTGGCCCATGATGGGTTCACCATCCTTCATTCGGGTTGTTATCATGGAGGAGATTATTTCATATCGCTCTTGACGAGCACTTTGATGGTAGCGGTCCATCAAGTCCTGGTGCATCTCAAAAGGATAATAGTCCTCATAGGACTTTTGGAGCTCGGCTGTCATGGTGGCCATCATGATGCATGCCACTTTTGTAGCATCTCTTTCATGTACCTCATATTCAGCAAGCTCTTCAGGAGTAGCAGTTGGGTCGGGTACCTTCAGCTCCTTGTCGAGAACATATTCTTTGTTCTCATATCGAGTGACAATCCTGATGTTTCTGATCCAATCTGTAAAGTTGGACCCATCAAAGATGACTCTCCCACAAAGATTCATGAGAGAGAAGGAGCTAGTAAGGTTTGAGGCAGAAGCATTGTTATTGGAAGACATCTGAAGAGAAGAGGGAATAGATTAGATTAGATATAGAGATAGTCCTTAACAAAACACCCAAATTTAATATTAAGGCTAGGACCCAACACAATATTTTATAACTTAGAAGAGGGATGCCGTAATCTAAGCTATAAGATATTTGAAGGTAGGTGAATGACGATTCACCAATTTCCACCATGAAAAACGAAATATTTAATTAGGTTTTAATTGGTTTAGAAACTCCTAGATTCTTTGAGATTCATTGAACTTTCTTTAATGGCATGTTTCAATCTCGAGTGTGCCCTTCAAGTTTTGTGACTGGGATGCCGAGGATCACAAAACAAGGTGTGAAGTAACCATGCAAATTACTTGGTACCCTTAATGTATTACCCCTCAATCGATGTGCCGGTTAACCACACACGCTCCATCGATACTATGATAAACATTAAGTCACCCTTTACCTACCATGTTAAGTTCAAGTTAGTGTGCCGGTTAACCACACACACTCCACTAACGACTTAAACAAAGTGTAAAGTGTAATTTCATGGATTAGCACCTTGTTCACATTTTCCTAAAATAACTAAGATTGGGAATTTAGTAAGGTTTAGTTACTTTAGTATTATCATTATACTTTTAATGAGAATTTATAAGTCCTTGTCCTACCCGTTCGGCTAACGACCCTCCACCGATCAAGGAAGCGGTGGGTGAGAGTAGACACCCATTAAGTTGCCATTTTATAGGCAACAACCTTATACCCCCCTTTTAGACCGGCTTCGTGAATGAGGCGTACTAGCGGTAAGACGACTTGATCTTATACATATATATATTATTAACTTATAATATTATAAAGTATAAGGGTTGAATTTTAACTTTTAAAATTCTAAGGGTTGGAACTAAAGTTTTAATCATGACTTTACTTGTTCCAAAACATGAGGGCAAGTTTTGTAAACTTTCAAAACTTTTCATTTCTTATAACTTATGAATTTAATTGAGTATTAAAATGAAGACTTTTCATTTTTCTAACTCTTGTGTTCTTTTAATGGTTTTTAATAAAGTGTGACCTTTGGTTTTCCATAACTTGAGGACAAGTTATGGACTCCATCAAAACACATAATGACCATGAATTAAACTACCAAGTAGGTTATAAAAAATTCCTATGATCATCTAATCTTCATAAGTTCAAGAACATGAATATGAACATTTCAAGAATCATAAAATTACTCATAAAACTTGTAATTTTTTATTATAGCCATTGTAAATGGATTAGCATGAACATTACACCATCTAAAACAGGTTTTATAACACCAAAACAGTTTAGGGTAATGTTTCTAGTCCATTTCCAGCAGCAAAACTCGAAAAATTGGACACTGCAGCCTCTACTTGTCGAGTGCATGAACATACTCGACGAGTAGCATGCATTTCTTCATGGACTCGTCGAGTCCCCCCATGGACTCGGCGAGTTCATACAGCAGTGAACAAAAAAATTCGATTTTTAAACTATTTGCATCAAGTATCAAGTAAACAAGCCTACGCTTTGATACCACTGATGGGTTTTGAGTATTCTAACACTCCTATGGTGTACATGCAACCCTAGAAACCTTGGATCTATGTTTGACTAAGATACATGCAAATAATTATTTTTCCAAGGTTCTTATCCTATCTAGCATGGCATGGGGAACTTGAATCAAATAAAGCTAGTAGAATTACTTACCTTGTAGTTGTAGTTGATTGCTTGGAGTTTTAGAGCCTAGCACCAATAGTGTCGATGCCTCAAATGGAAATCACAAATCACCACAAACTTGGAATTTTGAGAGAATAGTAATCACCTTTCTTGAAATCGACCCTCTTACTTTACTCACCGCAACCAATGTGATATCAAGAACCAAAGCCTCCTTTATATAGTGTGGTGGATTAGGGTTACATCCATGTAAACCCTAATACCCATGTCTTTTCATTTCCATGAGATCCATGGGTTAAAGCTCCATGGAGTATCCATGGACTTTCCATGCAAGCCTAGCCCATTCCAAATAAGCATTAGCCCACACTATATAAATACAAGAGCACATATTTAATTAGTCATACTTTTGATCTCTAAATTAATCCTAGATTAATTATAGATCAATACTAATTAAATAATATGATTTTATATTAATATATTAGAACTTATAATATATTAATAAATCATAACTTATACTATTCTCAAAAGATTATCCATAAATTGTTCGGGTGAAGTGCAACCCAAATGTACGATACCGGGTCGGGTCAAGTACATACCAAATATAGTTATGGACTTAGACACTATATCCAACAAGCTGGACTTCTAGAAATCAATACTTATTGACTTTCTTACCAAAGTTCAGATTTCTGACACGAGATTCTTCAATAAGACTTTATCTGGGCTTCTCAAACTCATACACCTTTCCTTATATAGCTCACATTTGTGTCTAAAAAATTTTAGAACTTACAGAAATAAGTCTCAAATGTTTAGACCTTTTCCATTTCTCACAATTCGAACTATGAAGAATGATGTCATAATCATAATCGAATTTGAGAATGCAAATATCATAATTGCTATCTCCTTGAAATCTACTTAGTGAAAGCGTTTCCTTACAATCATTTTCATGAATTGGAGAGAAACCTTATGACACTTAGATTTTTTATGGTGTATGTGTTCCTATCCATGTGAATTTGTCAAAACCATAATCACAAGACAAGGTTATTGACAAATCCAAATTCATACGGACTGAACTTGTTCAATCTTAATTTCTCGCCACCTGCCAGCACAAGGCCTACCATTACTTCCAAGTTGTTATGCAATAATTGAGTACTCATAGAACTCACATGCATAGTCAACTTTAACTGGAACGGGTACAGAAACAAGAATATGTCAACACGATAAGTTATAAACCTTAGGTCGTGTGCTAGTGATAAACAATAGGTTTTATCATTGATTAGTTCTTGAAACTTTTTCAAGATCTTTAAGACTCACATTAACCTTTTGACATATAAGATTCTCTATGTCAAGAACCATTCCTTGACAAACAAATATTCAAGAGTTAGTGCGGATTCTTATCAAGATAAACACTTCACACAATTGGTCTTAGTTGGTCTTTGTTTTATCCAAAATATCACAACTTACCAATTTCAAATGTACAAAAGTAGAAAACATTTTACTCTACATTTGATGAGTGTTTTAAACCTTTCTTAAGATTATGTCACTCAAGGCACAATCTTGGAGTATGACTCTAAGACTTGTTTTTGGAACGAAGTATGACTCATCATCTTGATTTAATCATTTCAACAATTCATGATTCCTCTTCTTAGTCATACAAATGCACTAATATGTCCTTAGAGTATCAATTCTAATATGGTTTCATAATCACTAAGATAATCATAAAACATGATACTCAAGTACTCTCCCATCTTTTCAGATTGGAGAAACTTTTATCTTTCTGCCTAATTTGATTCTTCTTATTCGTTCTACTAGACATTGAAACCTTTTCAACGATTCAGAATTATACTTAATCTTGTAAGTATAACCATATTTACTAAACTTTAGTAAATCATAACAAATAGTCTTATCGTTCTTTATGGTGGACCTGACCAACGCACAACCAAGTGTACCTCATCCCCTAGTCATTCACTTGACTCACATATAATTGTGAACAAGGAATTAGTCTTAATTTCCCAAAGATGAAGGTTCTCATTCATCGTGCAACACAAGTTGCATGATTCCAAGTTTCTATCCAACTGAAACTTGGGTGATGAGAAGTGTAAAATTTCGATATCAAAGGATCAGAACTATGGAGGTAGCAAGGCAAAGTTGTGTGAAAAGTGTAGAAGGAATCACACTGGAAAATGCACTGAGGAAGTAAACTGCTTCAAATATGGGAAGGCTGGTCATTATGATAACGAATGCACAACCAAGAAAGAATTCTACTTTAAGTGTGGCAAAGAAGGACACTTAAAGCGAAACTTCCCAAAGAAGTAACGAACTACAAATCCAAACGTACAACCAAAACTGAAGGCAAATGCCAGAGCATACCACATGATACTTGATGTGGAAGCAAGAGGGCGGGTATTTGGAGCGGCGTGTCAGGAATACTTTAATGAATGAGTCAATATAGTATTATATTTTGTAACCTAATATAGAAGGCATAATAAGCTGGAATAACTTTGTAATCATCAATGAAGAAATATAATTTCGTAAATTATGATATTCAATGTGTTGAGTTTATGTGTTGCTTTTCTTTTAGGATAACTTAGTGAGCTGCGCGACAATACTTGGGACGAGTATGAGTAGGTATGAAAGATAGTAGAGGTCTATACTACAAGAAACATAAGACTCATACTTGGATCAGAGAAAGTCACAAGGTTATTAAGTCTCTAAGTAGTTGATCTATTTTATTCATTTCCATCCTTACCTTTGTTTCGGTAATGATTAAAAAAATAAATATTCCGAACTTAGTGGTCATATTGAATCGAGTCTGAATAATCTGTTGGGTTTTGTATACTACAACATCCTATGGTGCACATACCACCCTAAAAGCTTTGGATCTATGTTTTCTCTAACTATACATGCAATATTGTTTCCAAGTCTTTAAGCCTACAACTAACATACAATTGATATAAACAACATAGAAATGAGTTATAGAATTACCTCTTTGTTGTAGCTTGTAGTTTTGGTCTTTAAGAACTTAGTGCCCCAAATGTTGCACCTCAAATGGTTCACAACACACCTTGGACAAAGGATAACTTTTGAGAGAGAATGTCTTGCACACAAATCGTCTCCTTGAACTCTTAGAACACTAGGGTTCCAATTTTAGCTATGGGGTGTTCTATATATATGTTAGGAATCCAAGAGTCATGGGTAAACCCTAATCCATAATCTTGGGCTTATTATCCATGATCCATGATTCAAGTGGGCTAACTCTTTGTGGATTCTTCCATAAACTTAGTCCATCATGTATCATAAGCCCAAAACATATATATAACTAATTTACACAATTAGTCCCCATTAATTTAATTAGTCTCTTTTAACCATAGAATTAATTCCAAATGAATTCTTGATCAATACTAATTAACTCATATGATTTCATATTAATATATTAGAACTTATAATATATTAATAAGTCACAAATAACCTCTTCTCAAAAGTCCATCCTATCAAATTGTCCTGGTGATATGCAACCCAAATGGACCATGCTACTCTCGGGTCAAGTACGTAACAATTATAGTTATGGGATTAGAAACCTAATCCAACATAATCCGCAAAGTATGTTCGATGTAGCATCCTACTTTAGATTGAGGAAAAAGACAATTGAAGCGGTCAATAAAAGTATCGTGATTGTCGTTTAAATTAAGCAGCTTGTAGCTAGAAGTGCTAGCTGCTAGAATGTGATTATATCATATTAGAACATGAAGTAAGGTATCATTCATACTAGAGTCTAACACGGAGAGACATGAGTGTAGCCATTGCATCATACGATAAGAGGTCATTAGAACATGACCCATCAGTTTGTTACGATAGTCAAAGTAAAGACCTTATCTTAGGTTAAGTCAATTCTAGAAGGAGTGGGAGCTTCCAATAAAGATCAAATTTAGAAGAAAAAGCAGGTGCAGGAATGAGCACCGTCAAAAGCTAAGAAGTCTATGAGTTAGAAACTCAATAGAAAAGACATAAGAGTTACGGTTATCACCTAGGATGGAAATATAACGTGCAAAGTCGTTATATAAGACATGTTTCACTGATGATTTTGGGACGTAATCATCCTAAGAGGGAGATAACTGAAACACACCCGCAAATTCACGCTAGTCAATTAAAATGTAATAAGCATTAAAAATGAGCTTTTGATAGAAGATTATTTAGGATAAATAATCTTAACGAAAGTTATAGCATATGTGACAAGGATTCCATACATATAAAGAACGCTAAAATCCGACTTTATATGAAGAAGTTATGCTTCTTCGAAGTTTCACAATTAAACCGGCACAACTCTACGTATTGTAAAAAGTGAATTTTTGATAGAATTCTTATTTTTCTAAGTAATCTAAATGAAATTCATATAAGCAATGAAACCGAGAGCGTGCATATAAATAACGTCAAAATCTGGCTTCATATAAGAAAGTTATGATTTTTCGATGTTACAGGATAGCAGTATACAACACAGAAACCGAAATTGAAATCGGTCGATTGTTAGGAGAAACAATCTAAACAAGAGTTGAAGATCTCATCCATACCTATCCGTAGATATAAATACAGTCGATAACGGACGTCAGACAAGAAAGTTAAGAATTTTTAACGGACTTTAACAGTCTAAGCTTGTAACAAATATAAATTTAAAATAAAATCTAAGTTAGCGGAATATAAATGAAAGTTGTAGATCTCGTAGATAGATATGTGTGGATATAAAATGTGTCAAAAACGTAGCTCGTATGAAGAAGATATGAATTATCAAAGATTTTATAAAAATTCGCGCGCAGTCGCGTGCACAAATGAGATGTACGGCGCGCGTTTGACATCCACCAGATTTTTCCATGTGTCATGATTTCAGTGGCGCCATGTCTAAAACATCCGGTTTCGAGAAGCTTTCAATTTCAAGAATTATGGGCATTAATTGATCCAGTTAGGTCCTTGTACTTCAAAGGGTTTGGGTTCCAAGCCCATACGTGAATGGATTATATATAGGTTGAGCGAGCCAAGCTTTCGGTTTGCTCTTTGGATCCCAAGGGTATATTGGTAAAAGTGATGCTTCAGGCCTTTATCGAATTAAGGATTCTATTTCGGAAGGTTTAGAGTCAAAGGAGACCTGATGTGTTTGTAGGGCCTCTCCTTACCTTTCCGAACATATAAAGAACACTGAAAACGGATTTGGGACGTGGGAGTTATGACCGTTAAAAGTTAAGAGGGTTTTGTGTTTAACCTAGTACGTTGGTCATACAGGGAGTACGTTGGGCGTACTAGACTTCAGTGATTCAGAAGTTTCTTCCCAGTACGTTAGGCATACCAGGAGTATGTTGGGCGTACGTCTGCTAGGTGCAAACCCTAATATTTTGGTTTTGGACCATATTTACAGGCCTTAACTCATTCCAAACCCTTGTTACCTTCAGCCTCCATCTTCTCTAACCCTAATTTCGAAACCTTAACCCATTTTGGTTGATTTTTTAGCCTTTCAAGTTATTTTGGTGCTTTTGGAAGAAGAAGAACTCATTGGAGGAGTGTTGGTTAGCGAGGAGCTTGAAGATCCAAAATTCTTTTCCCCTTTGCAAGCTTCTGGAGGTATAAAGTTTTAATCTTTATGCTTCTTTCATATAGATCTAGTTTTGTGTTATGATATGTCATGTTTTTGTCCACTGGTTGAGGTTCTTATGAGTAGAAGTTACTCCTAACCCATAAAGCCTCATTTATGGTCTTTGTTGAGGTCATTAAGTCACAAAAATCGCATCTTGATATGTTCCATGTATGAGCTAGTGGCCTTTTAAAGAAGTTATGGATTTAGGGATTTTGTTTGGACACAATTAAGCCTTGCAAAGTAATAAATTAAGGAACTTTATGACTTAGGATGTCCCAAAAGAATCAGATCTGGAAGTTAGATGTTTTGTCTTAAGGCATTAAGAAGTTTAGACTTGAGTTTGGGCTTCAGCGTAGTACGTCGGACATACTAGGGTCGTATGTGGGGAGTACTCACTAGATGGGTTTTGGACCATTTTTAGGCTTTGGGTCGTTTTGGGTTTGGGCCTTGTTTTTTTTGTGCCAAGTATGGGAAGGGTAAAATAGTCTTTTACCCTTGGTATGGTAACATATGATTTGGGCCTTGGATTATGGGCGATTACCTTAATATTGATTTGGAATGAATTTTGGATATGTTCAATGAGAGGATCCCAGTAGCAGCAGTGCATGTGTGTTTCGGATATCTCCGATAGAGGTTAGTCTCCTCACTGTATGCATGGGTTGAAGGCACCAATATCGGCTCACTAGGATATGTTGTGTAGGATGCCAGATGTCTTTGTGACTCTTGCATTGTAAGATGGGTTGGGCCTAATGGTACGCATGTAAGGTTGGGCCCAACTGCATGAGAGGGTTGAGCCTATTATATGTGGGGCTAGGCCCATTATATGACAGGCCACGCCTAATTGTATGTTGGGCTGCGCATATTGATTTGGATGGGATAGGCTCATTAATGCGGGTTGGGCCCAATGTGTGGGCTAGGTCCGATGATATGTATGGTATGTGGTATTTTGGGTAACTCACTAAGCATTGTGCTAACGGTTTCATGTTTATGGTTTCAGGTACTTCCATTTCGAAAGGGAAGGGCATGGTGTGACTGCACAATATCCGCTAGAGTTTATTCTGCATTTGATTAATCGTGATTGTTACTCTGATGTTTAAAATACTATTTTTCACATTGAATGATTTTAGGAATGGAATGTTTTATGAATTAATGTTTAAAAAATGAAAAAATTTCTATGGATTTTTGGGATGTTATAGGTTGGTATCAGAACCGTGGTTTGAGGGATTCAGGCACACTCTCGAGTATGACTTAACTCAAACTGAGGAATTGGTAATCTTTTGAAAGAAAACAAATTTCTAAAAGATTTTATAAAGAGAAAGGGGGTATGATGCATGAAATCAACCGAGCTCAAGTAAGTGATTCCCAGAATACCCATACATGTTGATACATTATATTATATGAATGTTTGCATGTTAGGATAAGGTTAGGGATACTTTCGGGAATTGCATGATAGATTTGCCTGATATGTGTTGTCTTGTAGCCTAGGAGAAATTGGATGCTATACAAGATTTGGAATCTATATTGTTAGAAGTAATTGCTAAGTGTTTGCTTTAAAAAATGTATATAATTAGGATCATATAGCCTTAGAATAACTGATTTAGCTTTATTTCATGTTCCTTGTCTTGTTGTGGTCCTAGGGTAGGGTCATTTATTCGATAGTCTATTTGATCCTTTATTGTATATAAATTGCATGGATAAGGCAACCGAGAGTGAGTAGAATTTCCTAGCATGGTAGTAGTGAGTGAGCTTGGGATGCATTTTTTTGTTCTATGGTTTGGAGTGTTACTGCACGAATGTTGCTTGCTTTGTGCTTTGTAGGGCCCTTATTGATGTGAGTTGACTATTAAGTGAATACGTTAAGTCACACGCTGCAAGGATTAGATAATCTCAGAGTGATGGATTTGGCCCTATTGCACAACTCTTATTTGAGTTTAACCGTTGTATGGTTAAGTCTTTTACTCAAAGGATTATCTTAGCTTGTTGCATGTGATTGTATTCATGAAGTAGTTAGCTGAAATTAGTTAGAGTCCTTCAGCAGCTGACGAAAGGGTGAGGCCGGGAAGTAATAGTGGGTTTGGTTGCACTTTTTAGCGGGTACTTTGAGTACCTGTTTGAGAAGGTGACTTAGAGGATCCGAGATAACCTCTTGAGGAAAGTATGGATAGGTGTGGAAGGCAGTATTGGGCATGTACTACTGAAAGCATAGGATCCATATTCGAACCAAGGAGGATCACGAATATTCTAGGAAACCTATAGTATGAGGAATTCTATGGGTATGTTGTATTTATTGTATGGTTGCTTTTCAGAATGGTGATGAGTACTTGTGGAGGAGGATCTACTTCAGGTTCAGGTGCTGGCATTAAGTCGATGAATGAGCCGATATGGGAGTTTATTTCGTCAGAGATCACCCGCTGTATTTTAGAGCAGATTCCTGTGAGTTTTGATTCGGTCAAGGAGGGCATCTTGGAGATTATGGAGGAGCATCAAGACAAGTACCATTCTAGAATTATGGAGTTACTCGATGAGGGACTCGGGGACTTTCGGTCCGAGAATGCGGCAGGAAAGTTCGGAACTCGGACTCCCTCTTTTCGGGAGTCCAAGGCTTGTGGAGCTCTGAAGTTCTTTAGGGGTAAGGACCCCATTTCTAGTCGGCAATGTATCGATGACATGGAGATTGCTCGACAGACGAGTTTTTGTCCTGAGGGGGTGAAGGTGCTATTCGAATATTGTATTTTAAGGGACCGAGCATGTGATTGGTGGGAGGAGTTCGGTAGTGCGTTAGGATCTGCGGCCGTGGTGGCCATGTCTTGGGAGAAATTTGTCACGAGATTCTAGTAGGAGTTTGCACTAGTGACAGTGGTGCAACAATTGGGGAGGGATTTTCAGGGCCATAGTCAGACTACTATGACTGTGATAGAGATTACTGCCAAGTTTCGGGAGAGGGCTTTGTTGGTTCCACAGTATGTGGTGGATGAGGAGATGAAGAAGGGGAGGTATCATGATATATTGAGGGATGAAATTTGGGATTTTGTGAGCTTGTCATGGTGCAAGAACATGAATGATATGATTGTTAGAGCCCAAGAGCGGGAGATTGATTTAGAGCACCTCGGGAAGAGGAAGCCAGAGCAGATTTAGGTCGTAGTGGGCCAGGCGAAGAGGCCCAAAACTCAGAATTTGTGATAGGGAGGTCATATAGGCCGGGGACGTTGTGCTAATTGTGGGAGGACCCACGATGGGAGCTTCTGGCGTGAGAAAGGAAGGGGTTGCTTTAGTTGTGGTCAAACTGGTCATTCAACAGGGTTTGTCCTTGATGGTCGACTCCGATGTGTTTTCACTGTAATCAGGTGGGCCACAAGAAGGCCAACTGTCCAAGGTTGATGAGTGGACCAATGAGTCCACCTACTCCAGTTACTTTGAGGACCATTGAAAGCTGTGAGGGCCGACCGGAGGCCCCAACGGTGAGGAATCGAGCATTGCAGTTGCAGGAAGGGGAGACCAGAGTTTCATCAAATGCTATCGCGTGTGTTATCTTTTTCTTTTCCGTGTGCCTTATTATTTGTAAATATGTGCTTTTGGATCATGTGTTTGTATGTGTATGACATTATATTCGGTTTTGTGTCTGCCTGGTTAGTATTATCGAGGATCGTTACATGCCATTTTACATGTCGAGATTCATGAGTGGGGAACAACTTGTTGACTAGATTTAGGTTTTCAGCCATTTTGGTGTGGGCCATTGGAAAAAGAAAATTGGGGTACCGCTTGGAAGATTAGTATTCGGATCAGCGTGTTAGTTCATCAATGGAGTAGAGGAAGTTGTAGAGTAAGTTCGATTGATTATTGGAATTCTAGATAGTTGTGGGGTGTAGAGGACTGATCAGGATTCAAGTGCAAAGAGTTGCCGCCGGGTTAACATTCTCAGGTTTGTGAAGGTGGTCGTCACATCAGAAGATGTGAGGAAAGAAGCTCATGGAATGTTAGTTGTCCCCTTCCGGGACAAAAAAGTCAGAGTTCAAGGAATTTGTGTCGCTTCGGATGGATGTCAGTCGATTGTTATAGGATTCTAATCCGATTGTTGCTATTAGTAGGGGAGGAGTGGTAGTGAGTGGGTGATTAACTTGGTCATATGGGTTTGTTCAGATGCTAAGATTGTCAAAAAAAAATATTGTATCCGTGGAAGATGTTTTGAATGCATAAATCCTTCGGCAAGTGGGTTGTTGGGTTAGTGATCCGTTAGTTTCGGTAAATGGGTTCATCATTCATCGTCTTTAGTGAGGTTAAATCCAAGTGGGGGAGAACCTTATGGATTTTCGGGATAGTTTCAGGCGATAGACTAGTAGGAGTTCCACACCCTAGTATAGAGAAAAGCCAGTTCAAGTGGCATTTTGGATAGAGGTGGCATAAGGTTGGGGATTCAGGAACATTCAATAAAAGGGTGGCTCATTCGTAGTAATGCTTGGTAGATATGTTGTAACGCCCCGTTCATGGTACGTATTTAGTTCATATTATGCTCATTTTATACGAGCTACTCGATGATTTGGTAGCCCTAACTCGTCGAGTAGATGTCAGTTTAATCGTGGGGTTTAAGTGGACTACTCGACGAGTCGGTAATAGACTCGGCGAGTAGGTCCATCAGGAGGAAACCCTAATCCTTAGGGTTTGCACCCTATTTAAGCAACATTATGGGTCTTCACCCAAGCCTCCATCACCTTCACAGTCCATTCTCGAAACCCTACTTAGTTTTGGTGAAATATTGAGCTAGTTCTTGCCATTTTGTAATCTTAAGCTTGAAGAAGGAAGCAAAAGCTTGGAGTTGCAGAAGGAAGGTTGGAGATCCAGAGCTTAGGACTCATTTTTGTCTTCATAAAGGTATAAAGCTTATACCTTGGCTATTATTCAACTGAATCTCTTTTCGAGTTTAAATATTGTAAGTTTTGGGGCCATTTCCAAGGCTACTCCGAGATTTGTACTCTTGGGGATGTAGAGACTTCAGATCTGGGCTCTATTGAGTTCTAGAGGCTCAAATTTGCCACCTTTATGCAACCATAGTCCATGTAATAACTTAGGTCTCTATTTCTAGCTTGTAATGAGTGTTTTAGTCTTATATCTTCATGCATACACGTAAATTTACCAACTTTACGTGTTATGTTAGCCTTAGGAGCCTAGATCTATGAGTTAGAAGCATTGGAATCATTTAGAAACGACCGTATGGTTTCAGCATGCAAGGAACTCGCTGAGTTGTTCTTATGACTCGACGATTCGGGTTGAGTTTCCCAAACCCTTTCTGGTTGTGAGTAAAACCATGGAGTGGGGGGTGACTCAGTGTGTTGGACTAGATTAGGACTCGGAAGCTAAAGGACTCGACGAGTAGAATCGAGCTGTACCAATTATTATTATTTCAGAAAGAACTCGACGAGTCAGAAGAAGGACTCGACGAATTGACTTAGGGGACCACGAGTTAGGTTGACCTGGGTTGACTTTGACCAGGAAATTGACTTTGACAAGGGTAAAATGGTCATTTTACCCTAAGAAGGATTATCAGTTCATGATTAAGTGTTGTTATGTAATTTATAGCCGGAGAGTCGTTAGAGCAGCAGATAGAGATCCCTCACCCAGCTTTTCAGCAGTCAGTCTTACGAGATGAGTTTCCTTTCAGTAGGAACGGGTCTAAGGCACCAAGGCCGGCCCGTACTATGAAATGTTAGTACCTGAGTGTGGGTGGGGCCCATATCTCGCAGTATAGTTTGATTATGAATATATGTCTGACTGTTTGAATTAGTATGCTTGTTGTCTGTGTGATACTTGTATGTTGGATTAGTGGCTAAGTGTGGGTGGGGCCCGTATCTCGCAGTAGATGAGTGTGGGCGGGACCCGTATCTCATAGTAACCGAGTGTAGGCGGGGCCCATATCTCAAAGTAGCTGAGTGTGGGTGGGACCCATATCTCAGAGTCAGCAGAGTGTGGGCGGGGCCCGTATCTCTCAGTTGCATGATATGTGTGTATGGTATGCGGTATTTTGGGGAACTCACTAAGCTTCGTGCTTACATTTTTCAGTTTGGGTTTCAGGTACTTCCACTAGCAAGGGAAAGGGCTCGGGATGATCGCATGGCACACACCACAGTCACAGCTTGGGAGTTTACTCTGATGTTTTACTATGAGATTTTGATCTGAGACAGATACTATGATATTTTATGAAACACGATTTATGTCTTTACTTATGGCTTGGATGGTTTATGATTTTAGTAATGATTTGGAAACGAAAATTTTGTTTTGGGTCATATTTTTGGAAGGTTTCAAGTTGGTATCAGAGCCTTGGTTTGAGGGATTTGGGCACACATTCGGGTGTGTCTGAACTCAAAATAAGGAATTGGTATAGAAATTCTCAAAAGGAAAAATAATTTTACAAAAAGGATTTTGAAAATAGAAAAGAACTTTGAAAAAGAGAAAAAGGGTGTGGTGCATGCAATCAGCCGAGCTCAAGTAAGTACTCTGAAATTACTCATACAAGTTTATGATATGTTATGTTTATCAGTTTTATGAGAACAACATTCTAGATTAGGACTAAGGATCTAGGGAGGATGCCTTATGTGCCTGTTATATGTGTATCAGCTTTACGAGTTGCATGCTAGTACAGATTAGTCAGTATGATAGCCAGAGTAGTATATGCTTGATTATGTGTACTCAATGCCCGAATGCTGCTTGCTTTGTGCTTTTAGGAGTTCTAGTTGTCTTTCACTAACTAGTAAACGAATATGTTAAGTTACATATTGCAAGGACTAAATAATTTCAGAAGGTTAGGTCTAGCTCTATTCTGCAGCTCTTGTTTGAGTCCAACCGTTGTAGTGTAGGATCTCTCATTCGAAGAATTATCTAGTCTGAGTAATATGTAATAGTATTCGCGAGCTAGTTACGGGAAGAAAGCAGGGACTTCTTATGCAACTGATGGTGGAGAGTGAGTTGCTGATTACCCTAGGGCAAGCGTAGGATGAGAGTAGTAGAAAGCAGTAGTAGTAGAAGGGACTTGGTGGAGTCAAGGCAGTTCTTGAGGAAAGTACGGATAGATTTGGAAGGTAGTATGGGTCCGTACTACTGAGAGCAGAGGATCCGTACTCAAGTCAAGGAAGGATGAGATAAGACCAGGGAACTTGTAGTGTATGCGATCCCTCCAGTTATATTAGTATTCTGACAATTGTTTTGACGTGTTTTCAGAATGGTGGTTTTGCACCCTAGACCAGCAGTTGGTAGTTCAGGTGCCGGAGAGGGATCAGGCTCAGGCTCTGGAGCCGGGCAGTTATATGAGCAGACCAGGGAGTTCATCTCCTCGAAGGTTACGTGCAGCATACTAGAGCAGACTCCTGTAATCTTTGGATCGGTCAAGGAGGGTATCCTAGAGCTTCTGGATGAGAAGCTGAGCGCTTTTCGCACTGAGATAGCGGCCATGATGGGGTCGCGCACACTGACGTTTAGGGAGTTCAGAGCATGTGGGGCTCCCGACTATCATGGGGCTCGGGACCACATCACTAGCAGCAGGTGGTTGGCATCCTGTCTTCTAAAGGAAAGGGCACGTGATTGGTGGGAGGAGGTTGGGAGAGTTATTGGTGATGATGCAGTGTTGGATGCGATGACATGGATTGATTTCACGACCAGGTTCAGGGCGGAGTTCGCACCTATTATTGAGGTGCAACAGCTTTCTAGGGAGTTCCAGGATCTCCGACAGACGACTGAGACGGTGGCGGAGATTACCGCCAAGTTCAGGGAGAGGGCCCTTCTTGTTCCGCAGTATGTGGCGGACGAGGAGATGAAAAAGTCCAGGTATCATGAGATGTTGCAGAGTGATATCTGCCAGTTTGTGAGCCTCTCCAGCTGCAGGACGCTGGAGGACATGATTGCGAGGGCACGTGAAAGGGAGATAGATTTAGAGATGGAGAAGAAGAGGAAGCCAGAGACGGTATCTGACATGGAGGGCTCAGGCAAGAAGCCCAAGACAGATTCCGAGGGAAGGGCCAGCAGGGCCAAGGCCACTGCGGCAAGTGTGGCAGGTCACACGAGGGGGTGTGCAGGGTTGGGAGTTCAGGCTGCTTCAAATGCGGCCGAACGGGGAATGTGAGCAGGGATTGTACTACTACTTCTACCACTACTACCACCGCATTATCCGATCTGATTTGCTTCCAGTGCAGTCAAAGGGGCCACAAGAGGTCCCAGTGTCCGAGTTTAGCAGCAGCAGGGAAGGTGACGGCACCCGCCCCTGCTACTTTGAGGATTACAGACGGCCGTCAGGGTCGGACAGGGGCGCCAACGGCGAAGAGTAGAGCCTTCCGGTTGACAGCAGAAGAGGCATGTGCAGCCCCGGATGTGGTTACGGGTATGTATCTTCTCCATTATCTCTTTATTATTTCTGATTATTACTCATGATCATATGTTGTGTATAGGATCGTTCCTAGTGAACGACATGTCAGCTATGGTGCTGTTTGATTCGGGTGCTACTCGATCCTTTGTGTCGCTCGCACTTAGCAAGCGATTCAGTAGAGCTCCGGGGGAGCTGGATTGCCCACTTGATGTAGAGATAGTCGATGATAGGACTGTCAGGGTTGCGAGGGTTCATAGAGGATGTACGCTACGATTATTCGATCAGCAGTTTTCAGTAGATTTGGTTCATATTCCCCTGCGTGGGAATAAGGTGATAGTAGGTATGGATTGGTTGAGCTCCAATGGGGAGGTGATTGATTATGAGCAGTAACTAGTGAGGGTTCGTACTCCTAGTGGGGGAGAGTTAGTGATTCAGGGTGAGAGACCGTAGCGCGGACCGATTCTTTGTTCTGCAACGAGAGTGAGACGTTACTTTTAGCAGGGTTGCGCAGGATACGTTGCTTACGTCATGGATACCCGGGATAAGGGTAAGACGATAGTCGATGATGTACCAGTGGTACGAGAGTATCCAGACGTATTCTCGGAGGATTTGCCTGGGATACCTCCGGAGAGACAGGTTGAGTTCCGGATTGACCTGGTCCCTGGTACGGCTCCAATAGCCAAGGCACCATATCGGTTGGCTCATCCCGAGATGCAGGAGTTGTCTACGCAGCTGCTAGACAAGAGTTTTATCACGCCGAGCAGTTCACCATGGGGAGCCCCGATTCTGTTTGTGAAGAAGAAGGACGGGTTGCACCGTATGTGTATCTGTTGGGTCTAGTAAGGTTGTGTCTTGGGCTCGGTCCTTAGCCCAGTTTTGTTATATGGTTTGGGCTTGTCCAACCGTGTTTTATTCAATAAGGGTTTAGTATTTAAGGTGCATGCATGCATCCTATATTGTTATTGCTTTTGATTATTATTCAGAGTATTGTACTACAAACCCTAGCTCGCCTCCACAGTGTAAGTTCTTCATCGAGCTCTGCTGAGGCGTGACTACATTTGAATCATTAAGCATTATTTGATTCTATATTGTGTTCATTGTGTCTGTTTGCTTTTATTGTTTAACCTGCTGAAGATCTAATCGATCTAAGAGTTTTTCAACTCATCAATTGGTATCAGAGCAGGAGACTGTGTAATTCATACACATCTCTTCTGTTGAAGAAGATCTTAGGGTTTTTCCGCTTTGATTGATATGGGTAGAGCCGTCATTTGTTATTGACGTAGTTCTTTAAATATTCGATCTTACCCTAACGTTATTTACAAGTCTGATCTTAATCAGGTTTTTAAACAAACATCGACATGTCCATGGATGATTCTCAGTCAAACCCAATCAATATCTCCAACAACATATGATCGACGACAAGGATTCCTATATTATACACTCAGGATTATGAGGCCTGGGCGCATCACTTTGAAGACTACGTGATTGGCTCAGAAGACAATGGATACTTGATCTGGGAGGCGATCACTGTAGGTCAATTCGATCACTCAAACACTTCAAGAATTGTTAAAACTCAAAAGGAGTACAATCAACTCATCAGTGACGTGAAAGATATACCCCAAGATGAGAAAGAAAAGTTTCAGTGCAACATCAAAGCTTTAAGGATGATTAGGTTTGCTTTACAATCAGACACGTTTCGATTGGTAAGCTCATGCACAATGTTAAAAGAAATATGGGACAGATTGAAGGAATTGTACTCTACAGATGAAGATCTTGAGCACTCGATCCAAACATTGTTGCTCTCAGAATGTGGCGACTTCCAGCAGAAGCCTGAAGAGAAGCTTATTCAAACCTTCGATCGCTTCAATCATCTCCTAAGTAAGATGATAAAGCATGGGATTGAAAGGAAGGTCATTGAACAGAAGGTAACATTCATGAATGGCCTTATATCAGAATGGATGGCTATGGTGTCTACAGTAAAGGCACATGAACAATTCAAAAGTTATTCTCTAGCAAAACGGGTGGGAATATTAAAGTCGCATGAGAGTGCCTTAACTAAAGAAACGAATGTGGTATCTGGTATGGGACCCCTGGCCCTAAACTCCAAAGGAAAGAATGCTGCTGAGGAAGAAGAAGATTTAGATCTTTCTGAATATGATCTAACGAGTGAAGATTATGCCTTGATGGTGTCAAATCCCAAGAAGTTCATCAAAAGAAGGTTCCCAACAAACAAGAACCGAAACTGGCAAGGCAGCTACAGTGCCGAGAAAGCAAAGGAGGAACCGAAGAATGTTTCTCAGACTAAAGAACCGAAGAAGGAAGTGAAACTTGGAGGTGACTCAGGCTTTCACTGTCACTAATGTGGAGGCAAAAATCACTTCGCCAAAGACTGCATGCTGAGAAAAGTGTCAGAGAAGAATGAAGATGAGGACGAGGAAGCGAACCTCACACGGCGTTTGGAGGAAATCAGGAAGAAGATAGTTGGATCTAATAACACTATGAATGCTCTTATTGTGTAGGGAAATATTGTTGATGATGAGTTCAGAGGTGTTGAAGTTTGGTCCACTGATTCAGAAGATGAAGAAGTAAGGAAGCCTACTCATGGCAGGGCTTTGTTGGTGAAAGAAGAGGACGTTGCAGGAAAGTGTCTGATGATGACTTGTGGGGTGTCACAAGTGAGAAGCTATACTGCTGATGGAGGATTGGATGAATCAAAGGAGCGAGAAGACAGATGTTTTGCAGCGAAACCTGTCAGTGAGCAGATCAACGAATGCGATGAGTTGATCAAGAAGGTGCAATCTATTCTTGTTTCATTACAAATCCCAATAAAAAACTATGAAAATGAACTAAATGGATTAAAATCAAAATTTTCTAGTATAAGCGGCAGTTTATCTCAAACTCGCGTCACAAACTCTAACCTAACTGATCAACTCAGCAGGGTATCATCGAAGAGTGAGGATAGGCGTATGTGGATTGAGCAAAAGGAATTGATTAGGTCTAGGGATGAAACAATTTATTTGCAAAGAGATAATTTAAAGCTTTTAAAACAACGAAATGTTTTTTGTTTGATTGCTAAGCGGTTATATACCAATATTACTCAATTACATTTTGATTGTGAAATAGGGAAGAAGATACATCGTATGATTTTGCCCTTCCTTGAGTTAAAGGAGGACGAAATCGATGCTGATGCATATAACTGCGAAAACGTTGTTTCTTCTGATGATATTTCTCCCGCCTACAAATTTGGTCTTGACAAAATAGATTCCTTCATAAAGTCAAAAGACAATAACGACATGCTCAAAAATTTGTTTGATGAAAATGACAAATTGAAAATCAAAACCGAAACAGTACAGAAATTTGACTCTTTGAATGCCAAGTTGAGTTCAGAAAATAAAATTGATATTGAAAACACTTCTGAATTCAATAAGGATGATGATATGAGTGTTATATTTGTTGAAGATGAGGTTGACTGTTCTGAATTTGTCAAGAGCGAACCCGAGACCAATAAAAATCTTATTTCTGAAAACTCGGTTGAATTCGCTCGTTTATCCAAAGATAAGACCAAAGTCCTTAAAGAAAAAGCAGTTGTGTATCAAAAGGTTCAAACGACTCCAAATCAAGTTTACAAAGTTCATGGAGTTACTCAACATCAGACAGCCGAACTGACAGCATTAGTAGCAGAAAATAATGCTGATGGCTGTGATGAGTTTTTCTGGTCAGCACCAATTAATAACGCCGATGAAACGGAAGGTCTGTCTCAGAAAAAATCATGGAGAGTAAAAGGAAGGTATGTGCCAGAACCGCTCAATGATCCAACACGTTATGATGTGCCCAGTACAAGCGGTACCAAAACTCCTTCAGGTGAACCGAACAAGGTGTCAAGTGAAACCTCTTCACCAAAGAGCGAGCCTCATACTCAAAAACCAGAGAAAAAGGCCAACATTCATAGCAATCCAAAACAGGTGTTAGACCGAAAACATCAACGAAATTTAAGGTATAAGAAGAATCTCGCTGAAAGGAAACAGTTCTGGCGATCTCAAAACCCGAATTATGTTCTCTAGGAAAAGCCTTCTAAGTCAAAGGAGGAAGGAAAAGCAAACTCCACTTCTTGTACTCAACATGGCGAAAACAACCGAAAGAAGAGTTTCGGTCCACAAAACCAAAACAACCGAAAATAGAGTTTCGGTTCATAAAGGCATAGCAACCAAACAAGAGGTTTCGGTCCTCAAGATGAGAGAAACCAAAAGGGTGGTTTCGGTTCTACACCAACCAGTGAGAGGAACCGAAGGGAAAGTAGTTTCGGCTCTCAACCACGAAAGAGCACTAACCGAAAGTATAATGCTGATCTCAAATCTCATCTCTCTCGTTCTAACTTTCACTCACAGAATGATCAAAAGGGAAAAGGAAAGCTCTCTCCAGAAAATGAAAAGAAGACGTCTTTTCAACCTGATGTTCAGAATCGAAAGTCTGCTAACGTCAAATTCTCAGATTCAAAAACTCCACCTAAAATACTCAAATCAGATAAAATCAAAGTTTTCACCTTAAAAAGAAAAGATGAAACAACTTTAACAAAAAGAACCTTTTTAGTTGATGTTTCTCTTGTAATTCCCTGTTCTGTAAAAGGCTCACAAAGACCCAAGATACTTTGGGTTCCTAATTTTGCTTAATTTTTAAAGGTTATACGTGACGAGCAGTTTGACGATGAATGGTACATAGACAGTGGCTGCTCACGTCAGATGACGGGAAGAAGGGAAGAGCTGAGCGAGTTCCGGTCCCTTACAAATGGTGGAAGTGTTAAGTATGGTAACAACTCTTTTGGCATGATTAAAGGGTATGGTATGATCACCAATGGCGAGTTCTCGATACGAAAAGTGGCATACGTTGAAGGCTTGCAACACAACCTTATCAGTGTCTCTCAACTAGTGGTTGGTACCGGGTTAAAAGTCTTATTCGATGACGATGGATCAGAGATTATAGAAAAGAAGACGAACAACATTCTGCTGAAATCAAAGCGAAAAGGAGAGATGTACCCTCTGAATCTCAATCCCATACGAGGGAAACCAGCAATATGCTTGCTAATAAAGGCTCAATCAAACGAAAGTTGGCTTTGGCACCGAAGACTCTCGCATCTGAATTTTAAAGACATCAACAAACTGGTGCTTGGGGATCATGTTCGAGGTCTTCCTGTTCTGAAGTTCGACAAAGAACACTTGTGTGCTACATGTGAAATGGGAAAGCAAAGTCGACAGAGTCATCCTTCTCGAGTCAACACAAAAATAATTGAACCACTTGAATTACTTCACATTGATTTATGTCGTCCATCTTCAATCGAAAGCATTGGCGACAACAAGTATATACTTGTCATTGTAGATGACTTCTCTCGGTTTGCTTGGGTGTTCTTTTTGAAGCAGAAATCAAAGGCTACTCCTAAACTTAAACTCTTTATCAAGCATATCGAAGTTCAACTACGAAAGGTAGTTCGCAACATAAGAAGTGACAATGGGTTGGAGTTCAAGAACAAAGACTTTGAAGACTTTCTTGCAGAGAAAGGAACTACTCACAACTTCTCGGCTCCATATACACCACAACAGAATGGTATTGACGAAAGGCGAAACCGATCTTTATGTGAAGCATCCCGAACCATGCTGAGCTTCGCTTCTCTACCTCTGTATTTATGGGCTGATGTCATTGCTGCTGCGTGCTTTACACAGAACAGATCATATCTCAACAAACGTTTCTCTATCATTCCTTATGAGATCTTGAAAAACCAAAAGCCTAATGTAAAGTTTTTTCATGTGTTCGGTTCAAGATGCTTCATCTTCAATTCGAAGGAGCACCGAAACAAGTTTGATGTGAAAGCAGACGAAGGAATCTTTCTGGGTTATTCCTTAACCTCCAAAGCATATAGGGTTCTCAACAAGCGTTCAAAGAAAATAGAGGAGACCTATTATGTTACCTTCGATGATAACTACGTCAAGAAACTAAAGACCACCGAAGGCTCAGTGGAGGAAATATTTCCAATTTCTTGTAAAGTGACGGTACCCATTTCAAACCTTTTTGAACAGTACCTGCTGCTGTTTGATGAACCAGAAGAGGCTATTCATTCTGAATCTGAAGCTGCAGACAATAAGGTAGATACCTTGAAGAAGAAGATAATCGATGATGCTGCGAACAAAATGTCAGAAGAACAACCAGTATCACCCGAACAGCCAAAAACAAGCGAACCTCCAAAAGACTATTCTCATACTCAGGGTGAGGGTTCGTCCTATCAACATAGCCAAGATACACCATTCCAGGGGGATAGCTCATCATCATTCATTCCAACCGAAAGTCAAGTCCAGGGGGAGAATTTTGAGCCTGAAACTGAAGAAGTATCATCATTCGAGGGGGAGAATGCGAATCCAAATGATGATGATACTCAGTCTGAATTTGAAGAAGAAGTAAATGCTGAACTGGATCCCTCATATGATCCTAATTACCCTCCACTCACCAAATGGACCAAAGACCATCCACAAGCACAAATTATTGGTGATTCGACTGAAAAGGTTCTTACACGATCTCAACTTAAAGCGAAACAAACTGCACTTTTCTCTAAAGTTGAATTTTGCATGTTTAATTCGTTCGTCTCCAAAGTCGAACCCAAGACGATCAATACTGCACTCGATCATTCCGATTGGGTACAGGCAATGCAGGACGAACTCAATGAGTTCGAGCGAAATAAAGTGTGGAGACTAATTCCAACTCCAAAGGATGCTTCTGTGGTTGGATTAAAGTGGGTTTTCCGGAACAAGATGGATAAGGAAGGGAATGTGATACGCAACAAGGCAAGACTGGTTGTGAAAGGTTACTGTCAAGAAGAAGGCATAGACTACGAAGAGACCTTCGCTCCAGTAGCAAGACTGGAATCAGTTCATATTTTTCTCACCTACGCTGCACACAAGAGCTTTGAATTATTTCAAATGGATGTGAAGTGTGCCTTCCTAAATGGAGAACTGGAAGAGATGGTGTATGTTGAGCAGCCACCGCGTTTGTGAACGAGAAGTATCCAGATCACTGTTACATTCTGGACAAAGCAGTTTATGGTCTCAAGCAAGCACCAATGGCATGGTATGAAACTCTTACTAGATTTCTGAAAATGTCTAAGTTTAAACAAGGATCGGTTGACCCAACCTTCTTTCGTAAGAAAAAGGGTGACCACCTTATGATCGTTCAGATTTACGTTGATGATATCATCTTCGGCTCCACAAATCCTAGCTTAACAGCTAAATTTAGGAAGTTGATGGAGACTAAGTTTGAAATGAGCTCAATGGGTCCTATTAATTTTTTCCTTTGCTTGAATATAAGACAGGGACCCGAAGGTTTTTTTATTAATCAAGAGGCTTACACGAAGACCTTGCTTGCCAAGTTTGGAATGATGGGTGACTCGAAAGTAAAGGTTCATATGGCGTTTGGCACAAAGCTAACTCCTTCTCTGGACAAACCGGCTGCTGACATGACCCTCTATCGTCAGATGATAGGGTCTCTTATGTATGTTATTGTGCCAGGTTTCAAGCTAATCCATGCGAACCTCACCTGATAGCTGTAAAGAACATCTTTCGATACCTGAAGCGAACCTCTTCTTTCGGTTTGTGGTATCCAGCCAAATCAGGGTTCTTTATCCAAGCATTCTCAGATGCTGGTCTTGGTGGATGTGGACTTGACCGAAAAAGTACCACTGGAGGATGCCAATTTCTAGACGGAAAACTCATTAGCTGGCAATCCAAGAAACAAACGTTTGTATCTCTCTCCACTGCCGAAGCAGAATATATAGCAGCAGCATCATGCACATCTCAGGTCATTTGGATACAAAGTCAACTTCGAGACTACGACCTGAACATGAAGAAAATCCCACTATATTGTGACTCAGAGAGTGCAATTAGGATTTGTCAAAACCCATTGCAGCACTCCAAGACGAAACACATAGCACTGAGGTATCACTTTATCAAATATCATGTAGAAGATGGTAACATAGAAATTCATTTCGTATGAACCACTGATCAATTGGCTGACATCTTCATTAAGGCCTCGCCTGAAGCAAGTTTTAATAAAATCCTTCAAGGCTTAAGAATGATGGAAGCTAAATCTGTACCGAAATCTCTTTTGTCTCAATAAAAGTTGGAAGCGAAATAGAGCGAACGCTCGGTCCATTTCGGGTTCGATTCTTCTAGGAACCGAAATGCACCGAACGCTCGGTCCATTTCGGGTTCGGTTTTACCGGGCTCAGTTCGCTTCTCTTTTCTAACTGATGGTTTCGGTTGTATAGTATGTATACTCTTTTCTCGCAATTTATCTCATGTTTTTCCTTTGTTTTACATAAAATTCAAAAATATCTTTTTTTCTGTTTTAATTCTTTTTCAGAAAATCTTATAAAATTCAAAAATATTTTTCTTTCTGTTTTAATTCTTTTTCAGAAAAACTTATAAAATTCAAAAATATTTTTCCTTTTGTTCTCATTATTTTTTAGAAATTCTTTTCTTATCTATCTACTTAAAATAATTTGTGTATAAGCATTATTCTCACTGATGGAGCTGGGGCAGGTATAATTCTCTTTCTTTGTACTAGCTAAGTGTCCCTAGAAGCATGCTGCTGCATGTTGTCCCAAGCCTCAAAAGATTTTGAGTGAAGCCTTAATGATTTGATATATACAAATCTTGTCTTCCCAATCAGGCTGTTACATTCACTCTAATCCTGAGCTACCTTACTCTACTCAAATTGAGTTAAGAGTTTTTCTGCTTGGTCCATCTTTTGTAGCAGAGGTACATTCGATGTAACCCTTGAGACTCTCAGCTTTACCACTAGGGTTTACGTTTACACAACTTCTGTGTTGATGATCATGGTTTCGTGCCACTACGTGCCAGGTGAAACCCAAAATTCAAAACCTTTAATGCATTGACGGTGAACATTTAACTGTTCTACATTTCACCTTTGAATTAATGAAAATACTTTTTGTGCATGCTCCCTGAAATCTCCTTTTCTTTTTGCGAGATCCTTATGAAAATGTTTTTCACCAGGACTTTTCTTCCCAAAGGATACAATTTTTTTTTTTTGAGATTTCTAAATTAAACATTTTTCAACTAGTCACTGAATATGTTCCAAACCTACTTGTTTAACAGGCCACATTGGTCTCACAAGTACTTCGTTTTTTTCGGTCTTATATCAAGTATCGAAATCAAGAATTGAAGCGAAAGCCACCCTTAATAGCCTGATATATAAAAGATGTCTTTCAATGCTTCTCAACAAGTACTTGATCGTAATTCAACGGGAATCCAAACAAGCACTTTGAAGTCTCTCTTGACTTTGAAGGAAGAGATTCTTGCCCGGGATCCACCGCTTTGTGTCTTAAATGACATCACTAATTCCCACAAATAGTTTTGCTTTATTTCTTTATCTTTGACACTATCTTGCACGAAAATCATGCATTTTCCAAAATCCTGTTTGGTTATTCATAAGCTATTCATCAATATATAGCTTTAGTTCTTAATCGCTTGGTAATTTGAATAGTGGATAAGTTTGGAAGGCGCCAGAATTTGAATCGTTACCTTATCTTGCGTCATCACTGCTTTATCGGGGTTGCCAGTTGTCAAATCACGCCTTTTTAGGCGTCGTTTCCCAAATTCAAGGAATCATTACTTGCGATTTTTCTCTCTCTACAAAATCGTATATAAGGGTTTGATTTCTATGGAATTCCTCTTTACCACTCTTTAATTCTCTCAAGCAAAAGCAAGAGCCCTAATTTTCACTGTTCATCTTCTTCTTCGACAAGCTTCAACAATGGCAGAATCTTCCTCTGTTCAAGAAACCACTGCACGCTCCACTCTTCTTGCAATCAAGCCCAATCAGAACTTATTGATCGATCTTACACCGTTTCTCTATGATACTTACATGTATCAAGTGGTGGAATGCCTCAAATATTCCCCACTCATCAAAGCTCTATCAACGGTAGAAGTCGTTCCAATGGCTTGTCTCTCTCAAATATATTCTACTGCCACGTACGACAAAGGGGCAGACAAGATTTACTTCGACATCCTCAACCAAAAAGCTTCAATCTCCAAGAATCGCTTTTGCTCGTTGCTAGGGCTCCCTTATGCAGAATCTATGGTGAATCCTGATTCCATCTCAACATGTCAGCTTTTCTCGATGTTCTACAACATGGGGTACACTGAAATCCAAACTACTGTGACAAAGTTCAAAAAGTCATGCCTTCCTCCTCAATGGAATGGCCTCTTCACTCTTCTCTTCAAAGGGCTTTCTAAACGTAGTGCAGGATCTGATGGTGCTAGCAGGTCCTTTATGACTCTGCTTTATGGGTTGTACCATGGTCTCAATCTTGATAATGGACTGGTCTTGTGGCTTCAACTTTTCCAAGGTTTGTCATCTTCTTCTCGCCACACCGAAATTTCTTGTGCCAGGTTCTGAACAATTATCACTCAATGGGTTATGGAGCGTTATCATATTCCTATCATGGCGGACTCCCTGCTTTCCTCCATTGCTACGTTTCATACCACCAACATCATTGTCACTTATCCTTCGAAGTTTCTCTTTGTTGGCTCTATTCCTGAGACAATGTACGCTTGTGTGTCTCCTTCGAGCAAGCTGATTCAGGAGTACAAGAAGCTTCCCTCTTCTAGTCCAAGGGAACTCACTCCTGAAATGGTGAAATCTATTGAGGAAGCAGACAAACCTGCTAAACGGGGAAAGAAGCCAGAAACAAAAAAGGGAGATAAAGAAGGTCAAGTTTCAAAGGTTCAAACTCCCAGGAAGCGAAAGTCAGAGAAAGCAGCACCTTCCCAGCCCAAGCAGAAGAAGGTCAAGAAACCTGCTCGGAGGCTTATTCTTCAATCATCAAGCGACTCTGACTCTGAGTACGTGCCTCCTGGTCATCAATCAACTATTCCTAGTGAATCTGAGAGCAAAAGCTCTGAGGATGAAGGTTCGGCTCGTGATGATACACCACCTCGTTCGCCTACACCAGAGGTACCTGTGCGCTCCCTATCACCTTTTCCTCCACCTGTTTCCGTTCCTATCTCATTACCTCCTACTTTCCCTATCATCACATCACAACCTTCCTCTACCATTCCTATCTCTACACCTATTTTCACAAACGCTACAACTACCACCACTACTGGAGTTCGGACCAACGTATCTGATACGGGGGTTCGTTCTTCAGCACCCGAAACCCCTGTTACCACCAAACCTCCATCACCTACTCCCTCGACAGAAACCAATATCGTTCTCGACATTGAGGACCAGGAGTTTGATTCTACTTACTTCAGTCCTTATCGTGTCCAAAGTGATGATGATGAAGATGCTCCCCTCACCAAGCGACATCTTAAGGTTGTGATTGACAAGATTGATCAGTTACTTTCTTCATCCAATGTTGGTGCTTACTCAGAAGCAACCCTCAAAGCCTTATTCTCTTTAGTGGTACAAGAACATGCTACCTCTATCTCTGATGCTGCAAAGGCTATTGATGCATCTACCTCTCAATTTCAGAAGGCCTCGCTTGCTGTTGAAGCCTCAGCAAAAGACTGCAAGGAAGCGACCGCAAAAGTCGAAAAACTAATTTCAGAGGCTCAACTCTTCTTGGATTCTTTCTAAGCTGCTGCTCAGAAAAATGCCCAGACAGTGAATGCTTCTGTTGACAATGTCACGCGTTCACTGGAAGCTGAGAAGAACAATCTCGAAGTCGCTCGATGAGCCATTGAATCTGCCAACGAAGAGCTTCATACTAGAGTAGATGAACATTTAACTCAGCTACAGGCCGAGCTTGCAGTTGAAAACCGAGTTATGGATGAGCTAGACAAGCGAACTTCCCAGCTCAAGATTCAAAATTTAAAGCTTCGAACCGCGACAAAAGAGCTCGATGATTTGAAGTCTGAAAGAGAGGTTATTCGAAGCTCCGTGGGTGATGTAAATTCCATTCTGTTGCATCTTCTTGACGCTCACGACTCCATTTTGACTATCTCCATTCGACGCCATCTAGCCGAAAAACTCAGACCTGCTTTGGATATCCTGAGTCGGATTGAGGGTGTTCCGGAGACTACTGTCCTTCCGAAACAAGGGGGAGAAAAGGTTACACAAGGCAAAGCTCATTCTCAACCCCCTCCAGAACCAAAATCAACTGCTGAACCGAAGGTTAATGTAGCTTCAGTCAGTAAGAGGGATAAGAAAAAGAAGAAGATTGGAGAAGATGATGAGGATGATGATGATGATGATATTGAAGACATCATGGTAGGAAATCCTCCTAAACTCAGTCAGAAAATTAAGCCCACTAATAAAGAACTTGAGGAGAGGCTTCAGAAGGAAAACAGACTTATCGAGAAGGAGTTGAAAGAAAAAGAACTCTTAGAGAAAAAGAAGTCCATGTTTCCAGAATAGACCATTGAATCGCTCCAGAGGGAAGTCATAGATGAACTGAGTACTCACTGGCTCGAACCCGTTATGTCGTTCGGTCTTGAGAACTCGAAGGATGATCAATTCGATATGCCAATCACCCGAAAGGCATTTATTTTTCATTGCTTTAACTCAACCGCTGCCGTTCCCTCTCCAGACCCGAAGGTAGATCGGGATTTATTAGAGTTTTATCTGGAGTTTGCTCAACCACAATACTTGACCTGGAGCATACAGAAGATTACAGCGGTCAAGGTATTGAAGCCTTATTCAGCAGGGAAATTTGTTAATGTTAAATTCAAAGTGACCCGAGGATTGAATAGCTCGGTCCATATTATTTCCGTGGCTGATCTACCGGACTTGAACCCACACGACTGGATACTCCTCAACAATATTCTGCAGTCCAATCCTCAGGAGTATCAGCCGATTATTGATCATGTCAAGCGAATGCTTGTTTGTTACATTCACGAAGTAGCAAAGATGGATCAAGAAATCGCATCTGCCATTCACAAGCGACCAAAGGTCAAACCAATTGCAAGGACTGGCAATGTGAATATGATTATCAAGGGAAAAATCGATCCGAAGTTTCACACATTAATGTTCATTAGGGGCGAAGGTCAAAAGTGCCTGTTTGCTCTTATTGACAAGCACCTGTTCTCAACTGCTTGCTTGGAGCACATCTTGGAAATCATACACAGGTGTAGTCAAAATAGTGAAGCTGACAATAAGTTGTTCACTGATATGATTCGCTGGTACATTCAGTTTCGGAAGACTCTTCTTGCGATCATCCCTCGGCTGTTCAAAGTTGTGAAGAAGGTCAAGGTTACTCAACCGAAATAGTCTCTCGCCTCATTTGATGCAAAGGGGGAGATTGTTGGGTCTAGTAAGGTTATGTCTTGGGCTCGGTCCTTAGCCTAGTTTTGTTATACGGTTTGGGCCTGTCCAACCGTGTTTTATTCAATTAGGGTTTAGTATTTAAGGTGCATGCATGCATCCTTTATTGTTAGCGCTTTTGATTATTATTCAGAGTATTGTACTATAAACCCTAGCTCGCCTCTACAGTGGAAGTTCTTCATCGAGCTCTGCTAAGGCGTGACTACATTTGAATCATTAAGCATTATTTGATTCTATATTGTGTTCATTGTGTCTGTTTGCTTTTATTGTTTAACTTGTTGAAGATCTAATCGATCTAATAGTTTTTCAACTCATCAGTATCGATTATCGGGAGCTGAATAAGGTAACGGTAAAGAACTGTTACCCACTTCCGAGGATAGACAATTTGTTCGACCAGCTTCAGGGAGCATCTTGGTTTTCCAAGATTGATCTACGGTCCGGATATCACCAGATGCGGGTCAGAGATGATGACGTGCAGAAGACCGCTTTTAGGACTCGCTATGGTCATTACGAGTTTGGGGTGATGCCGTTTGGGCTAACCAATGCTCCAGCCGCGTTCATGGATCTCATGAACCACGTGTGCAGACCGATGCTGGATCGGTCTGTGATAGTATTCATTGATGATATCTTGGTTTATTCCAAGACTGAGGAGCAGCACGAGGAACACCTGAGGGAGGTGCTTGAGATCTTGAGGAGGGAGAGACTTTTCGTAAATTTCTCCAAGTGCGAGTTCTGGTTGCACGAGGTGCAGTTTCTAGGGCACCTTGTCAACCAGAAGGGTATATTAGTAGATCCGGCCAAGATTGAGGCCGTGATGCAGTGGGAGGTCCCAAGGTCTCCATCCTAGATTCGGAGCTTCTTGGGATTGGCAGGGTACTACAGGAGATTCATCCAGGATTTCTCCAAGATAGCAGTTCCACTGACCCGACTGACCAAGAAGTCGGTGGTGTTCCGTTGGGTTCCTGAGCAGCAGACAGCCTTTCAGACACTCAGGCAGCGACTGTGCGAGGCGCCGATTCTCACCCTGCCAGAGGGAGTAGATGACTTTGTAGTCTACTGTGACGCTTCGATCACAGGTATGGGAGCAGTGTTGATGCAGCGAGGTCATGTGATAGCTTACGCTTCGAGACAGCTGAAGCCTCACGAGGCTAACTATCCGACGCATGATTTGGAGCTGTGGGCCGTGGTGTTCACCCTCAAGATTTGGCGGCATTATCTTTATGCGGTCCGGTGTACCATTTACACGGACCATAAGCGTTTGAGGTACCTCATGGATCAGCCGAATCTGAACATGAGGCAGCGTTGGTGGTTAGATGTGGTGAAGGATTATGATTGTGAGATCCTTTACCACCCGGGCAAGGCCAACGTAGTGGCCGACGCCCTGAGCCGGAAGGCGGTAGCGGCTCCGATTCGAGATATCTGCCTGAGAATGATAGTAGTTACTCCATTGTTGGAGAAGATTAGGGAGGCCCAGGTTGAGGGCCTGAAGGAGGAGCGCCAGAAGTGCGAGTGTTGGGTATAAATATGGTTTATACTTTACTTTTCTAGGAAAATGTATTTTTGTATCTTGGACCGTAAACAACTTGGTGTTTACGGCCGTATACGTGTTTACGGTTGTATTTACAGTCGTGAACAGGTTTACGGCCGTGAACCTGTTCACGGACCTTGTCTCATATATATAGGTGTTATGGGTGAGGAGTGAGAAAGAGGTGGAGAGCTTAAGTATGGGAAACCCAAGGTGTTCTGGAGAGAGAAAGTGAGAGAGTTGAGAGGAGCTTAAGTGTGTGTATTCTAAGGTGTGAGAGAAAATAGAGAGAAGAGCTAGTGTGTGTGAAATATGTGTATGGAGCATCATTCTATTCATTGAATACATCATAGATTCACTTATTCTTCTTCTCCTTCTCTTCTATTTTGATCTGGCATAATCCGTTTGATTGGGATTCCACGCCATCAAACTGATCTGATTGATACACATGCAGATTGGGGACTTACAATTGGTATCAGAGCTTGGATTGTATCAATCATTTTTGTCAGATCTGGAGCTCATTTGATCTTATTTTTGAAAGATTCCTGCATTTTTGGATAGATCTTGGCAAAATAAGGGGGGTTTGTTCTTCGTGTTTTTGATAGAAACGAGTTTTTGATGAGTTTTCGAGCAAAAATGGTGAAAAACGTCGTTTTTTTCGCGATCTGAAGCAGTGTTTACGGTCGTCGGAGTTTACAGCCGGAGTTTACGGCCGCCGGAGCTTACGGACGCCGGAGTTTGCGGCCTTCGGACGTTTACGGCCTTGGAGCCTCGCACGTGTACGGTCCGAGGTTTACGGCATGCTGCAGCCTCGCACGTGTACGGTCTTGGTTTGCGGTCCAGCAGTGTTTCCGGTTCGCACCTCGTAGATCGTCCGAACTTCGCAAGCAGCTTCCTCGCAGCACAGCAGCGTCATATAAAAAAGGAAGCGAAGTTGGAGGTGCAGGGCATCGAACCCGAGTCTCCTCCCAACTCACCAAGCGCCTTAACCAACTCCTCTAGCTAGCTGGATGATAAATCCTTTCGTTTTTTAATTCAAAAATCTTATATGCGCGCCTAATTTCGCCAATTTGACATTTTTAGCCCAAAATCAATTTTCTTTTAATTTTAAATTCCATTTTCAACCCAAAAATTTTAGTTTTTAATTTTTGACTTTTTACTTAAAACTTTGACTTTGACTTTAAACTTTGACCTTTGACTTTAAACTTTGACTTTCTCGTTTAACTTTAAATTTTCAATTTTAGCTTTTCGGTTTGACTTTTAAGGTTAACTTTTGAGTTTTTAGTCAAAGGACATTTTTGGTAAACAATGAGTTCCTCAAACATTCCGGTTAGTGAAAATGGTTGTTCTCAATCTTACATTAAAACTGTCAAATTTTTGCGTGATCAAATCGAGTTGATTAAGAGAGAAAATGAGGATCTAAAATATGAAAGGTACACTATTTGGAAAGAACAAAAACCATTAAAAGAAAAATTAGAAGCCAAAACTATGGACTTCAGGAAATTGCAAGACGATTACACTTTGAAAATTAAGTGTGGAAAAACATATGTTAGTTTCAAAAATTATACTGCGTCAAGTAAGACAGTCGAGTCCTTAGTTGAAAAACAATTGAGTTTTAAAGATAACCAAACCAAGGGTTTAGGATATGAGAGTGTCCCTCCTCCATTTAACAATTCGTATTATGTTAATCCCTTGACTCAAGAAGAGATTGATAGAGCACCATTTATGGTATACGGTAAACCAGCTGCTGAACAGGCAACTGAGGGTGTTAAGATGAAAGATACTAATGATTCTACTTCCTGTGCAGGTAAAGTAGTAGAGGATGAGAACAAGGAGAAAACTATTGAACAATCCAATGACTCCTTGAACTCTGAATCTGTTGCTTCGAACTTTGTTGCTTCTAATTTTGTTACTCCTAACAAGCCTGCCGTTGAGAAATACAGGCCACCAACACAAGTTAAACAGAGTGCCTACTGCAACTGTGTGTGTGGGAAAAGCAAGAGACAAGGCAAGGATACGCCACCAGGGGCAGGAAGAAACAACTTCCTAGTGAAGAAAAAGACTTGCTTTCACTCCGGAACACCTGGACACATTTCCAGAAACTGTCCAAATCGCGCATACGTTCCTTGCTATGCACAAGGCTGGCAGAACGCGCCAAGAGGAAAATACTTCAAAAGAAACCCTTTGAGGCCACGTTCAGACAATGGTAACTGGAACGCGTAGAAGGCCAAGAAATCAACTCCCAACATCAAGAAGGGTATGCCGGCCAAGAAGACCAATCCAAGAAATGCTCCAACGAAACCAAAACTGGCTAGGTCAAAGTCATCTCGACAGTAGACCTCAAGTTCAAAACCAAGTGCCGAGGCACCCATCCGCTCGAAAAAAGAAATGGGTTAAACCCAACTATAAATGGGTACCAAAGGTTCACTCTCCCAAATATGCCAATGACTCTAATATTTCTTCATCTTCTGTTTGTGATAAACAGGACATGTCATGGGAGGGAGTACCTTGCAAATATGACAAAGGTCAACCCAGTTTCAAAATGGACTGGGTTCCAAAGACCAACTGATCCCGCTCTGTGTAGAAGCAGCTATGGAGGCATATCATCAGACTTCGGTTTGTTGGTAGTGGCTGTTTCAGGCACATGATAGGGGACATCTCTCAACTGTACAACACTCAGAACTTTGCTTGAGAGTATATGTCCTTTGCGGGAAATAAAGTAAGGAAGGAGAGGATCACAAATGGTGTTATGTGCTTAACGATGTGAAGAATTTTCGGATCTGTTCCGAGATTATGCATGCTGTTCTCAGACCTTCTAGATGCAAATTCAATCGGTGACTTACGGTTTGAGTTTTCTTCTCTATACTCCTAAGTTTATCTTACACTGTTTCATTTCAAAGACATTTTTCTTTAATTTCCTTATGTCTTTCTTTAGTAGATTGTTTTGGGAAGTGATATCAAGAAAGTGATAACGGGCAGTCTAAACAAGTGTAATGCACTAAAGCCGGATTGTCTAGACTTTGTATTCAATGTGCTGGTAGGCACAAAGGATTCAAAGGGACTAGACTCAGTTTGAAGAATTGAAAGGACTTGTCTAATATGAACTTAGATAGTTTCATTTGGACTGACCATACGACGCTCGGGTAGATTGAGCAGTGAGATAAACACGGGAACCCACAAGATACACTAAATTAATATGCATCTAGAACTGTGGCTTAACTCTTCCTTGATGTACGGACTTATGTCCTTAATTCTGGTTCTGATAGGGCGACCGGGGGATTATGATAAAGTAGGTCTGTAGGAAATTATTTTCTTGCTTTCTATCTGTCAGTCATATGTTGCTTCCTCTACGTGATTGGAAGAGATCCGACCTGGATTGCAACATATGGAACTCTAATTCTACGCACCTTCTTATCTATGAATTCTTTCTATCTGTTAGCCATATGCTGTCCCCTCTGCGTGATCGGAAGATCCGACCTGGGACACAGCATATGCAACATTCTTCCTCTCAATCCCTCTATCTCTGTTAGTCATATGTTGTTCCCTATGTGTAATTGGAAGACATCCGACCTGGGATACAACATATGCATTTCTAAATCTGACTTCCTCCTTAATAATTGTTTACTCTCCTAAAGTAAGGAGTTCTTTGGAAGTTCTTGATAACTAGGGTATATCGGAAAGTCGGGAACACGTTCTAGTGCAACTAAAATTGAACCATTTAGAGGTTGTCTGTAGATCTCGCTGCTTAATTTAAGTGGACAACAATATCCTTGGTCGTCATCAGCTAAATGTCCATTTAGGAATATATATCACAATAACTTGTCACTTATAATCTGTCCAAATTGTCAACATCCTTTGTGTTTAAGTGGACCACAATACCGGTGATTGACCAGATCTAGACATGCAGGCGTGTGCTGATAAACGATATTGGATCGCTTGACAACTTTGATCCCAAATATTTTTGTTTTTGTTAAATTTGTTCATAGTTTTCCTCTATGCACAAATTTAGGGGGAGAATTAAAAAAAATTCAAAAATCAAACAAAAATTAGAAAATTAAAAATCCAAAAATAGTGTTATTTCTGTTTTATTTCATGTTCAAGAAAATCAAAATCCAAAAATATTTTTGTTTCTGTTTTATTTCTTTCAGAAAATATAAAAAATTCAAAAAATATTGTGTGCGAAGTTTTCTTTTAGTTTTTTTTGTCTTGAAAGTGAATTCAGATGTAGATGAGACTCATGGAGATTGAATCAAAAATTTCCAAGCCAAGTCTTCATCCGTGATCATCGAAGAATTCTCATTCGAAGGAGCAAGAAATAAAGATTATTCTTCCAAAATTCAATCTTTCAACCCTAGAAGCAAGGTGAAGCTGACTTGAAGATTATGTGACAGATTGCATTGAAGCCTCCTCAATCAATTTGCTGCTATTCTTGAACCTGCTGAAGTGATCAAGAAGATTATTTCTCTCTGAAGATTCTCAAGCTGAAAGCGCCATCTTTCAAGAATCTTTTCAAGAAGCCTCCTCACCCAACGTGCGTTCAATATAAAATTTTGAAGAAAAGCCCAACTGCTCGAGATGAAGTCATTTATTGAAGATTCATATGTTCATCTTGAAGTCATGAAGATATTGAAGATTAAAGCTGAAGCCAAGGCTCCCAATGAAGATTAACAAGAAAAGCCAGATACTTTTTAGGGGGAGTTTGTTGGGTCAATTAGAAAACAAAGCTATAAACCAAGGGGGAGATTGTTGGGTCTAAATATGGTTTATACTTTACTTTTCTAGGAAAATGTATTTTTGTGTCTTGGACTGTAAACAGCTTGGTGTTTACGGCCGTATACGTGTTTACGGTTGTGTTTACGGCCGTGAACAGGTTTACAGACGTGAACCTGTTCACGGCCCTTGTCTCATATATATAGGTGTTATGGGTGAGGTGTGAGAAAGAGGTGGAGAGCTTAAGTGTGGGAAACCCAAGGTGTTCTAGAGAGAGAAAGTGAGAGAATTGAGAGGAGCTTAAGTGTGTGTATTCTAAGGTGTGAGAGAAAATAGAGAGAAGAGCTAGTGTGTGTGAACTATGTGTATGGAGCATCATTCTATTCATTGAATACATCATAGATTCACTTATTCTTCTTCTCCTTCTCTTCTATTTTGATCTGGCATCATCCGTTTGATTGGGATTCCGCACCATCAAACGGATCTGATTGATACACAAGCAGATTGGGGACTTACAGCGAGAGGATAATTGGCCTAGTGGCTTCGTTTGATTATGATAGTCGAGGATTGTTGACCCTGCATGGGAGGGTCTGGGTACCGTACTGGGGAGGAGTACGGCAGGTGTTGATGGATGAGGCCCACAAGTCTCGGTTCTCCATCCATCCCGGGGCGACGAAGATGTACAGGGATCTTCGACCCGATTACTGGTGGCCCTGCATGAAGCGGGACGTAGCTTGGTATGTGGAGAAATGCCTGGCCTGCAGGAAGGCCAAGGCAGAGCACCAGAGGCCCCATGGCAAGATGCAGTCGTTAGACATTCCTGTGTGGAAATGGGAGGATATCACTATGGATTTCATTACTAAACTTCCCAGGACCGCACGTGGGCTTGATGTGACATCCCCAAATTTCATGGCCAGAAAAGACCGATTTTGTTTATGCTTTTTTAAATAAAATCATAGTAATCTTTCAAAAGGTGTTGCGGAATTTGTCCCAAAACAAAATATAATAAATATTTATCAAAGCATTTCTTAAAGAAATGTATTTTCGTTTTATTACAAAACTCGGGATGTCCACATCGATACAGACCAAAAGCATAAACAGAACATATATTTATTTACACTAGTGATTTACATCTCCTTTAATCTCTCAGTGTAAAGCAGCTTCGTATCGATACCTGTGATACAAATAAACTGAGTGGGTCAGGCTTGGGAGCCTGGTGAGCATATAGGGTTTTCAACCCACAATAATATAATTATTATATTCAATCATCAAACAATCAACACAATTACGCATCCTCATTATCTTCTTTAACCTTAAGGATCTACCCTAAGAATCAACTATTCCTCGTTCATTTATTCCTAAGGATTAGACACGAAATCACATCGTCACCAGGGTTTATACAACATGTGCTAAATCCATAGCTCTCATTTATCGACAGTATTATTCACAGGAATCCACCTGCAATACATGTCAATGGGTTTTTAGAGTATATCTGACGAACATATAGTTCACACACCTATAGGTTGCGAACCTGCCAGTGTTCCATGGACCGTCTAGAATAGTCCATGTTTGTCATCCATACTCTGCTGAATGACGGGGCCATCGCTTGGGTCATCGCTTGGTTCATCGCTCGGCTCATCGCTTCTCACCATATTTTACCACTCATATATCATCGCTCATCGCTTCTCACCATAGTTTACCACTCATATATCATCGCTCATCTTTCATTGCTCATCGCTTATCTCATCATTTTATCGCACATCAACTATCTGCCCATGTTTTAACCCAACATATTGGTAGATAAAAATACATATACAGTTTAAAACTTGTATAAGACATTTATTCAACACTTTTTTGAAATAAACAAATAATGTATAAACACATAGCACGTATTTTATAGAGAATACTTTGTATCTATGTGTTGGAAGAAAGTGACTATACACTCACTTGATAAGACGATGATCAGACAGCACCTCGTCTCTTAAAACAATAATCTTTGATGAAACCGGGATGTTTTCTTGAAAATCGGGCTTATCGCGGGCAGAGTTTCGGCTCGGAAACTTTACTTCTCGGGATCCTCGGGGCTTCGGGACTTGCTTCGGGTTTCGGGATGATACCGAGGCTTCGGGGGGTATTTCTTGCACGCAAAACGAGGAAATACGGGAGAGAGAGAAGAATTTTGAGCAAAAAGATCGGCAGCCCTCGTCTTCTATTTATAGGGTGCTGGTCATCGGGTTACGTTGGGCGTAACGTCCATGTACGCGGGGCGTAACGCCTCTTTCATGCGTACGCTGGGCGTACGAAGATCTACACGGGGCGTAGTTCGGATAAGCTTTGGTATGCGTGCCTCGAACTTCAAAAATTCATAACTTTCGCATACGAGCTCCATTTTCAACGTTCTTTATATCCACGCGTATGTGAGATTATGCTCTACAACTTTCGTTTAGACTCCGTCGGCTAATTTTAACTTTATTTTTAATATATTATTTTTAGTAGGCCGGGACAGGAAAACTCCGTTATAAAATCATAACTTCTTCATCTGACGCCCGTTTTCGTCTGTCTTTTTACCGATGGACTACTATCGACGAGATCTTCGATTCTCGTTTCGATTGTTTCAGCTAGAAATCACTTGATCTCATATTCGAGTTTCGGGCTGCACCCTCCTAAGCCGAAACTTCGAAAAATCATAACTTCCTCATACGAAGTCAGATTTGGGCGTTCTTTTCATGCACGCTCTTGGTTTAACGTATTCTACGACTTTCGTTTAGATCGCTAAATCCAAATATCGCTCTATCGTAAATTCACTATTTACGTCGCGTTGTGTCGTGCCTGTTCTGTCACGAAACTTCGACAGGTCATAACTTCTTCGTTATAACTCGGATTTCGGCATTCTTTATATTTTCGGAAACCTTGCGACATATATTACAACTTGGTTAAGATTAATCCTTCTAAATAATCTTTCATCAAAAAGTCATTTTTGATGCTTATCGTCTCTAAATTGACTAGCCCGGATCTACCGCCGTTACAATTATCTCCCCCTTAGGATGATTACGTCCCGGAATCATCAACGAAATAGGGCTTGCATAATGATTCCATACGTTATCTCTTCATCCTAGGTAATAATCGTAACTTCTGTGTTTCCTCGAAAGAGTATCGAACTCTAGGGTTTCCTGACTGCAGATGATGCCCAATCTTGCATCTGCTTTTCGTATTATGTTGGACTTTCAATCGTAACCTTCGAGTTACAAAATAAGTCCTTATTGTTGACTCCTTCTTCTTCTTAGGATAAATACTTTCCTTTATCTATTGGAACAGACCGATGGGCCGTGCTCTAATGACCTCTCATCGCATGATGCAACGCTTAGACTCAAGTCTCTTAGAGTCAAATTCCAGAATGGAATATACCTTCCTTGATATAATCACATTCTAGCATGTAGCACTTCTAGCTACAAGCTTCTTACTTGAACAATGGTCGCGATACTTCTATTGAACACTTCGATTATCTTTCACTTCAATCTTCTGGCTTAAGTCAGATGATACATCGATCTTGGTTCTCTAAACCATGTAACATACTTGTCTTAGTTGGACTCGATTTGATATGACCACTAGGGTCAGAATAACAATCATCTCATTAGTCATTACTGAAACAATGGTAATGACATACATGAACAAAACGGAATCAATCACTAGCTTCTTGGTAACCTTGTGACTTTCCTTGATCCAAGTGCGAGTCATGTGCTTCCGGTAGTATATGCATCTACTACCTTTCACACATACTCATACTCGTCCCAAGTATTGTCTCACAGTCCCCAAGTCCTAAAATAACAAAACAATTTAACACATACGAATGTGTCCAAATATTCATAAAACATTCCCTAGACTCTACTTGGAATTCTTCTATGCATAATTCAATCATCAATTCTACTTCAACTAGATTGATGATGGAAATACCAGATGATGAGACAACTTCAACAATTACACCCATCGTTCCGTCATCGATATCTTCCGATAGGTGTCGTTCACCATCATAAGCCTTTTCATTTCCTCCATTTTCTCAATTCTCTACGAGTCTTCACCATAATGTTCTGCACACCAAAGCAGTCGTTCGATGTATCGATATGAGAATATAGATAGAGGAAGGTTTAGATGCATATTCCTCCTCATTACTTCGAAAAAAATTACATGCCAATTCTAATATCGTAATTAAACGTTTAGAATCCTGAGCACATAAAATTTTCAGATCCGGTCGGCAACAAACCATAGATCCGAACAAATAATATCATATATAGCAAACATATAACATTTAGCACATAAAAACATTTTAGGCATCTTTCCTAAAATATACTAGTGCTCGCGTCTAAAATATGGTAGAAACTCATCTCACGATCATCACTTAGCATTCTAAGTTTAAGTCTAGAAATCCTACAAATTCCTAGTTCGCTTAAACTAATGCTCTGATACCAACTGTGACATCCCCAAATTTCACGGCCAGAAAAGACCGGTTTCGTTTATGCTTTTTAAAATAAAATCAGAGTAATCTTTCAAAAGGTGTTGCGGAATTTGTCCCAAAACATAATATAATAAATATTTATCAAAGCATTTCTTAAAGAAATGTATTTTCGTTTTAATACAAAACTCGGGATGTCCACATCGATACAGACCAAAAGCATAAACAGAACATATATTTATTTACACTAGTGATTTACATCTCCTTTAATCTCTCAGTGCAAAGCAGCTTCGTATCGATACCTGTGATACAAATAAATTGAGTGGGTCAGGCTTGGGAGCCTGGTGAGCATATAGGGTTTTCAACCCACAATAATATAATTATTATATTTAATCATCAAACAATCAACCCAATTACGCATCCTCATTATCTTCTTTAACCTTAAGGATCTACCCTAAGAATCAACTATTCCTCGTTCATTTATTCCTAAGGATTAGACACGAAATCACATCGTCACCAGGGTTTATACAACATGTGCTAAATCCATAGCTCTCATTTATCGACAGTATTATTCACAGGAATCCACCTGCAATACATGTTAATGGGTTTTTAGAGTACATCTGACGAACATATAGTTCACACACCTACAGGTTGCGAACCTGCCAGTGTTCCATGGACCGTCTAGAATAGTCCATGCTTGTCATCCATACTCTGCTAAATGACGGGGCCATCGCTTGGGTCATCGCTTGGTTCATCGCTCGGCTCATCGCTTCTCACCATATTTTACCACTCATATATCATCGCTCATCGCTTCTCACCATAGTTTACCACTCATATATCATCGCTCATCTTTCATTGCTCATCGCTTATCTCATCATTTTATCGCACATCAACTATCTGCCCATGTTTTAACCCAGCATATTGGAAGATAAAAATACATATACAGTTTAAAACTTGTATAAAACATTTATTCAACACTTATTTGAAATAAACAAATAATGTATAAACACATAGAACGTATTTTATAGAGAATACTTTGTATCTATGTGTTGGAAGAAAGTGACTATACACTCACTTGATAAGACGATGATCAGAGAGCACCTCGTCTCTTAAAACAATAATCTTTGATGAAACCGGGATGTTTTCTTGAAAATCAGGCCTATCAAGGCCAGAGTTTCGGCTCGGAAACTTTACTTCTCGGGATCCTCGGGGCTTCGGGACTTACTTCGGGTTTCGGGATGATACCAAGGCTTCGGGGGGTATTTCTTGCACGCAAAACGAGGAAATACGGGAGAGAGAGAAGAATTTTGAGCAAAAAGATCGGCAGCCCTCGTCTTCTATTTATAGGGTGCTGGTCATCGGGTTATGTTGGGCGTAACGTCCATGTACGCGGGGCGTAACGCCTCTTTCATGCGTACGCTGGGCGTACGAAGATCTACACGGGGCGTAGTTCGGATAAGCTTTGGTATGCGTGCCTCGAACTTCAAAAATTCATAACTTTCGCATACGAGCTCCATTTTCAACGTTCTTTATATCCACGCGTATGTGAGATTATGCTCTACAACTTTCGTTTAGACTCCGTCGGCTAATTTTAAATTTATTTTTAATATATTATTTTTAGTAGGCCGGGACAGGAAAACTCCGTTATAAAATCATAACTTCTTCATTTGACGCCCGTTTTAGTCTGTCTTTTTACCGATGGACTACTATCGATGAGATCTTCAATTCTCGTTTAGATTGTTTCGGCTAGAAATCACTTGATCTCATATTCGAGTTTCGGGCTGCACACTCCGAAGCCGAAACTTCGAAAAATCATAACTTCTTCATACGAAGTCAGATTTGGGCGTTCTTTTCATGCACGCTCTCGGTTTAACGTATTCTACGATGTTAGTTTAGATCGCTAAATCCAAATATCGCTCTATCGTAAATTCTCTATTTACGTCGCGCTGTGTCGTACCGGTTCTGTCGCGAAACGTCGACAGGTCATAACTTCTTCGTCATTCTTTATATTTTCGGAAAGCTTGCGACATATATTAAAACTTGGTTAAGATTAATCCTTCTAAATAATCTTTCATCAAAAAGTCATTTTTGATGCTTATCGTCTCTAAATTGACTAGCCCGGATCTACGAGCGTTACAGTTGATTCGATATGGGTTATCGTGGATCGGTTGACCAAGAGCGCCCATTTTATGCCGATCCAGGAGAGCATCTCGGCCGAGAAGTTGGCCAGGATTTATGTGCGAGAGGTAGTGGCACGGCATGGAGTGCCTGTCTCGGTGGTGTTAGACCGAGATGTCCGATTTACTTCCTGGTTTTGGAAGCAGTTTCACGACGAGATGGGTACTCGTATCCATTTCAGCACCGCTTTCCACCCTCAAATGGACAGACAGAGCGAGAGAACCATTCAGACTCTCGAGGACATGCTTCGAGCATGTGTGTTAGATTTCGGTGGCAGTTGGGATACGTATCTTCCGTTAGCGGAATTTTCGTATAACAACAGCTATCACTCCAGTATAGACCGGCCTCCCTTCGAGATGCTTTATGGGAAGAAGTGTAGGACCCCAATCTATTAGGGTGAGGTCGGTCAGAGAGTCATGGGGACTACGGAGGTAGTACTCAAGACCATGGAGCGGATTCAGCAAGTCCGGAACAAGATTCAGACTGCTCAGAGTCGGCAGAAGAATTACGCCGACAAGCGGCGTTCGGACTTGGATTTTCAGATGGGCGATATGGTCCTCCTGAAAGTGTCACCCTGGAAGGGTGTTATCAGATTTTGGAAGCGGGGCAAGCTGGGCCCCAGGTTCATTGGTCAGTTTAGGGTTTTGGCCCGGGTGGGTCGGGGTGCTTATCAATTAGATCTTCCAGCAGAGCTCAGCCAGATCCATAGCACGTTCCATGTTTCTCAGTTACGGAAGTGGTTAGTGGATGATCCCTTGAGGATATTCAGGTTGATGACAGCCTGAACTACATCGAGAAACCAGTGGCGATTTTAGATCGCAAGACGAAGGAGCTGAGGAACAAGAGGGTAGAGTTAGTGAAGATGCAATGGCAGCACCGGAAGGGTTCAGAGTGGACATGGGAGCCCGAGGAGGAGATGAGGGAGCACTACCCGGAGTTGTTTTCAGACTCAGCAGACTTCGAGGACGAAGTCTAAGTCAAGTGGGGGAGAATTGTAACGCCCCGTTCATGGTACGTATTTAGTTCATATTATGCTCATTTTATACGAGCTACTCGAGGAGTTGGTAGCCCTAACTCGTCCAGTAGATGCCAGTTTAATCGCGGGGTTTAAGTGGACTACTCGACGAATCGGTAATAGACTCGGCGAGTAGGTCCATCAGGAGGAAACCCTAATCCTTAGGGTTTGCACCCTATTTTGAAGCAACATTATGGGTCTTCACCCCAGCCTCCATCACCTTCACAGTCCATTCTCAAAACCCTACTTAGTTTTGGTGAAATATTGAGCTTGTTCTTGCTATTTTGTAATCTTAAGCTTGAAGAAGGAAGCAAAAGCTTGGATTTGCAGAAGGAAGGTTGGAGATCTAGAGCTTAGGACTCATTTTTGTCTTCATAAAGGTATAAAGTTTATACCTTGGCTATTATTCAACTGGATCTCTTTTCTAGTTTAAATATTGTAAGTTTTGGGGCCATTTCCAAGGCTACTCCAAGATTTGTACTCTTGGGGTTGTAGAGACTTTAGATCTGGGCTCTATTGAGTTCTAGAGGCTCAAAGTTGCCACCTTTATGCAACCATAGTCCATGTAATGACTTAGGTCTCTATTTCTAGCTTGAAATGAGTGTTTTGCTCTTATATCTTCATGCATACACGTAAAGTTAGCAACTTTACGTGTTATGTTAGCCTTAGGAGCCTAGATCTATGAGTTAGAAGCATTGGAATCATTTAGAAATGACTGTATGGTTTCAACATGCAAGGAACTCGCCGAGTTGTTCTTATGACTCGATGAGTCGAGTCGAGTTTCCCAAACCCTTTCTGGTTGTGACTAAAACCATGGAGTGGGGGGTGACTCAGTGTGTTGGACTAGATTAGGACTCGGAAGCTAAAGGATTCGACGAGTCCAATGAGGGACTCGACAAGTAGAATCGAGCTGTCCTGATTATTATTATTTCAGAAAGAACTCGACGAGTCAGAAGAAGGAATCGACGAGTTGACTCAGGGGACCACGAGTTAGGTTGACCAGGGTTGAATTTGACCAGGAAATTGACTTTGACAAGGGTAAAATGGTCATTTTACCCTAAGAAGGATTATCAATTCATGATTAAGTGTTGTTATGGAATTTATAGCCAGAGAGTCGTCAGAACAGCAGATAGAGATCCGTCACCCAGCTTTTCGGCAGTCAGTCTTACGAGGTGAGTTTCCTTTCAGTAGGAACGGGTCTAAGGCACCAAGGCCGGCCCGTAGTATGAAATGTTAGTAGCTGAGTGTGGGCAGGGCCCATATCTCACAGTATAGTTTGATTATGAATATATGTCTGACTGTTAGAATTAGTATACTTGTTGTCTGTGTGATACTTGTATGTTGGATTAGTGGCTGAGTGTGGGCGGGGCTCGTATCTCGCAGTAGATGAGTGTGGGCGGGGCCCGTATCTCATAGTATCCGAGTGTGGGCGGGGCCCGTATCTCGAAGTAGCTGAGTGTGGGCGGGACCCGTATCTCAGAGTCAGCAGAGTGTGGGAGGGGCCCGTATCTCTTAGTTGCATGATATGTGTGTATGGTATGTGGTAGTTTGGGGAACTCACTAAGCTTCGTGCTTACAATTTTCAGTTTTGGTTTCAGGTACTTCCACTAGCAAGGAAAAGGGCTCGGGATGATCACATGGCACACACCACAGTCACATCCTGGGAGTTTACTCTAATGTTTTACTATGAGATTTTGATCTGAGACAGATACTATGATATTTTATGAAACACGATTTATGTCTTTACTTATGGCTTGGATGGTTTATGATTTTAGTAATGATTTGGAAACGAAATTTTGTTTTGGGTCATATTTTTGGAATGTTTCATATGTGATTAAATCCAGGGTGAAGGTTGTGTGAGAGCGTCTTTGCATGTTCTTGTCTGATGAAGGCTTTGGGGTTTGAAGCATGAACCGAACACCTAATTGGGATACAGTTGTTGTGGTTTTGACCCATGGTTAATTTTGGGTTGGTATGGTAGATGAAGAATAAGACCATGAGTTAGCCTCATGGCTAATATGGGACTATTGTAAGACCACGGGGTATCTGAGCATACATGAGGATGATAGGCTACCACGGAAGTGTTGTAAGTTTTCAATGGAGTCGTGGCATTTCCCAGGATGAGATAGGCCATTATAGGAGTGGTGGTTGAGCTAAAAGAGGACCAACACATGCCTAGATCGAGGCAGACCGTATTGTTGGTAGACTACTCCTTGTTGGGAATGAGGATCATTGGATCTGAGGCGATGTTGGGCCTGTATAGCAATCGTGTGTGGGTGAGGCCCATTCGATTATGCAAATTGGGTGACACCCATGGGCGAGGACCATTTAGTTATGGTAATATGGGTGAGACCCGGTCGAAATTGGCTAGAGTAAGGTATTGCATCACATTTATAGTAGGATGATTCTATGGTCTGTGGATGGCATCCACAGTGTATTTAGGCTCAGGTAGCCTGTATCAGTTACACTTTTAGGTGAGGTCTCATGGAGTGACCATGCACGAGGTCTTATGAAGATTGGGGATTCTATATCTCAGTTTAATAGATGGTCGCCACGGAAATCAAAAGAATTTGGATAGGATGCAAGTGTGAATCTCTGGATTTTAAGTTGTGAGTTATGTTCCGAGTTGGCTCAAAGGGTTGAGACTCGCATTGGGTGTCACATTTGCTGATATGAAAGTTCTTTTCTAATGGTTTTATGGCTTACAACTACAATGCCTTAAGCGGAAAACAATCAAACAATTCAATTGATTAGGACACATGCAACCTAATTGGATCTATGTCTTTCAAGTAAAGCAACATGCTATGAACCCTAGGTTATAAAACTTTTCTATGAACTAATTAAATCATAAGAATAAGAAAGACTAACCTTTAAGATTGTTATTGTAAACAATCTTTAATTCTTCCTTGAAAAACTTTGGTAGCATGCGCCACAAGTGTCGCTCCTCTAATGGTTCACACCCAAACCCTAGAAACCAAGGAAAACTATAAACAGAGGAGAGAGGTTGGAATTTCGGCCCTGGCTTCTCTAAGAATGCTTGGATGAAATTATGAGGCTTAGGGTCCTTATATAGTTGAGGTAGCTTAGTCCCACAACAACCCATTCTCTTCCTTATGGAAGGGCTTGGATGAAATTCCTTGGGCTTCCCCAAGTGATTTTCATCCACCTCATATAAAGAGGTTCATGGGCTCCTTTCCTCAACTTTCAATAAATAACCAAACTGACCATGCACCTTTAATTAATCTAATTAATCCCAAAATTAATCCAATTAATATCTGATTAATTATTAATTAAATATTACAATTTCTAATTAATACATTATTCTCATAATATATTTACAAATCATTTATTTTTATTTCCAATTAATTTATTAACCAAGTAATAAGTTAATAAATCATTCTCTCTCTCTAAAAGCTATCTTCTTCAATTGATAGGTCTGACGACAACCCAAAATGGTTGTGCAACTATCAATTCAAGTTTATACCAATTATAGTTATGGACTTAGATACCTTATCCAACATTTTCGGCAATAATGTATGGTTAGGGATTCTGCCTTTCAGGGGTATTAGCAATATAAGGTAGGAGTGGAAGGATTTCGTTCTGTTCAGGTTGCAGAGTGAGGTCATGTTGGCTGCGGCTCTGCCTGTGTGGAGGTCAGGCTAGATTTTGGTTTTTCAGATTCTGGTAGAACAGAGATGGTTGTTATTCCTTATTTGGAGTTATTGGATAAATGATTTGTTCTCCTTTAGGACGTGTGAGTCCAGCTATGGTTGTGTTTTGATTGTAGCATTGGTAGATCGCCATGTGTATGAGTTGTCATTTATCCAGGGGGGGGGGGGGGTCGGGAAGATTCTACCGGTTTGTCTGGGTGCTTGTTAAGTAGTAAGGAGTGATTTTGAGGACGCAATCCAGTTTAAATGGGGGAGAGTTGTAACATCCGGTTTTGAGAAGCTTCCAATTTTGAGAATTATGGGCATTAATGGATCAAGTTGGGGCCCTAGACTTTAAAGGGTTTGGATTGTAAGCCCATTCGGGAGTGGATTATATATAAGTTGTGAAAGTCATGCTTTAAGTTTGTACTTTGGAGCCCAAGAGCATATAGGTAAAAGTGATGCTTCGGCCCTTTATCAAATTAAGGTATCTAGTTCGGAAGGTTTAAAGTCAAAGGAGACATAATAGGATTGTACATACTTTCATTACATTTCCGAGCATAAAAAGAACGCCGAAAACAGATTTGGGGCGTGGGAGTTATGACCATTAGAAGTTCGGAGGGTTTTGGGTTTAACCTAGTACATTGGGCGTAATAGGCTTAATTGATAGCGAAGTTTCTTCCCAGTATGATGGGTGTCCTAGGAGTACGTTGGGCGTACGTTATCCTGATGGTTCTTTCATATAAATATAGTTTTGGGTTATGATTTGTCATGTTTTCGTCCCATGGTTGTGGTTATTGTGAGTAGAAGTTACTCCAAAACCTTTGAGCTACATTTCTGGCCTTTGTTGAGGTAATTAAGTCACAAAAACCGGATCTTTATGAGTATTATCCTTCCCTGCATGAGCTAGTGGCCTTTTGATGAAGTTATGGATTTAGGGCATTGGTTTGGACACCATTAAGCCATGAAAATTCATAAAGTTAGGAACTTTATGACTTAGGATGTCCCAGAAAAATCAGATCTGGAAGTTAGACGTTTTTCCTTAAGGCATTAAGAAGTTTGGACTTGAATTTGGGCTTCAGCATAGTACGTCGGGCATACTAGGGTCGTACGCGGGCGTAACTCACTAGATGTAATTTTGGTCTTTGGGTTATCTTGGGTTTAGCCCTTGTGTTGTTGGGACAAGTGTGGGAAGCATAAAATAGTCTTTTACCCTTTGGTATGAGAAAATATGATTTGGGCTTTGGATTAGGAATGATTTTTGGATATGTTCAATGTGAGGATCCAGCTAGCAGCAACGCGTGTGTTTCGGTTATCTCATATAGAGGTTGTCTCGTCATTATACGCGTGGTTCAGAGGCACCAATGCCGACCCACTAGGATATGTTATCTAGGATGCTAGCTGTCTTTGTGACTCTTGCATTGTATAATGGCAGGGTCTAATGGTATGCAAGTAGGTCTGGTTCCAACTATATGAGAGGGATGGACCCATTATATGCGGGGATAGGCCCATTGTATGACGGGCTACGCCCAATTGTACGATGGGTTGGGCCTATTGATTAGGAAGGGCTAGGTTCATTAATATGGGTTGGGCCCAATGTGCGGGCTAAACCCGATGATATGTATGGTATGTGGTATTTTGGGGAATTCACTAAGATTTGTGCTTACGGTTTCATGTTTATGGTATCAGGTACTTCCAATTCGAAAGGGAAGAGCCCGACATGACTGCACAACATCCCCCAGAGTTTATTCCGCATTTGATTAATCGTGATTGTTACTCTGATGTTTAAAATACTTTTTTTCACATTGAATGATTTTGGGAATGGAATATTTTATGAATTAGTGTTTTAAAAATGAACATTTTTCCGTGGATTTTTGGGATGTTACAATGTCATCACCCAATCGAGTGTGCGACGCGCACAGACATATGAACTGAATAAACGATTCAATATGATTCATATAAAAATGAAATATTATTTTTTTGTTAATGATTCACATAAGCACTAAATCATGATCCAAAACTATACAAAATTGAATCTGTTCAAGCAGTATAAAAAATGAATTAGTCTTCTTAGCTTTATGCTAAAAAAGATCTCAAAAAAAAACACAACTAGTTTTTTTGTTTTTATAACTGATGGGCATAATAAATTCCCAAATTAATGTGTCTTTTTTAATTTAATGTGTCTTTGTTTTTTTTTCTTATTTGTAGTATTATGTCATTCGAAATATACATTAAATTAGACAATTAATGCATATAAATTACTTTAATAGTTCACCTTTTTTCTTACCTTTCCTACTAAAAATCTCAATTCTGATTAATAATTAATCAATTCTAATCGATTTCACATTAATATATTAATCATATAAATTAGCAAATCAATTATTTAACAATCGATCTCATATTAATTTATTAATCACATAATAAATTAACAAATCAACTATCTATTTCCAATTAATATATTAACAAATCATTTATTACAATTTATTAATCATATAATAAACTGACAAAATTATCCTCTCTCTCTACAAATGTCATTTCTACCAAGTTCTAGTGATGAGGACAACCTAAGAAAGATTTGTTTCTAATTCCAAGAATATACAAATTTAGTTATGAGCTTAGACACCTAAATCCAACATTAAGTTCCTTAGAATTTTCGTGACTCTCCTTGATTCAAGTACGAATCCTATGCTTCGAGTAGTATGGGCCATATGTTACCTTACACACCTATCTGTACTCTGCTCAAAAATCATCTCGAATCCTCTAAGTCACTTAATTATGCTAACTCTCATAAACCCTATACTAAAAAACATATACAACATACTACAAAACTTCCTAGGCCTTCCTAGGAATCCTCCCCTCACTCGCTTCCGCTTTACGAGGAATCTCTACCAACACCATTGGTTACCTTGTGAATGCAAATTATACACAATATAGGATCAAATAGATTGTCGAATAAAGTGATTTTACCTAAAGCCCACAACCAAACAAGGAACAAAAAATATGGATAAATCAATCATTCTAGGGCTATATAACCCTAATCATATACAACTCTAAAACATACACTTAGCAATTAACGTCATCAATGTAGACTTTAGTAGCACATAACAAACAATTTCCTTGGCTATAAGGCATCATAAATATCAGAAAATTCTATCATGCAATTCCTGAAGAGATCCTTATCCCTATTCTAGCATGTGACCACATAATATCACATAAATCATAACATCTATGTATGGGTATTTTGGGAATCACTTACTTGAGATCGGTTGATTGAATGCACCACACCCCTTTTTCTTTATAAAAATCTTTTCTTTGTAGAAAACATTTACAAATCCTTAGTTTGAGTCTAGACATACCTGAAAGCGTATCCGAATCCCTCAAACCAAGGTTCTTATACTAACTTGTAACGTACCAAAAATACTAAGTAAAATATTTTGATTATAAACCACCAAAACGATAGAACCATTTATTTAAATCAAACCAATGTATATAAAATTCTCGAAACATCAGATTGTATCAAATAGATAGTGCAAAATAAATCTCCGAGGGATGTTGTATGATCAAGTCGGGCCCTTCCTTTTAGAACTGGAAGTACCTGAAACATTTAAACAATAAACCGTAAGCACAAAGCTTAGTGAGTTCCCTAAAATACGACATATCATACATAACATAACAAGTCTATTTCAACCCCAAGTGGATTTTATGGGCCAAAAAGTTTTCTTACTTCCTGCCATGGGCCAAATCATGGTATTTACTTCTACAAGTTTCAGGGGCCAGATCCTGTTCTTCCATACAATTTGTAGAGGCCAAACCCTAGTCTTCCATGCAAATGCCAGAGGCCAAACCCTGGTATTTCATACAAATTTCGAGGGCTAAACCTTGTTCTTCCATGCAAGAGTCACAAAGGCAACTAGCATCCTACATAGTATAGTGAGAAGACTCACCTTACAAACGCAATCAACCGCTAGCAGGCTTACACACCAAAAAAGCGGGTGCTACACACCTCTTATAAATCAGAAAAGGTAAACTCTCAATCTACCTTCTAACACTAACCCTTTGACTAAAAGTCAACCCATGTCAAAAAGTCAACGGTCACGATCAATGGTCAAACTCAACTCCAATTGTCCTCCACGACATCACCAACCAATGGCCACGTCATGGCGATCCAACTTGATCCCGATTAAAATCCATTACCACGTCGTGGCAGGCATGTCACCACACCGTGGTAGATTCCGACCAAACCCGTCGTGAAATTCCCTATTGCCATGTCGTGGCACCCATCTCGCCACGTCGTGGATTCCATACTGGGACATCTTAATGTACTAAGATGTTAATCCTTGAGGCTACTCATTAATATTTTCTAGAAAACATTCTTATATCCATTAAATCATAAAAGTCGTTGCCTTTTAGAGATACATGTCCAATGCATGTCTTGAGCTCAAGCTAGGTCAAAATGGAAATAAAATGACCTAAACCTAATGCAAGGCTCTCCAAAACTCATACAAGTTCTAGATCCATAATATATGGTGACCAAGGGACCAAGGTGAGCTATAAGGTTGCAAACATTATCTCATTAAACCAACCTAAACCCAAAATTGAGCCAAAACATGAAATAAAACCTAGATCTAAGAATAGAGAGCCAACATGTAGAAACTGGTGGACTTACAATGAGTCCAAAAGATGCACACAAGCTGAAGAAATAAATTTATTGAAGATCTATGCACAAAAACTCCTTCTTATTCTTTCCAAAATCACAAAAACACCAAAAGTGAGCCAAAAACTTGAAAAGGAGGCTAGGTTTCATCAAGGATGCTTTGGGAGGTGATGGAGGCTGAGGGTGGAGGAAACCCTAGCATTACTTCCTTTAAATAGGGCCTTAAGTCTGTAAATGAGGATTTTTGCACGTCATCCATCACCACGATGTGGCAAGCATACTGTCACGTCGTGGTGCCTTTATTGAAATTGTGAGTTCTTTGTAGAATGCCACGCCATGGTCATGTGGTGATCCTTTAACCATGATGTGGACAACCAAAATCCTCAATATTTATAAAGTGAAATATGTACCTGGAACAGGGCGTTACGCATGATATTGATTTTGTTGTGGGAAAGTCGAGTATATACACTAGTAATCATAATGCTTAACATTAGTAAGAAATTAATAGAGTGTTTTAGTATCTCAAGGGAACCATGGATTATGGCTTGAGTTAGTTGGAAAGTCCTTCAGTTTTAGAAGGTCATTTAGATGTAAGTTTGATAACCAACATTAAGGACCATTCCTCAATCATTGGTTGGTTATTCTTGCTTGGTGGAAGTGCCCTTTCTTGGGCTTAAAAGAAGCAAATTTGCATTACAAACTCGAAAATGGAATTTGATTTTGTTGTGTTAGTAGCTGTTGGTAAAGAAGCAGAGTGGCTAAGGATTTAGTCTATGAGATTCCTTTGTGGTAAAGCTGATAGCACCAATTTCTATCCTTTGTGATAATGATGTTGTCATGGCTAAAAATTATAACCAACTTTATTAAGGGAAGTCTAGACACTTAGGTGTTAGATACAGTATGATTAGATAATTAACCATGAATGGTGAGAAATTTGGTTGAGTTTGTGAAATCACAAAAAAAAATGGTAGATCACTTAACTAAAGCTCAAACAAGAGACTTAGTGCACAAGTTTGTTATTAGGATGAGATTAAAGTCCATTTAATTCTTCAATAGTGAGACACCCAATTCTCTTCTAATATGATATTAGGAGTTGAGTTCAATGCGGAAAGCTTACATTTATAGATTGGACCACATAAAGTATTCATTATAGGCATATTTTCGGTTCTATAGTTGATAAGTCGGTACGACAAAATGGAGGGGGTCAAGGCGGTCGTGCCCCTTGCCGGGTCCTAGGGGCAGCACCTCTAGCGGAGACTAAGGAGCAAATCCCTTGGCGACGGCCCTACTGGTTGGTCAGCGGGTGGGGTCAAGGGGTAAAACTGACAGTCAGTTTTGGAAACCATTCATTATGCCATTAATTACATGATTTAGTTAACTAATTTAGGAGACGGAAACTCTAATTGTTAAGTATAAATATGACTCTTCTATTAAGTCGTTTCACCCCTTCTCAACTCTCCTTCTTTTCTAAACAATCTCAGAAATATCTGGCAATTTAGCTCACATTTCTGTGCCTAGATTCGTGAGTGTCATTTTGGATTATAATAGACTATATTTCTTGTAACCCGGACATAAAGTAAAAATATTAGTTCAGAAAGTAAACCTATGTGATCCATTAGGAATCCGATTCTCCATCACAACCTTAATAAGCCCTAACATATAAAAATAGAGATTACATCGCAAAATACTAATTTTTCTTATCCGTAATAAATAATTTTTTTTAAGAGAGTATCCACTAATTCGTAAAAAAATTTCTTTTTTGAAATTATATTATGCAAATTTCAACTCTTTTTATGAAAAAACATAAATTTACAAAATTGATATAATTCCGTGACATCTACTCTAATAAATGAAAATCTTTTTGCCACATGTCACATTCTCATTGATTTGGCCATATGTCATTTTGTGGTTATTTTGAATTAAATTTTTTCTACATAGCATTTTGTAGATTTTTTCATTTTATTAAATTTCACATAATATTTAAATGTAATAATTGGAATAAACGTAATAATAAATGCATATCAATTTCAATAATTGACTTTCCTTCTAATTTCAAAATTTCTAACTTAAAAACTTCATTAGTTTCATTTGTTTATTTATCTAAATTATTTGTTTAAAGTTAAAAAGAAAAAAAAACACTTTAATTTTAAAGACAATCAGTAATATTGTGTATCTTTATTAATCACGTTACATGAGGGAAATATATAGTAAATACATTTACACTCTAAACCCTCTAATATATAAAAGTATAAATAACACACTTAATTGTCTAATATTCCCCCGCAAGCTAAAGTCGGGGAACGACCTGTAGCTTGGACCATAGTAGAAGAAACCGTTATGAAGACAACGGCTTGGTGAACACATCTGCAATCTAGTCATCAGTAGTTATGAACTGAACTGAAAGTTTCCGTTGCGCTACCTTTTCTCGAACAAAATGAAAGTCAACTTCTACATGCTTTGTACGTGCATGGAATACAAGATTAGCTGAAAGATACATGGCGCCAAGATTATCACACCATAGAGTAGGGACCGACTTTATAGGAACCTGAAGTTCACGCAGAAGGCCTTGGATTATTTTTGCAACAGTATTAGCAAGGGCCTTATATTCAACTTCTGTTGACGACCTCGAGACAGTCTTTTGTTTTTGTGCAGACCATGAGACTAAGTTTGAACCTAGATCTATAACATATCCCCCCAGTGGATCGATGGTCGTCTGGGCAACCTGCCCAGTCAGCATCAGAAAAACCTGTCAGCGAGTTATAGGCGGAATCAATATAAGCATGAAGAGTGTTTCCAGAAGCATGCATGAGTCTTAAACCAAAGTCAACGGTGCCTTTCAAATAACGAATAATTCTTTTGACTGCGGACCAGTGGTTTTCAGTAGGTGAGTGCATATATTGACAAACTTTGTTGACCACAAAGGCAATGTTTCGGCGAGATAATGTCACATACTGAAGGGCACCAACAACATGTCGGTACTTGGTTGGATTACCAAACACAACACTATCATCAAGAGCAAGGTGTGAATTAGTGGTCATAGGTGATGAAACCAGTTTGACATTGGACAGACCTGCTCTTTGTAAGAGTTCAAGGATATATTTTCGTTGAGAAAGAACAATATCAGGACCTTTGTTGGTGACCTCAATACCGAGAAAGTAGGATAGGTGACCCATAACCTTGATAGCAAAGGATTGACTATGACTTCTGACTACTCTATCAATAGCATGCGTGTTGTTTCCTGTCACAATAATATCATCAACGTATACCAACATGTATAAAAGTGTGTTCCCGTGAGAGTAAATAAACAGCGATGGATCAGTTTTGGACCCTTGAAAACCAATAGAATGAAGAGCAGTAGAAATCCTATGAAACCACACTCTAGGGGCCTGCTTTAATCCATACAAAGATTTGTGAAGTAGGCAAACATGATCTAGTTTGGTTGGGTCAACAAAACCAGATGGTTGTTGTAAGTACACAGTCTCTGTGAGGTCACCATGTAAGAAGGCATTTTGCACGTCCAACTGTCGCAGAGGCCATTTCTGGGTGACAGCCATAGAGAGAACCACATGTATGGTTGTTGATTTAACTACTGGGCTAAATGTTTCTTGATAATCAATACCCGGTTGCTGTCAAAACCTTTGGCAACTATTCTCGCCTTGTAACGGGTTATTGCCCCTGTTTGGTCCCTTTTTAATTTGTAAACCCACTTACAATCAACCACATTAGCGCCTGGAACACGTGGAACAATTGACCAAGTACCATTTTCATGGGTTTTGAGCATTCTAACACTCCTATGGTGTACATGCAACCCTAGAAACCTTGGATCTATGTTTTCTCTAATATACATGCAATTTTGATCTTCCAAGGTTCTCAACCTAACTAGCATGTTATGGGGTACTTGTAATATAAAACCTTAGTAGAATAACATACCTTTTCTTGTGGTTGATTGCTTGGAGCTTCAAGAGCCTAGCACCAATAATGTGGATGCCTCAAGTGGAATCACAAATCACCACACAACTTTGAAAACTAGAGAGAATACTATGCACTTGTAGAAATCGGCCGACCTTTGTTCTCACACACACTAGTGCCATTTCATGTGCCAAAGACCTCTTTATATAGTATGGCGGATTAGGGTTACATCCATGTAAACCCTAATACCCATGACCTTTCATTTCCATAGGATCCATGGGTTAAAAGCTCCATGGACTATCCATGGACTTCCATGCAAGCTTAGCCCATCCTAAATGAACATTGGCCCATTTTATATATATAAGAGTCCATATTTAATTAGTCTCTTTTTGATCACCAAATTAATTCTTGATCAATACTAATTAAATAATATGATTTCATATTAATATATTATAACTTATAATATAATAATAAATCATAAATATACTATTCTCAAAAGATTATCCATACAAATTGTTTTGGTGAAGTGCAACCCAAATGGACCATGCCGGGTCGGGTCAAGTACATACCAAATATAGTTACAAACTTAGACACCTTATCCAACAGTCACCCACTTGGATAAGTCTGATAACTATAGCTGTAAGTATGACTTGAGGAACCGACCAGCAATCGTAGCTCTTAAAACTCTATTGAACTATGAACTGCTATTTTAGATAAGTGATCATATAATCCTCTGTTCTAGATATCAGTCAGACAAATACATGGAACAACGCCATACTTATTGTCTAGCAGTTTGTTTCCTGATTTCCGATTTGTTTGACATAGAACTAAACAGAACACATCAATTTGGTTCTGACCAGGCCCAACACATAGGTCAAAACAAAATCATCGAGGGGTCAGATATCGCTTTTAATCCTCCAAGGACTAAAAGGAACTGATAAACTTCGACTCATATGCTTGTACTAACTACTTGTTGAATCATACACAAAGGCACGTTTTATAACATCAAGTTACTGATGCGTTTTCGTACAATCAATGCACAACCAACTTATAGTCAACAACTCATATCTCTAGGTTTGAAGACTTATATGATATTACTGCCTCACGATCACTCGAGATAAATTCCATGAAGTGAGACAAGTGAGCGTGGGTTTAATCTAATACTCAGAACTTATGAGCACTCATGAATGTTGTAGCAACCTTTGCTATGTCTAACACCTTAGACATCTACAAGCCCAATTCATAACAGTCTTGATTCATACCTACTTCCAAAGTACGACTGAGTGTGGAGAATTTGAATAAAGTAATTATTCTGGAAGTCAAAACATGCAAAGTTGAAACAATAGTAAACGATTGACACAAGATAGCAACACCTTACTTATAAATAAACAACAACTTTTATTTAATCATAAAATGTCAATTACATTTTACAAGTCTTAGAAATAGCTATCTAATCTGTAAAACTAATATCTTCCTTCAGCCTGATGCGCCCCGCATGCTGCAAATGCCTAACCCTAGTCAGTCCCTTCGTGAGGGGATCTGTTGGATTCTCTTCTGATGATACCCTTTTTGCCACAAGGAGTCCTTCTTCTATCTTGTGTCCTATGAAGTGATATTTTCTGTCAATGTGTCCGGATCTGCCGTGATCTCTCGTTTCCTTGGCTAAGGCAACCGCACTATTGCTGTCACAGAAAATCTCCATAGGCTCCTTAATAGCTGGTACAACTGCAAGGTCTCCAATGAAGTTCCTCAGCCATATCGCCTCCTTTTCCGCTTCACTCGCTGCTATGTACTCTGATTCACATGTCGAATCAGCTACTGTCTCCTGCTTGGAACTTTTCCAAGTAATTGCTCCTCCATTCATGGTAAAGACCCAGCCCGACTGAGAGCGGAAATTATCCCTATAAGTCTGAAATCTAGCGTCACTATACCCCACTACTCTCAAGTCATCACTCCCACCAAGGGTAAGGACCCAGTCCTTAGTCCTCCGCAGGTACTTGAGAATGTTCTTCATCGTAGTCCAGTGAGCCTTGCCAGGATTCCCCTGATATCTGTTGACCATGCTCAAATCAAAGGCCACATCAGGGCGGGTACAAGTCATAGCATACATGATCGAGCCAACTGCGGAAGCATATGGTAATCGACTCATCTCAGCTATCTCAGCCTCTGTACTCGGACTCTGAGCCTTGCTCAGTTTGGCATTGCTTTGGATCGGTAAATCACCTTTCTTAGAATTCTGCATGTTGAACCTTTTCAACACCTTGTCCAAGTAGGTGCTCTGACTAAGTCCAATTAGTCTTTCACTCCTTTCTCTCAATATCCTTATCCCTAGGATATAGGCAGCTTCTCCAAGGTCCTTCATAGCAAAACACTTCCCTAGCGAGGACTTAATCTCCTGCAAAGTTGGGATGTCATTTCCTATGACTAGTATGTCATCCACATATAGTACCAAAAAGCTAACTATACTCCCACTAGCTCTGACATATACACAATACTCATCTTCGCTTCTCGAAAAGCCAAACTCTTTGACTTTCTCATCAAAACAAAGATTTCAGCTGTGAGATGCTTGTTTCAATCCATAAATGGATCTCTCAAGCTTGCACACCCTATCAGGGTACTCTACATTGACAAAACCCTCTGGCTAACTCATGTAAACATCCTCAGCCAACTTTCCATTAAGGAAAGCGGTTTTGACATCCATTTTCCATATTTCATAATCATGAAATGCAGCAATGGATAGCATAATCCTAATAGACTTAATCTTCGCTACTGGTGAGAAGGTTTCATCATAGTCAACTCCCTGAGTTTGAGTGAAGCCCTTTGCAACTAGTCACGCCTTATAAGTGTGCATTTTCCCATCCATGTCGGTCTTCTTCTTGAAGATCCATTTGCACCCGACTGTCTTACAACCTGGTACATTGTTAACCAAGTTCCAAACTTGATTGTTATACATGGACTGAATCTCGCTGTCCATAACCTCTTTCTATTTAGCAGACTCGGGACCTGCCATGGCTTCCCTATAGCTGTTAGGTTCATCCAAATTTACCAGTGTACTATCACTGATAAATGTATCACCTTCCGCAGTTATATGGAAACCATAGTAATGCTCAGGTGCATTTCTAACTCTAGCGGAACGCCTCAGAGGTACAGACTCGTCAGTTGGTTCAACAAGAGTTTCCTCCTCAGGTTGATTGCTAGGGTTCGAGGTTCCTTCACCACTTGACTCTTGAAGCTCTTCAAGGTCAATTTGCCTCCCACTGTTTCCTTGGCTTATAAATTCTCTCTCGCGAAAGACCCCTCTCCTTGCCACAAAGACCACATTATTACTGGGTCTGTAGAAGAGGTAATCAAAGGATATCCGTGGGTAGCCGATAAAAATACATCGCTCACTTAGAGTTTCGAGCTTGTAGTGAGTCTCGTGCCTCACGAAAGCCTCGCAACCCCAAATCTTGATGTGGTCTAAATTGGAAACTTTCCCAGTCCACATCTCATGAGGTGTTTTGGCAACCTTTTTGGTAGGGACTAGATTAAGGATATGGGCGGTAGTCTCCAAGGAATACCCCCAGAATGAGATTGGTAACGAAGCTCGACTCATCATGGAACGAACCATGTCCAACAAGGTTTGATTGCGCCTCTCAGCCACACCATTAAGTTGTGGTGTCCTGGGAGGTGTCAATTGTGAAACAATTCCACATTCCTTAAGATAGTCAAGGAACTCTGTACTAAGATACTCTCCACCTCGATCGGATCGAAGCATCTTAATGTTCCTACCTAGCTGATTCTCTACTTCCTCTTTAAACTCTTTGAACTTGTCAAAGGTTTCTGACTTATGCTTGACTAAGTAGACATAACCATATCTATTGTAATCATCAGTAAAAGTCACATAGAAGCGGTTAGCATCCCTTGTGGCGGTTCTGAAGGGTCCACATACATCTGTGTGTATGAGGTCCAACAAACCCTCACCCCTAGCACAAGTACCAATGAACGGTTACTTTGTTATTTTTCCAAGTAAACAAGATTCGTAACTATCATCTGACCTTAAGTCAAATGACTCCAAGACTCCAGCCTTTTGGAGTTGGCCTATGCGCTTCTTGTTGACATGTCCAAGACGACAATGCCACAAGGATGTTTTATCCAAACTAGTGGAAGAATCGATATGCAACACATTATTTCCTAAGTTGTCTACAACCGAAACAGTTACATATACACCATCACAAGGTAATGCTTTAAAATAAAGAACATTATTATAAAAAGCATTAATACCACCACATTCATTATCAAATGAAAAAGTAAACCCTTGTTTGTACAAACTATGAAAAGAAATAATATTTCTCGCTATTTCAGACGAGTAACAACACTTATTCAAATTTGACATTAACCCACTACTTAGAAACAAAGAATAAACTCCAATCTTGGTGATAGGTGAAGCTTTCCTATTCCCCATGATCAAGTTTATCTTTCCGTGCTCCACATCCTCACCTCTTCTTAGGCCCTGCAAATCAGAACATATATGAATACCACAACCTGTATCAAGGACCCAAGAATTAGTATGTGGTGAGTTATTAGACAATATAGTGTAAATACCTGCATGGGTAGGTTTGACCTTCCCATCCTTAACATCTTGCAGGTACTTGAGGCAGTTTCGTTTCCCGTGCCCCTTATCATGACAATAGAAGCATTCAACTTCCTTTGGGTTGGAAGAAGGATTGACAAAACCACCTTTGGTTCCACTTGAAGAGGAGCCATCAAGAGACTTTCCCTTGGTAGCATTCGAAGGGGTCTTCCTCTTCTTCCCTCTACTTTGCCCGATTGCTAGAACAGGGGCGGTGTTAGGAGTAGGAGTAGTAACAACCGATTTACCTTTGAGACCACTTTCGGCGGTCTTCAAAAGTCCTTGAAGCTTGATGAGTGTGGCCTCCTCCTTGTTCATATGATAGGTCATTCGGAACAGATCATAACAAGTAGGTAACGAGTGCAGTATGATGTCAATAGTCAACTCATCGGGGAAGTTCACATTCAACTTCAGCAAACGGTCCACAAACCTTTGCATTTTCTGCATGTGGCCTGTGATGGGTTCACCATCCTTCATATGGGTTGTTATCATGGAAGAGATGATTTCATACCTCTCTTGATGAGCACTCTGATGGTATCTGTCCATCAGGTCCATGTGCATCTCAAAAGGGTAAAAGTCCTCATAGGACTTCTGGAGTTCAGCTGTCATTGTGGCCAACATGATACATGCCACCTTGGTGGCATCTCTCTCATGAGTCCTAAAGTCAGCGATCTCCTGTGGAGTAGCAGTAGACTTATCAATTTTTTTCAGCTCCTTGTCAAGTACATATTCCTTGTCCTCGTAACGCGTGACCATCCTGATGTTCCTGATCCAATCATTAAAGTTGGAACCATCAAAGATGACTCTCCCACAAAGGTTCATGAGAGAGAAGGAGCCTGTTGGGTTTGAGCCAGAAGCAGCATTGTTGGAAGACATCTGAAAAGGAAGAAAGGCAAGTTTAGATTAGATATAGAATCCTTAATAAGACACTCAAATGTAATACTAAGGCTAGGACCCAACACAATATCTTATAACTTTGAAGAGAGATGCCGTAATCCAAGCTATAAAATATTTGAAGGTAGGCAAATGACGATTCACCAATTTCCACCATGAAAAACGAAATAAATTATTAGGTTTTAATTGGATTGAAACTCCTAGATTCTTTTGAGATTCATTGAACTTTTCAATGGCATGTTTAAATATCGATTGTGCCCTCTCAAGTTTGTGATTGGGATGCCGAGGATCACAAACAAGGTGTGAATAACCATTCAAATTAACTTGGTACCCTTAACTTTACCACCTAATCGATGTGCCAGTTAACCACACGCGCTCCACCAATCTATGATAAACATTAAGTTACCCTTTGCCACACTTACTAGTCCATGTTAGTGTGTCGGTTAACCACACACGCTCCAGTAACGAATTGGTAAGGTACAAAGTGTAATTTCATGGGTTAGCACCAAATTCATATTTTCCTAAAGTAACTAAGATTGGGAATTTATAAAAGGTTTAGTTACTTTATCATTATACTTTTAATGAGAATTATAGTCCTTGTCCTACCCGTTCGGCTAACGACCCTCCACCAGTCAAGGAAGCGGTGGGTACGAGTGGACACCCATTAAGCTGCCATTTTATAGGCAACAACCTTATACCCTCCTTATAGACCGGTTTCGTGAATGAGGCCTACTAACGGTAAGACTGATTTGATCTTATACATATATATATTATTAACTTATAATAGTATAAAGTACAAGGGTTGAATTTTAACTTTTTTAACTCTAGGGTTTGGAATTAGAGTGTGTGTGAGACTTTACAAATTCCAAGACTTGAGGGCAAGTTTTGAAACTATTCAAGACTTTTCATTCTATAACTTATGAGTTTTAATGGTGTTAAAGAAGAGACTTTTGGAATTCCATAACTTGAGGACAAGTTATGGAGTCCATTAATTGGCATTTAGATCAAGAATTACACTAACAAACTATTTGCAAATAATTCCTATGATCTACTAAAACTCATAAGCATGAACATTCATATCAACAATTTCAAGAATCATATAAACATATATAAGACTTGAAACTTTGATAATAACCTTTGAAAATGGATTAGCATAATCATTATCACATCAAAAACAAATTTTATAAGTCCAAAACAGTTTGGGGTAATGATTCTAGTCCATTTCCAACAACAAAACTCGAAAATCAGCACTCTGGGCCTCTTACTCGCCGAGTGCAAGAACCTACTCGACAAGTAGGATGAGTTTTCACTTGGACTCATCGAGTCCCCCTATGGAATCGGCGATTCCACTGAACAGTGAGCATATTTTCACCTTTTTTCAGCAATTTGCATCAAGTATAATGAAAACAAGCCTAGGCTTTGATACCACTGATGGTTTTTTAGCATTCTAACACTCCTATGGTGTACATGCAACCCTAGAAACCTTTGATCTATGTTTTCTCTAATATACATGCAAATTTGATTTTCCAAGGTTCTCAACCTAACTAGCATGTTATGGGGTACTTGTAATAGAAAACCTTAGTAGAATAACATACCTTTTCTTGTGGTTGATTGCTTGGAGCCTTAAGAGCCTAGCACCAATAATGTGGATGCCTCAAGTGGAATCACAAATCACCACACAACTTGGAAAACTTGAGAAAATAGTATGCACTTGTAGAAATCGGCTCACCTTTGTTCTGACACACACTAGTGCCATTTCATGTGCCAAAGACCTCTTTATATAGTATGGTGGATTTGATAGGTTTTATACAAACAATCCTATGTGTGCATACAACCCTAATTGGATCTATGTTTTCACTATAAGACATACAACTATATGAACACAAAATAAACCCTGGCATGCTTCTATTATTTTCAAAAATCATATAGAAGTGTAGTAGACATACCTTTGTTGTTATATTGCAATAACAACTAGTTTCCTTGATCTCTTGAACTCTTGAAAGCAAGCACCACAATTGTAGTGCCTCTAATGGCTCACAAACACCTTGAAGCAAGAAGGCAATTAAGAAAGAGAGGGAGGATACTAATTTTCGGCCCTAGGGTTTCTTTTGGAATCAAGTGGTCGAAAATTGAAGCATAGGGCATCTATTTATACTGTAGGGTGCTAGGGTTTCAGTCTAAACTCTAATGGATAGCTTAGCCACCAAGCAGCCCAAGGAACCTTCTGGAATGAGGCCCTTGGACGAAAATATGATGATCCCTCATCATAATTTCGTTCCTCCTTATTCCATTGGGTTTCCCAGCCCAAAACTCAACTATCACACATTTGACAGTTTATACCCCTTTATCTAATTATTCTCTTTTAGTCACCAAATTAATTCCCAATTAATTTATGATTAATACTAATTAAATAAATATGATTTCTCCTTTAATATATTATTCTTATAATATATTAATAAACCATAATGTCTTCTCTCTCATATCAAATTACCTTGTCAAGTTGCTTTGGTGAAGGCAACCCAAAAGGACCATGCACACTCGGATCAAGTACATACCAAATATAGTTACGGACTTAGACACTAATCCAATAGTCTCCCACTTGGATAAGTCTAGTAACTATATCTCACATATGACTTCCGTATCCGATTAGCAATCGTAGCTTTCAATAGCCGCTGTCAACTCTGACCAATAATCTGTCCTTCAGATAAGGGATCGTATAATCCTCTGTTCTAGATATCATGCTAACAATACGTATTGTTCAGCATTTTGTTTCTCGATCTCCGATTTGTTCGACATAGAACTCAGTTGAACACATCAACTTCATCCTGACCGGGCCCGGCACATAAGTCAAACCAAATCATCAAGTGGCCAAGATATCGCTTTTATTATCGTAGAATAAAAGGAACATAAAACGTCGACTTATATGCTTTTATCATTTACTAGCTAAGCCACACACAATAAAGCGTTTTATAACATCAAATTACTGATGCGTTTTCGCATTATCAATGTATAATCAACTAGCAAATAATAACCATATCTCTAGGTTTAAAGATTATATGATATTATCGTCTTGCGATCACTTGTGATAACATTCATGAAGCGATGCCAGCAAGTTCGGGTCTATTCCAATGCTCAATACAAATTTCATAAGCACTCATAAACTTTGCAGCAAACCTTTGCTATGTCTAAAACTTTTCAGACAATCTACAAACAAATTTATGACAATCTTCCTTCATATCTACTTCCAATATATGAGCGATTGTGGACTGTTCGAATAATCTTATTATTCAGGAAGTCAAAACATTCAAAATTGAAACAATAGATAAATAATCAACACAAGATAGAAACTTTCTTATAAATAACACACCTTTATTTAATCATCAAATGTTGAATATAAGATCATCCATTACAAGTTTCCTACCTATCTAATCTAAACTAATATCGTCCTTTGGCCCTACGCTCCTAGCGTGCTGTAAATGCTTAACCCTACTCAGTCCCTTCGTAAGGGGATCTGCTGGGTTATCTTCCGACGATACCCTCTTCACAACGAGGAGTCCCTCTTCTACCCGATGTCTAATAAAATGGTATTTCCTGTCGATATGTCAAGATCTGCCATGATCCCTTGGTTCCTTGGTTAAGGCAACTGCTCCTTCATTATCACAGAAAATTTCCATGGGCTCCTTTATGGATGGCACAACTCCAAGGTCTCCAATGAAGTTCTTCAACCATATAGCCTCCTTTGACGCCTCGCTTGCCGCAATGTACTCTGATTCGCACGTTGAATCAGCTACGGTTTCTTGCTTGGAACTTTTCCAAGTCACTGCTCCTCCATTCAGGGTAAAGACCCAGCCCGACTGTGATCGGTAATTATCCCGATCTGTCTGGAAACTAGCGTCACTGTACCCTCTCACCCTTAAGTCATCACTCCCACTGAGGACTAGAAACCATTCCTTGGTCCTTCGTAGGTACTTAAGAATATTCTTAACAGCAATCCAATGTGCCCTTCCAAGGTTCCCTTGATATCTGCTGACCATGCTCAAAGCGAAAGCCACATCAGGGCGAGTACAAGTCATAGCGTACATAATCGAGCCAACTTCGGAAGCGTAAGGTACTCGGCTCATATCAGCTATTTCTGCCTCTGTACTCGGGCTCTGAGTCTTACTCAGTTTGGTATTGCATTGGATTGGTAACTCCCCTTTCTTGGAATTTTCCATACTAAAACGTTTTAGTACCTTTTCCAAGTATGTATCCTGACTGAGTCCTATTAGTCTCTTGCTTCTGTCTCTCACTATCCTTATTCCCAGAATATACGCAGCCTCTCCGAGGTCCTTCATAGCGAAACACTTCCCAAGCCAGGACTTGACCTCCTGCAATGTTGGGATGTCGTTTCCTATGAGTAGTATGTCATCGACATACAATACGAGGAAGCTCACTATACTCCCACTGGCCTTGACATATACACATGACTCATCTTCATTTTGCAGAAAACCAAACTCTTTGACCTTCTCGTCAAAACAAAGATTCCATCTGCGAGATGCTTGCTTTAATCCATAAATGGATTTCTCAAGCTTGCACACTCTATTTGGATGCTTCGCATTGACAAAACCCTCTGGCTGATTCATGTAAACATCCTCAGCCAGCTTCCCATTTAGGAAAGCGGTTTTTACGTCCATCTGCCAGATTTCATAATCATGAAACGCAGCTATTGCAAGCATTACCCTAATAGACTTTTTTTTCGTAACTGGTGAGAAGGTCTCATCATAGTCAACTCCAGGAGTTTGAGTAAAGCCCTTCGCGACCAATCGCGCTTTATAAGTGTGCACTTTCCCATCCATGTATGTCTTCTTCTTGAAGATCCACTTGCACCCGACTGTCTTACGACCTGGTACATTATCAACCAAATTCCAAACTTGGTTGTCATACATGGACTGAATCTCGCTGTCCATTGCCTCTTTCCATTTAGCAGACTCTGGGCCTGCCATGGCTTCCTTGTAGCTGTTAGGTTCGTCCAGATTTCCCTAGTGTACTATCACTAATAAACGTATCCCCGTCAGTAGTAATATGGAAACCATAAAACTGGGGTGGAACACTAACTCTACTTGAACGTCTAAGAGGTAAGGACTGGTCAATTGCTTCAACAGGAGTTTCCTCCTCATCTTGAACGCCAGTGTCAGAGGTTCCTTCTTCTCCTGACTCTTGAAGCTCTTCAAGGTCAATCTGACTCCCACTGTCTCCTTGGCTTATGAGTTCTCTTTCTCTGAAAACCCCTCTCCTAGAAACAAAGACAACATTGTCATTTGGTCTATAGAAGAGATAACCAAAAGACTTCTGTGGATAGCCAATGAAGTAACACTTCTCACTACGAGGTTCTAGCTTGTCGTGAGTCTCTCGTCTTACGAAAGCTTCACAACCCCAAACCTTGATATGTGCTAGCGAGGGAGCTTTCCCTGTCCACATCTCGTGAGGTGTTTTGGTAACCTTCTTTGTGGGAACTAAGTTAAGGATATGGGCGGCAGTCTCCAAGGCATACCCCCAGAATGAGATTGGTAACGAAGCACGACTCATCATAGAGCGAACCATGTCCAACAAGGTTCGATTACGTCTCTCAGCCACACCATTCAATTGTGGCGTTCTAGGAGGCGTCAATTGTGAAACTATTCCACACTCTTTCAGATAGTCGTGAAACTCAAGACTTAGGTACTCTCCCCCTCGATCAGATCGAAGCATCTTGATTTTCCTGCCCAACTGATTCTCCACTTCATTCTTGAACTCTTTGAACTTTTCAAAGGTTTCTGACTTCTGCTTGATTAAGTAGATATATCCATATCTGCTATAATCATCTGTAAAAGTCACGTAGAAGCGACAAGCGTCCCTTGTGGTGGATCTAAAGGGTCCACATACATTTGTATGTATGAGATCCAATACACCCTCACCCCTTTCACATGTGCCAGTAAAGGGTAACTTGGTCATCTTCCCAAGCAAACAAGACTCACACACGTCATCGTCCCTAAGGTCGAATGACTCCAATAATCCATCCTTTTGGAGTTGGGCTATGCGTTTCTTGTTAACATGGCCAAGGCGACAATGCCACAAGCATGTTTTGTCCAAACTTGTGGACGAATCAATATTCAAAACATCATTTCCTAAATTGTCAATAACTAACACAGATTCATAAATCTCATTACAAGGTAATGCATTGAAATAAAAGACACCATTCAAATAAGCATTAATAGAACCATTACTATTATCAAATGAATATCTGAAACCTTGTCTAAACAAACCATGAAAAGAAATGATGTTCCTTGCCATATCTGGCGAATAACAACAATTATTTAAATCTAGTCCTAACCCATTACTCAACACTAAGGAATAAACTTCGATCTTGGTTACTGGTGAAGACTTCTTGTTTCCCATGATCAAGCTTATCCTTCCATGCTCCACTTCCCTACTTCTTTTTAGGCCCTACATATCAGAACAAATGTGGTAACCACACCCTGTATCAAGAACCCATGAAGTAGCAAATGATGAGTTATTAGATTTAATTAAATACATACCTGCAAAGGTGGGCTTTATCTTCCCATCCTTAATATCTTGCAGATATTTAGGGCAGCTTCGTTTCCAGTGGCCCTTCTGGTGGCAATAGAAGCTCTCTGCTTCCTTGGGGTCAGAAGAGGGCTTAATAGAACCTGCTTTGGTCCCACTAGAAGAGGAACCATCTTGGGTCTTACCCTTATGGTGGCTCTTGGAAGGAGCATTCCTCTTCTTTCCCTTTCCTTGGCCAATTGCCAACACAGGAGAAGTTACAGTAGAGGATGATGCAATAGATTTGTCCTTGAGGTTGCTCTCAGCTGTCCTCAGGAGCCCTTGAAGCTTACTTAGGGTGACCTCTTCCTTATTCATGTGGTAGGTCATTCTGAACTGGCTGTAGCAGGAAGGCAAGGAGTGGAGGATGATGTCGATAGCCAAATCCTCATCAAACTTAACATTAAGTTTGAGAAGACGATCAACATATCTTTGCATTCTTTGCAAATGAGCAGTTAGGGATTCTCCACTCCCCATCTTAGCGGTGATCATGTTGGTGATGATCTCATAGCGCTCTTGCCTCGCGCTCTGGTGGTACCTGTCCAGCAAATCTTGGTGCATCTCATATGGATACATGTCCTCATAGGACTTTTGGAGTTCGAGGTTCATGGTGGCCAACATGATGCAATGAACTTTCGTTGCATCACGCTCGTGGGCCTCAAAGGCGGCCATCTCTTCAGGAGTAGCTTCTTCTGAGTTATCATGCGAATGTATCTCATCCACTCATTGAAGTTCGAGCCATCAAATGTCACTTTCTGACATAGGTTCATCAACGAGAATGACCCAGAAGTGTTGTTTGCGTTTGACATCTGAAATAGAAAGGAACAAAGTTTGATTAGAATGAATCCCCAATTAAACACCCAAATGAGAAATTAGGGCTAGGATCCAACAACATTATTTACAACTTAGAAAAGGGATGCCGTAATCTAAAAGTAAATAATTTGAAGGTAAGTGAATGACGATTCACTAATTTTCACCATGAAAAACGAAAGAGGTTAAGTTTTAAATGTATTTGAAAATTCCTAGATTTCTTTTGAGATTCATTGAACATTTCAATGGCATGTTTAAATCTCGATATGCACTTCAAATTTGCGACTGGGATGCCGAGGATCGCAAACAAGTTTGTGAATAACCATGCGAATCAACATGGTGCACTCAATGTCTTCATCACCTAATCAATGTGCTGGTTAGCCACGCACGCTCCATTGATCTATGATAAGACATCAAGCCACCCTTTGTCACCAATGTCAATCCCAAATTAGTGTGCTGGTTAACCACGCACGCTCCACTAACGTTTGACAGGGGTACAAAGTGTAATTTCATGGAATAGCATCATTTTCACATTTTACCCTAAAGTAACTAAGAGTGGGAATTTGTAAAACAATGTAGTTACTTTAATATTTCCATTATACTTATAATGAGGAATTAAGTGCCCTATCCTATCCGTTCGGCTAACGACCCTCCACCAGTCAAGCAAGTGGTAGATGTGAGTGTACATCCATTAAGCGTCATTTTATAGGCAGCAACCTTATACCCACCTTATAGACTGGCTTCGTGAATGAGGCCTACTAGCGATAAGACTAGCTTATTCTTATACATATATATAATAATTAATCTTATAATATCATAATTGTATAAGGGTGTATTTTAAAACATTTCAATATACTACTGTCTTTATTGTATTTAAAATTTTCGAAAATTAGACCATTTAATTTAAAATTTTAAACACCAAAAATCTTTGATTTAATAATTATCAAAATTAAACAATTAATTTAAAATATTAAATCATGAAAGATTATCATGAAATTAAACTATTAATTTACCAAATCCTTTAAATCCCCTAGATTGTGAAATATATGGAAAGGATAATACAAGATCTTCAATTATCTAGTTTAAACAATTAAATTGATAATCACAAAGATAGCAATATCCAAATCCCTAAAATCTTGGGATTTTCGAAATCCCTAGGGTTTCATAACCCTAATTTCAAAAATGTGAGGTTAGGCAAAAGGGTTTTAAGAACCCTATCAAAATCGCCAACTAGGGTTTTGCAACCCTAATTTGCGAAAATCATCAAGCCTTAGGGTTTACTTGCCATAAACCCTAATTTGTCAAATTCATAATATGTATCAAATCCAATTGAAAACAAAAAACCAAAGGCTCTGATACCACTGATAGGTTTTATACAAACAATCCTATGTGTGCATACAACCCTAATTGGATCTATGTTTTCACTATAAGACATACAACTATATGAACACAAAATAAACCCTGGCATGCTTCTATTATTTTCGAAAATCATATAGAAGTGTAGTAGACATACCTTTGTTGTTATATTGCAATAACAACTAGTTTCCTTGATCTCTTGAACTCTTGAAAGCAAGCACCACAATTGTAGTGCCTCTAATGGCTCACAAACACCTTGAAGCAAGAAGGCAATTAAGAGAGAGAGGGAGGATACTAATTTTCGGCCCTAGGGTTTCTTTTGGAATCAAGTGGTCGAAAATTGAAGCATAGGGCATCTATTTATACTATAGGGTGCTAGGGTTTCAGTCTAAATCCTAATGGATAGCTTAGCCACCAAGCAGCCCAAGGAACCTTCTGGAATGAGGCCCTTGGACGAAAATATGATGATCCCTCATCATAATTTCGTTCCTCCTTATTCCATTGGGTTTCCCAGCCCAAAACTCAACTATCACACATTTGACAGTTTATACCCCTTTATTTAATTAATCTCTTTTAGTCACCAAATTAATTCCCAATTAATTTATGACTAATACTAATTAAATAAATATGATTTCTCCTTTAATATATTATTCTTATAATATATTAATAAACTATAATGTCTTCTCTCTCATATCAAATTACCTTGTCAAGTTGCTTTGGTGAAGGCAACTCAAAAGGACCATGCACACTCGGATCAAGTACATACCAAATATAGTTACGGACTTAGACACTAATCCAACAGGATTAGGGTTACATCCATGTAAACCCTAATACCCATGACCTTTCATTTCCATAGGATCCATGGGTTAAAAGCTCCATGGACTATCCATGAAATTCCATGCAAGCTTAGCCCATCCTAAATGAACATTGGCCCATTCTATATATAAAAGAGTCCATATTTAATTAGTCTCTTTTTGATCACTAAATTAATTCCAAATTAATTCTTGATCAATACTAATTAAATAATATGATTTCATATTAATATATTATAACTAATAATATATTAATAAATCATAAATATACTATTCTCAAAATATTATCCATACAAATTGTTTTGGTGAAGTGCAACCTAAATGGATCACGCCGGGTCGGGTCAAGTACATACCAAATATAGTTACGGACTTAGACACCTTATCCAACACATTCTGCATTAACGTTGAATACTCTTCAGCCATGGCATTACACCAATTAGGGTCCCTATTAGAAATGGTAAAAGTTGTTGGTTCAATGTCTGATTGGGATTGGGTATGATAGGAGGCTGCATTATAGGGTTTGGTTTGTTTGGGATTGGGACGAAGATTAGTTGGACGAGTACGAGAAGGCTCAACAGAGGTAGTAGAAGGTTCAGGAGATGTAGGTTGAGATGAGTGTGAGATTACTTTTGGGCGATGTTGATATGTAAGGAGTAGAGGTGGTTGGGTCGTAGGCATGGAATTAGGTGGGGTTGTATTTTGTGCTGGTGGGGTAGATGGAGTTGAAGTTTGTGGTTCTTGTAGAGCGGTAGGTAGAGGTTATTATGGTTCAGATGGTGGAATAGGAGTGGGGTAACTAGAGACGTATGGATTTGAAAAGGTAGAAGGGGTGGTGGATGTGGCAGTAGCGGAGGAATGAGATATCTGAAAAGGAAAGGATTGTTCATTAAAGCGAACATGACGGGCGACATAAATGCGATCCGAAAGGGGATCGTAGCACCGGTAACCATGCTGGGTGGTGTTGTAACCAAGATACACACAAGGAGTAGACCGGAAGTCTATTTTGTGTTTATTGTAGGGACGAAGATGAGGGTAGCATTGACAACCAAAGACTCGAAGAAAGGAAAAATCCGGTTTACGATGGAACACAAGTTCAAAGGGTGAGGTGTTGGAGTTTGTTCTGGATGGCATACGATTAATGAGATAGATTGTTGTGTCAAAGGCAAAGTGCCAAAAACGTTGTGGTACATGGGATTGAGCAAGTAACGTAAGACCGGTTTTGACCACATGTCGATGTTGACGTTCAACAAAGCCATTTTGTTCGCTAGTATGAGGACAAGAAAGACAGTGAGTGATTCCGAGAGTAGAGAAAAATGTTGAGAGATTCCGAAATTCTCCCCCCCCCCCCCAATCGGTTTGAACAATTTTAAGTTTAGTGTGAAATTATCGTTCAACCATTGCCAGAAAGCATTTAAATGTGGCATAAACATCATATTTCAATTTTAGAGGAAAAGTCCACATAAAGCGAGAGTAGTGATCAACACACAACAAAAAATAGTTGTGACCATCAAAAGAATGAATAGGTGCAGGACCCCACACATCACAGAAAACTAAATCCAAAATATGAAAACTTTTATAAATAGATGGCAATAAGTTCAGTTTAGATGACTTTCCAATAGAACATGAATCGCAAAAGGTACGGAAACATTTATTTTGCAAAGGTAAATTATATTTAGATAGCATAGACTTCAAAAGTTATGGATGTGGATGTCCAAGTCTTTGATGCCATGTAGTAGAGGATGCACGAACACTTGAAAAAACGACTTTATAGGGAATTAGATGAGAATGAGGAAGACTAGAGACCGCCATTACTTGGACCCATGAGGAGGATAGTGTGTGTAGATTTGTCCTTCACAGCAACGAAATTGGAGTGAAATTCAAAATAAACATGATTATCAAGAAAATTTTTTGGACAGATAGTAGGTTTTGTTTATTTCTGGAACATGGAGTATGTCATTAAGTGAAAAGGTTTTTGTTGATGAATAAAAATGTACGGAACCAACATGTAAAATGGGTAAACCCTTACCATTCCCAATGTGAAGGTTGTCGTCACCATAGTAGGTCTCAGAGTTATCAAAGCTAGATAGGTTTGGTGCAACATGGTGACTAGAACCTGTATCCGGAAGCCAAGAACTCGATGCCTGTGAACGATAAGTTATGAAGTTGGCTGAAGGTGACTGTCTTGGGCTTATAGTAGCGGGGTCACGGTTAGGGCACCGAGACGGGATATGACCAATCCCACACCTGTTGCAAGTACCAAAAACAGGGGTTTGAGTAGAAGCCCAACTAAATTGATTTCGGTTACCTCCTTGATTCCTGTTGGTGTAGGTTCTGCGACCACGGCCACGCCCACGACCACGATTATTCCCAGATTTGTTGGTGTAAAAGGCTTGCGCAGGTTGGTGGATAGCGGGCTGGACTTGAAGGCCAAGTTGAGACAAAAGTTGTTGGATAGTCTGAAGTGGGTCTGATTGAGGTATAGACGGGGTGATGCTAGAGATTGTGGAGTTACGGTTGTTTGTAGCAGCCGTGAACTATTGAGCTGTTGGGAGGTCAGTAGCAAGTTTCTTGATCATGTAATCATGATCTGATAACATGTCATGGAGTTCAACAAAGGCAGTGGGAAATTGGCGGCCTAAGAGGGTGGATTTCAGGCCATTGTACTCTTCACGAAGACCAGATATAACCAACATCACCAGGTATAACACACTTAATTATCTAATATTTAATAATTCAATATTTTTCTAATTTTTCTTATAAATTCAAACTTTTTTAAATGTTTAGAATTTTCATATATTTTTTTAAATGAACTTATATAATACATGAGTTTTAGAATTAATAATTAGAAAAGAATGATGAAATTGGAAACAAAATATCTTTTTGACGTTTAAACAAAATAAACAAAATAAGTTCTAACAAAATTTGCAAGCATTGTGGATTTTTCATATTACGCCCGCACATTGATCTCCTTTATATACATTTTTCCACATAGTTCTAAGAAATTTGGTAAAAAATACTTTCAAAAAGAGATAACAAAACTCATGATTACCAAATACACCCCATACCAAAATTTGTTGAGCATAATTTTGTCTACACTTCAAAGAAATAATAATGTTATAAAGGATATGAATTTTTTATTTCTTGATTTTTTTTCTGAAAATTATTTATACATATTATATAAGTCCATTTGCATTATTCTTGAATTCATACGAACAAATTTTGTTGTGCAAGGTACAAGTTGTTGTATGACTTCCTAATGTGGTTGTAGCCATTCCTTGATATTTTAAGATATATAATAATCAATGATCTTCAACCTCATACTTTCTTAATGGATGATAATTATTCCATTCCCTTGTATTAAGACTATTGCCACTGCTGACCGCTCACCATCGCTCATCACTTTTAAACAGCTACGATTCGCTCGCCACTACAGTCTAGTCCACACCACCGTTTCTTTTTCTTATTCTTTTTATAAATATTTTATTAGTTAAATATATATATTATAAATTTCTTTCAATTAAAGAAAACTAAAAAAAATATCAAATATCATAAAACTTTATTCTCTATAAATGATATGTCTCAATAAAACAAATTTATTCTAATTTGCTGTCATCGGTGCTTCGTATTCAAATTCCATTTTGTAATAAAATAAGTTTTCTTAACATTAAAAATAAATAATACTGATTGTAGGTAATAATTCTATATTAAAAAGTTGGTTTGTACTAGGTTTTTAAGGGGTGTAAAAGGATTCGTTAATTTAGAATATCTACACCGAAGAGATTTTTATTTTAATAAAAAGTAATAATCTTTTAATAAAAAGTTAGACTGCTTTGGTTGTTGATGGGACTAAGGTTGTGTTGGGCGCGTCACCATAAGCTGATAAGTTAATTTGTTTTTTGAGCTTTTTTATGTTGTCTTTTTGACAAACCAAAAAGTAGCTTATAAGCTGGATTATAAGCTAGTTTTTTAATAGTAGCTTTTAGGAGCTTATTTTTAAATTTTCCAAATATTCCCCTTTAATTAATTATAGAAAAATATTCTCTTAAATGTCTTTTGTAGAAGATGTTTACTAGTAAACACCGCCCCCAATATGTATAGTGGTGGTGAGAATTGAAACTAGTCACAGGTTCTCACATCCAACCAAAAACATTTCTCTGTATCTCTCTTTTTGTTTCTCTTTTTATCTCTATTGTTCACTAGTTGTTCAGTGGTGAACATGACCCCCAAACAATAGTAAATTTATTTTGAAAATGTATGATGATGTGGAATATTTTCACCCATAAATAAGATGTGAACTTACATCATAGCCTAATCTACAGTTTATGGTCAATTCCTAAATATACAAGTGTTATGCATTGTTGTACAAGTCATAGTGCATGATTGCTATGAATTTCATGCAATAGTCGCACAAACTCTCGTGTTTTATTTACTGCCATACTTAAAAGATTATAAAAAAAATGTTCAAATATTATGTTAATAGTTTCTTACAAATGGTCTAGTCCAATAAGAAGGGAAGCTGGACAATTTTCCTGGACCTTACAATAATTAGGGCCCAAAAATTAAATTATGTTCTGCATTGAAATATTTTAAAGAAGGACCATCGTGGACCTCACAATAATTAGGAAGCAAAAATCAATTATGTTAAAAGATTATCAAACTTATCTCTAGACAATATGTAAAGACCCATTGCATTTTTTTAAATAAGTGGTTCGACTCCTGTTATGCGCATTTTTTGTAGATAACATGGACGATCACATTTAATATAGCAATTAAACAAATATATTACTTTTAAGATTCGGCATAACAATAACAAAGGTTTTTCATTTAATTAATAATTACACAAAAGTAATACTATTAAGATGCTCGTGTAGCTGACAATGGATAAAACAGTTAAACCTTTTTCTAAACATTTTAAAATTTAAAGTCAAATGTGATTTAGAAGAATAAAAATATGGTCTTTTTTTCGATGGAAAAATAAATTTATTAAAGAAAAACCAGCAGGAAGTCGGACAGTATATAATATAGAATGAAAATCATGAAACTCGGCAAAACTTGCAGCGGATGTTGTATAACTGATCTAAACATGTTTAATGGTAACTAAAAGTGTAAAAGGTGCCAATAGTCGCATGTAAGTTTGTGGACACCAATGCTAAAATTGTCATACATTGTAGACACCATGAATTATAGACATAAAAAACGATCAAGGGCTTCAAATTTAAGATGGCAACAAATCTTGATTGCATAGTTTCATCAATCTTCAAAGGGGTGACATGACCATGGCATGGATGACTTCACCGTGGGGGAAAACTCCAAACAATGGCAACCTAGAAAACATCCTCCTTACTGATGAATTTTATTTTTCTATGTTTTTAAAGTTTTCATTTATGTTATAAATTATGTTTTTTAATTAATTTAATGTTAAAAAATGTAACATCCCGACTCCTAGATATAATATTTAAATTAATTATATGCATTTTGGGAAGGCAACTCGACGAGTTGGAGGCTTCAACTCGTTGAGTAGAGACTGAGACTAGTCGTGTGTTTTAGAGTCAACTCGCCGAGTTGGAGGGCCCAACTCGACGAGTTGGTGCTGATGCAGAAAACCCTAATTTTTCCGGGTTGTGTCCTATTTAAAGGACCTTAAGCCTTCATTTCCGCCTCCCTTATCGTTGAGACACCCTGAGAGAAACCCTAAACGAGCTAGTATCATTTGTGAGAAAGAGAGAGGCTATGAGAGTGTATTTTGGTGGAATCTTTGATGGATCTTGAGGAGCAAGATGCTTGGGACAAGGGGGAGACTTTGAATCCAACATCTACACTGTTGTAGCAACCATCTAGAGGTAAAAAGTCGTCACCTTGATCATTGTTTGGTTAGATCTCTTCTTTGGGAAGTTTGTGGCCATTCACATCTTCCTTTTGAGCCTTTAAGTCATTTGAGCATGACATGAAGTTGAAACTTCTGATCTAGACCGTATGAGGTCCCTTGAGCATAAAGATCCGAGCTTTATAAGGTTATTGGCCAAGTTTCAAACATTAAACATTCTATAGGGCTTTGTTTTGGCATTTTGAGCCCTTGGTGCCATGCATGGACGTAAAGCTTACAGCTTTATGTAGTATTTCAGCCTTGGGAGGCTAGATCTAGAGTTTGGGACTTTATTTCTGCTTAGAATCATCTGAATGAGAAAGGGACTAGAGGGACTCGACGAGTCCATGAGCTAACTCGACGGGTTGGTTAGGGTTTACCCGGATTGTCTGGACGCGTTGTAGACTCGGCGAGTTGGTGAGACAACTCGACGAGTTGAGAATTTTTTTACCCATTTTTGGATCCTAAGAGAACTTGGCGAGTTGATAGGATAACTCGACGAGTGGTTGGGGTTTTCCCTGATCTTCTGGAGTCTACATGGACTCGACGACTTGGCTAGCAACTCGGAGAGTTGATTCGGGTTTTCGTGATTAACTGAGTTCTGAGGGACTCGACGTGTTCATGAGATGTACTCGGCGAGTTGAGTCAACATGGATTGTTGACTTGAGTGCTGACTTCCATTGACTTTTAGGGTTAGGTCAAGTTGTGGACTTTGGAGAACATGGAGGGGTAAAATGGTCTTTCACCCTTTCTGAGATTTAGTAGAGGAGTTAGCTTAAGATTTTTATCTAATTGTTAATTAGAGATGATTATGATACATGTAGGCGGAGTCTCGACCTACCGTTGAGTGCGATTTATTCCTGCTCTACTTACAAGGTGAATCTTCTCACTATACTTACATGGGTGGTAATTTATGTGTGACCGGAGGGTCTTATTCGTGTTATTGACGGGAGGGTCTTATTTACATTATTGACCGGAGGGTCTTATTTACATTACTGATCGGAGGGTCTTGGTACATTATCGACCGGAGGGTCTTCGTACACCATTGACCGGAGGGTCTTATCTATTTATACTGAGATATGTGTTACCATGCATATTGTCTTTGGGACTTATGTTGTTATATTTTTTGTGTATATGTGGTCATATGTGCTTATACAGAGATATGAGATATCATGTATTCTGTCTTGTGATATATGTTGGTTATTATCTTGTGCATTATTGAGATACTAGACTGGAGGGTCCAACCCGAGCCATGAGACCGGAGGGTCTTCGCTGAGACACACGACCAGAGGATCCTTATCAAGATATAGCCATGAGAGGCTAAATAATTGTGTGTGGTATTTTGGGGAACTCACTAAGCTTCGTGCTTACAGTGTTGTGTGATATGTGTTTCAGGTACTTTCATAGATTTCAGGAAGGCGAAGGCTCGATTGTACACATCTATCGGCGTATAGAGATTTGAGGATTTTGGGATACTCTGATGTTGTTTTGAAAATGAAATTACAATTTATGTGATGATGTGGATTTATGAGTAAAATTTTGGGAATTAAAAATGAAAAATTTATTTGAAAATTTTAGAGCGTTACAAGTTGGTATCAGAGCCTTAGTTCGAGGGATACAGATGTACCCTCGGGTATGTCCGGACTCAAACTGGGGATTTGAGGAATTTTTATAAAAAGAAATGATTTTCTAAAAAACGAGTAAGAGTTTTTAAGAGAAAACAAGATGGAGCAGTGTGTACAATCAGCCAAAGCCCGAACGGTGATTTCCCAAAATACCATTACTTGTTTATATTATGAGATACATATGAGATATTAGAGCTGCATGCTAGAGTATAGGCTAGGTATTTCAGAAATTAGGGCTAGAATTGTCTGATTCATGATGCCTTAGTCTAAGGGATGTCATTGATTAATATTATCTGCTATTTGCTTTGTATGAGCTGAGTAGGAGTACCTAGCAGGAATCTTTTAGAGAGAGTCTTGAGTCGAGGAGTAATCTAGGAGAGATACCTAGATGAGCATTTGCGGAATCTACCGAGAGAGTAGTTAGAGATCCACGAGAGGTAGAATTGCCTGGGTTCGGTGATGTCTTCTGAGTTATGGATAGAGCATGTGGAGTTGTGTCCTAGAGTGGCTTTATGTGTTGGTGGAGATTATTTGATGCCCGAATGTTGCTTGCTTTGTGGTTTGTGGAACTCTTGAATGATGGGAGTTAGCATCTAAGTGAATATGACGATATTCAAGAGGTAGATGGATGACATCATGAGGAATTCTTCAACAGCTGATGGTAGAGAAGTGTGAGAACCTAGGAAGAGCCTAGGGAGTAATTTTAGTCCGATGAGTACGTTGCTAGAGTTGAGTGCTCGTTGAGGAGCGAGCAGGAAAAATGGAATTAGTCAACCGAGAAGGTTGAGTAGCTACTTAGGAAATCTGGGACGATCCGTGTGGAAGGTATGGGTAGATGTGGCAGGTAGTATGGGCCCGTACTACTGAAAGCAGAGGACCCATACTTGAAAGAGGGAGAATTCCAGAGGTTCTAAGTAGCAGGATGAGGAGAAATAACATGGTTCGGGTACCATGAGTCGTAGCAGAGAGTGTTTCGCCTTATCAGTTATCCGGTTGTGATTATTCAGACAGGGAGTGGACATGGGAGATTGTGGGGCCAGAGGGCCATGTCGGTAGAGCTTAAATAGAGTATGCCCTGGGTTGGAAAATTTGAGTCTAGATCCCGAGGAATTTGACTGGTGAGGTGCCAGCTGCAGTCGCAGTACTCGAGGAAAAGTGGAGATGACGCATCGTGGAGGATTGCAGTCTGAGTTGAGTAGTCGGCTGATGGCTTGTGATGGAAAGAGTTCTATGTCGAGGATTATATCGTTCCTGTTTTTCATTTTGGGAGGATAGGTGAGGGAGCTTTTGATGTCAGAGATTAGAGGAAGACCCCGTGGGGCACCAGGTAGTTGTGATATTAGCACCAAGAGTATTTTTGGTTGTATGACGTAGAGGAGTTCTTAGGCTTGAGTAGCCTTACCAATTGAGTCTTTGGGAATCTGGTGGCCAGACCAGGGGCGATACTGGGGTCTCCGTGATGGTCGGGAATCGTTATATCTCGAGTTAGGGAGGGGTTATCGCAATCGAAAGGAATTAGAGAAGTGATGTACGCGTAGATTCGCGGATCACGGGTTGTGAGTTGAGTATCAGATTGGAGATGAGTGATTCCAATTCTATTGTCGAACCAGACTCTCGAGCTTGAGTTTGGCTCTAGTGGTGTATTGAGTATACAGGTTGAGATTCCGGATGTTCAGATGGATTTCATTTTGAGAGGTAATGGTTTCCATCTGATGTCCTTAGACTTGGGAGGGTCGGTCTGTGGGTTTGGGGAGGACCACGAGATGCATGGAACTAGCAAGTGGTTGACGACGGGGGTCGGAGGTGATGCGACTTCAGTCGGGTTGTAATATTCGCTTGAGGTAAAGCGAACTTGGTGAATTTGTGTGTCATGAAGAGTTGAGATAGCGATTTGTTAGAAGAAAGTTTGTAAAGTCGTTTTATTGGGTATGCAAAGGGGTAGCACTGGAGATTCAACTGTTGGGTCGGGAGCTGACCCGGTACTCCGTGTTGGAAGAGGCATTTGAGAATAAGCTGGGGCTTGTGATTGTAGATGTTAGAGAATAGTTCCGACCGTGTATGATCATTTTTTTCCTTTGTCTAAGGACAGAGTATTGGGGATCATTTTCAGATGGGTTCTGATAACAGTACGGGTGGTGATCCTTGCTGAGATGTGACCCCTCCGTTCTTTTGAGTTACGAGCTTCATCAATTAGTATGTTTGACATGAGTGATCAGCAGCCAATTATGGACAATGACTTGTTCCTATCTGTCGCAACAAGATAAACAGAGTTGGAAGTGTTTTATCGGGTCTGTTATTCGATAAGCGATTAATAGGGTGATATTCTGCATGAAAAGTCAAAGTTGGTACTGCAACAGCAAAGGGGTAATATTTAATTTAATTATATGCATTTTAGAAGGGCAACTCGACGATTTGGAGGCCTTAACTCGTTGAGTAGAGACTGAGAGTAGCCGCGTGTTTCAGATTCAACTCGCCGAGTTGGAGGGCCCAACACGACGAGTTGGTGCTGATGGAGAAAACCCTAATTTTTCCGGGTTATGTCCTATTTAAAGGACCTTAAGCCTTCATTTCCGCCTCCCTTCTCGTTGAGACACCCTGAGAGAAACCCTAAACGAGCTAGTATCATTTGTGAGAAAGAGAGAGGCTATGAGAGTGTATTTTGGTGGAATCTTTGATGGATCTTGAGGAGCAAGATGCTTGGGACAAGGGGGAGACTTTGGATCCAACATCTACAATGTTGTAGCAACCACCTAGAGGTAAAAAGTCGCCACCTTGATCATTGTTTGGTTAGATCTCTTCTTTGGGAAGTTTGTGGCCATTCACATCTTCCTTTTAAGCCTTTAAGTCATTTGAGCATGACATGAAGTTGAAACTTCTGATCTGGACCGTATGAGGTCCCTTGAGCATAAAGATCCGAGCTTTATAAGGTTATTGGCCAAGTTTCAAACATTAAACATTCTATAGGGCTTTGTTTTGGCATTTTGAGCCCTTGGTGCCATGCATGGACGTAATGCTTGCAGCTTTATGTAGTATTTCAGCCTTGGGAGGCTAGATCTAGAGTTTGGGACTTTATTTCTGCTTAGAATCATCTGAATGAGAAAGGGACTAGAGGGACTCGACGAGTCCATGAGCTAACTCGACGAGTTGGTTAGGGTTTACCCCGATTGTCTGGACGCGTTGCAGACTCGGCGAGTTGGTGAGACAACTCGACGAGTTGAAAAGGTTTTTACCTATAACGCCCGTAGATCCGGGCTAGTCAATTTAGAAACAATGAGCATCAAAAAATGAGTTTTTGATGGAAGATTATTTAGAAGGAGTAATCTTAACCAAGTTTTAGAATATGTCACAAGGGTTCCGTGCATATAAAGAACGCTGCAATCCTAGTTATAACGAAGAAATTATGACCCATCGAAGTTTAACGGCTAAACCGGCACGACACTGCGTGACTTAAAAAATGAGTTTACGATAAAGTGCTTTTTAGCCTTAGCGATTTAAACGAAAGTCGTAGCATACGCTAAACCGAGAGAATGCATAAAAAGAACGCCAAAATCTGACTTCGTATGAGGAAGTTATGATTTTTCTAAGATTTGGCATAACAGTGCACACCCTGAAATTCGAATTTTAGATCGATCGATTTTTGGCCAACGCAACCTAAATGAGAATTTAAGATATTATTAACAGTAGCACAACGGTAAAAAGACAGATGAAAACGGACGTTGGATGAAGAAGTTATGAATTTTTAACGAACTTTTCTTCTCCCGGCCTGTTAAAAATATAACTTTAAAAATAAAGTCAAAATTACCCGACGGAGTCTAAACAAAATTTGTAGAGTACGTCTCCACCTACGCGTGCATATAAAGAACGTCAAATACGGAGTTCGTATGAATGAGTTACAAATTATAATAGCATATTTACGTATTAAAATAAAGTATAAATCATATATACGTAAACGTATATATACATATGTATATATCATTAGAAAGGTATCGACGATGCGGTCATTATAAGACTAATGTTGAGTTCTTTCGACATTATTTTAGTACAAATATCGTTAAATCTATTTAAAATAGTATTATAAAGGGGTGTTTAGTTGTTTATATTGTTGGATTAGTGTCTAAGCCCGTAACTATATTTGATAAGTATTTGACCCGGTTGTGCATGGTCCTTTTGGGTTGCCTTCACCACAGCAACTTGATAGGGTGATTTATGGAGAGAGAGAGAAGATATTATGGTTTATTAATATATTATGAGAATAATATATTAAAGGAATAATCATATTATTTAATTAATATTAGTCATAAATTAATTGAGAATTAATTTGGTGACTAAAAGAGATTAATTAAAGAAAGGAGTTTAAACTGTCAAATGTGTGATAGTTGTATTTTGGGCTAGGGAAACCTTTATGGCTAAAGGGGTGGACGAAATTGTGGGTAGGAACCCATCTAGATTTCGTCCAAGGCCTTACTCCAGAAGGTTCCATGGGCTGCTTGGTGATTAAGTTGTCCATTAGGGTTTTAACTGAAACCCTAACTGCTCACAGTATAAATAGGACCCTTGGGATATGTTTTTCGGCCACTTGTTCTCCTGGAAACCCTAGAGCCGAAAATCATAAGTCCTTACCCTCTCTCATATTTCCCTCTTGCCAATTGGTGTTTGTAAGCCATTAGAGGAGTGACACTTGTGACTCTAAGCTCCAAGAACAAGAAGATTCAAGCAAGCAACAAGAGGTAATCATCTAGATCTGAGTTTCTTATGTCAAATTCGAATTGTATACACTAGATATAGGGTTTGCAAGACTTGGATAAATTGTATGTACAATAGAGAAACCTAGATCCAAGGATTAGGGTTTGCATGTGCACATAGGAAAGTTCTTATGGCTCAAACCCATCAGTGGTATCAGAGCCTTGATTGGTTTCTATGGTATTGATGCTTTGTTTATTTGTTCAAGCTTTAAAAATCAATTTTTTTGCCCCCTGACTGATAGACTCAACGAGTAGGATGAACTCGACGAGTCCATAAGGGGACTCGGCGAGTCGGAGCGTCTGTCGGAGAGATTTTCGGGATTTCTTGCTGTTTTGCTTAAGGATACTTACCTAAATCGTTTTGGTTTAATAAAATCCGAATTCACCTGTTTGACAATATCCTTAACAAAACAAAAGATAATTACCAATTATTTAAATAATAAATTCCTTATTTGATAATGTTTGGTTATTTGAATTTATTTGGTGAATTATCTTATGAATAATCTTGATTAGGTCAAATTTAGATAATCATTAAATTAATTGTTTAATTTAAAATTATTTGCTATTTGATCCTTTATGTTTTGAAAAGTTCAAAACTTGTCCTCAAGTTTTGAAATTTAAATTTTGTGATTAAAAGTTTAATTTGAACTATTTAAATTTCAAACCTTAGAATTTTACAAGTTTTAAAATTCAACCTTATACTTTATAATATTATAAGATTAATATATATATATATATATATATATATATATATATATATATATATATATATATATATATATATATATATATATATATATATATATATATATATATATATATATATATATATATGTATAACTTAAATGCTAGTCTTACCGTTAGTAGGCCTCATTCACGAAGTCGATCTATAAGGGGGGTATAAGGTTATGGCGTATAAAATGGTCGTTTAATGGGTGTCCACTCTCACCCACTGCTTCCTTGATTGGTGGAGGGTCGTTATCCGAACGGGTAGGATAGGGCAACCACCTTCTCATTAATAAGTATAATGAATTATAAAAGTAACTAAATGTTTTTACAACAATTCCCAATCTTAGTTACTTTAGGAAAAGTGAATTGGTGCAATTCCATGAAATTACACTTTGCACCCTTGCTAAGACGTTGGTGGAGCGCGTGTGGTTAACCGACACACTAATTGGACTCTAAGCATAGGTGGCAATGGGTGACTCATTGTTTGTCATAGCTCGATGGAGCGTGTATGGCTAACCGGCACATCGAATATGTGACTGTAACAATGAGGGCACCATGTACATTTGCATGGTTATTCACACCGGCTTTATGATCCTCGTCATCCCAGTCACAAACTAGAGGGGCACATCAAGATTTAAACATGCCATTGAAAAGTTCAATGAATCTCAAAAGATCTAGGAGTTTTTCAATACATTTAAAACTTAATCTCTTTTTCGTTTTTCATGGTGGAGAATTAGTGAATCGACATTCACTTACCTTCAAATTATTTGCTTGTTAGATTACGACATCCCTTTTCTAATTTGTGAATAATGTTGTTGGTTCCTAGCCCTAATTTCTCATTTGGGTGTTTAATTGGGGAATTCATTTCTAATCAAACTTTGTTCTTTTTCTTTTTCAGATGTCGAACGTCAACAACAACGCTTCTGGTTCAAACTCCTCTGGCTCATTCTCACTCATGAACTTCTGTGGGAGAGTGATCTTTGATGGGTCCAATTTCAATGATTAGATCCGCAACATTCGCATGGTCACTCGCTACGGGACAAAGAGTATGTCCTCGATGAGAAGCTGAAGGAGATTGACATCAACACTGCCTCTGCTGAAGAGATCGCGACCTTTGATGCCCACGAGCGTGATGCCACGAAAGTCCATTGCATCATGCTAGCGACTATGACTGCAGAACTCCAAAAGTCCTATGAGGACATGTACCCCTACGAGATGCACCAAGATCTGTTGGACCGGTACCACCAGAGCGCTAGGCAAGAAAGGTACGAGATCATCACTTCGATGATCACTACCAAAATGGGTAATGGAGAGTCGCTTACCGCTCATCTGCAAAAGATGCAGAGAGATGTTGATCGCCTGCTAAAGTTGAATGTGAACTTTGATGAAGAGCTGGCAATTGATATTATCCTTCACTCCTTGCCTTCCTGCTATAGCCAGTTCCGCATGACCTACCACATGAACAAGGAAGAGGTTTCCTTGAGCAAGCTTCAGGGCTTGTTGAGGACTGCTGAGAGCAACCTCAAGGATAAATCTGTTGCATCAACTCCAACTCCCGCTGCTGCTCCTGTCTTGGCAATAGGACAAGGGAAGGGTAAGAAGAGGAAGGCTCCCTCAAAGAGCCACCACGAGGGAAATTCCCAAGATGGTACCTCTTCTAGTGGAACCAAAGTTGGTTCTGCTAAACCCAACTCTAACCCTAAGGAGGCAGAGTGCCACTACTTCCACAAGATAAGGCATTAGAAGAGAAGTTGCCCAGAATATCTGCTGGCCATCAAGGATGGGAAGATCAAGCCATCTTTTGCAGGTATTTACACAATTAAATCTAATGGTTTATCACATGTTACTTCTTGGGTTCTTGATACAGGATGTGGTTTTCACATATGTTCTGATTTGCATGGATTAAGAAGAAATAGGGATGTGGAGCAGGGAATGATGAATCTGATCATGGGAAACAGAAGATCGCCGCCTGTCACCAAGATTGGAGTTTATTCCTTAGTGCTTAGTAATGGATTAGATTTAGATTTAAACAATTGTTGCTATTCGTCAGATATGGCAAGAAACATCATTTCATTTCATGGTTTATATAGATAAGGTTTTAGATATTCATTTGATAATGAAAAGGGTTCTATTTATGCTTATCTTAATAATGTTTTTTATTTTGAAGCATTGCCTTGTAATGGAATATATGAAACTGTGATGGTTGTAGATAACTTAGGAAATGATGTGTTGTGTGTGGATTCTTCCAATAGTATGGATAAAGCATGCTTGTGGCATTGTCGTCTTGGACATGTCAACAAGAAACGTATATCCCAACTCCAAAAGGATGGAGTGTTGGAGTCATTCGACCTTAGGGACGATGACGTGTGCGAGTCTTGTTTACTTGGAAAGATGACCAAGTCACCTTTCACTGGGACTTGTGCGAGGGTGAGGGTTTATTGGATCTTATACATAAAGATGTATGTGGACCCTTTAGATCCACCACAAGGGATATGAACCGCTTCTATGTGACTTTCAGAGACGATTGTAGCAGATATGGGTATATCTACTTAATCAAGCACAAGTCAGAAACCCTTGAAAAGTTCAAAGAGTTTAAACAAGAAGTGGAGAATCAGTTGGGCAGGAAAATCAAGATGCCTCGATCTGATCGAGGTGGAGAGTACCTAAGTCTTGAATTCCACGACTACCTCAAGGAATGCAGAATAGTTTCGGAATTGACGCTGCCTAGGACACCGCAGTTGAATGGTGTAGCTGAGAGGCGTAATCAAATCTTGCTAGACATGGTTCGTTCCATGATGAGTCGTGCTTCACCACCTATCTCATTCTGGGGGTATGCCTTAGAGTCTGCCGCCCATATTCTTAACTTAGTCCCTACGAAGAAGGTTACCAAAACACCTCACAAAATGTGGACAGGGAAGGCTCCCTCGTTGGCACATATCAAGGTTTGGGGTTGCGAGGCTTTCGTAAGACGAGAGACTCACGACAAGCTCGAACCTCGTAGTGAGCGATGTATTTTCATCGGCTACCCGCAGAAATCCTTTGGATATCTCTTCTATAGACTGAGTGACAATGTTGTCTTCGTTGCGAGGAGAGGGGTTTTCCGAGAACGAGAACTCATAAGCCAAGGAGACAGTGGGAGGCAAATCGATCTTGAAGAGCTTCAAGAGTCTAGCGATGAAGGAACCTCTAACACTGGCGCTCAACCAGAGGAGAAAACTCCGGTTGAACCGATTGATGAGTCCTTACCTCTTAGACGTTCCGAAAGGGTTAGTGTTCCACCCCAGTTTTATGGTTTTCATATTACTGAGTGACAATGTTGTCTTCGTTGCGAGGAGAGGGGTTTTCCGAGAACGAGAACTCATAAGCCAAGGAGACAGTGGGAGGCAAATCAATCTTGAAGAGCTTCAAGAGTCTAGCGATGAAGGAACCTCTAACACTGGCGCTCAACCAGAGGAGAAAACTCCGGTTGAACCGATTGATGAGTCCTTACCTCTTAGACGTTCCGAAACGGTTAGTGTTCCACCCCAGTTTTATGGTTTTCATATTACTACAGAAGGGGATACGTTCATTAGTGATAGTACACTAGTGAATCTGGAGGAACCTAACAGCTATAAGGAAGCCATGGCAGGCCTGGAGTCTGCGAAATGGAAAGAGGCTATGGACAGCGAGATTCAGTCCATGTATGACAACCAAGTTTGGAATTTGGTTGCAATGTACCAGGTCGTAAGACGGTCGGGTGCAAGTGGATCTTCAAGAAGAAAACTGACGTGGATGGAAATGTACACACTTATAAGGCGCGATTGGTTGCGAAGGGTTTCACTCAAACTCCTGGAGTTGACTACGATGAAACCTTCTCACCAGTTGCGAAGATAAAGTCTATCAGGGTGATGCTGGCCATTACTGCATTTCATGACTATAAAATATGGTAAATGGATGTCAAAACCGCTTTCCTTAATGGGAAGTTGGCTGAGGATGTTTACATGGCTCAGCCAAAGGGTTTTGTCAATGCGAAGCATCCCAATAGAGTGTGTAAGCTTGAGAAGTCCATTTATGCACTTAAGCAAGCGTCTCGCAGATGGAATCTTTGTTTGATAAGAATGTCAAAGAGTTTGGTTTTCTGCGAGGCGAGGATGAATCATGTGTATATGTCAAAGCTAGTGGGATTATAGTAAGCTTCCTCGTATTGTATGTCGACGACATACTACTCATAGGAAACGACATCCCGACACTGTAGGAGGTTAAGTCCTGGCTCGGGAAGTGCTTCGCTATGAAGGACTCGGAGAGGCTTCCTATATTTTGAGAATAAGGATAGTGAGAAACAGAAGTAAGAGACTAATAGGACTTAGTCAGAATACTTACTTGGACAAGGTACTAAAACATTTTAGTATGGAGAATTCAAAGAAAGGGGAGTTACCAATCCAAAGTAATGCCAAGTTGAGTAAGCCTCAAAGTTCGAGTACTGAAGTCGAGATAGCAGAGATGAGCCGAGTACCTTACGCTTCCGCAGTTGGCTCGATCATGTATGTTATGACTTGTACTCGCCCTGATGTGGCCTTCGCTTTGAGCATGATCAGCAGATATCAAGGGAACCCTGGCAAAGCGCATTGGACCGTAGTCAAGAATATTCTTAAGTACCTTCGGAGGACCAAGGAATGGTTTCTAGTCCTCGGTGGGAGTGATGACTTAAAGGTGTGAGGGTATAGTGACGCCAGTTTTCAGACCGACATGGACAACTACCGTTCACAGTCGGGCTAGGTCTTTACCCTTAATGGAGGAGCAGTGACTTGGAAAAGTTCCAAGCAGGAGACCGTAGCTGATTCAATGTGCGAATCAGAGTATATTGCAGCGAGCGAAGCGTCAAAGGAGGCTATATGGTTGAAGAACTTCATTGGAGACCTTGGAGTTGTGCCAGCCATAAAGGAGCCCATGGAAATTTTCTGTGATAATGAAGGAGCAGTTGCCTTGACCAAGGAACCTAGGGATCATGGCAGATCTCGACATATCGACAGAAAATATCACTTTATTCGACATCGGGTGGAAGAAGGACTCCTCATAGAAAAGAGGGTATCGTCAGAGGATAACCCAGCAAATCCACTGACGAAGGGACTGAGCAGGGTTAAGCACTTGCAGCACGCTAGGAGCATCAGGCTGAAGGATGATATTAGTTTAGATTAGATAGTTTAGAAACGTGTAATAGATAAATTGTAATTAACATTTGATGATTAAATAAAATAGTATTATTTATTAGTAATGTTACTGTCTTATGTTAATCATTTACCTATTGTTTCATTTTGCATGTTTTGACTTCCCGAATAATTGAATTATTTCATAATAATCGAATTATTCGAACGGTCCACAGTCGTTCATATGTTGGAAGTAGATATGAATGAAGACTGTCATGAATTGGTGTGTAGATTGTCTAAAGTGTATTAGACATAGCAAAAGTTTGCTACAACGTTCATGAGTGCTTATGAACTTGATTTGAGCATTGGAATAAACTCACGCTTGCTGGAATCACTTCATGGAATTTATCACGAGTGATCGCAAGACGATAATATCATATGGTCTTAAAACCTAGATATATGGTTTATTGTTTGCTAGTTGGTTGTGCATTGATAATGTGTAAACGCATCAGTAACTTGATGTTATAAAACACATTGTTGTGTACGATTTGATTAGTGAATAGTATATGCATATAAGTCGAATTTTATCTGTTCCTTTTATCCTAAGAGTGTAAAAGCGATATCAGGGCCCCTCGACGATTTGATTTGACTTATGTGTCGGGCCCGTTCAGGACTGAATTGATGTGTTCAATTAAGTTCTATGTCAAATGAATCTGAGATCGAGAAACAAACTGCTGGACAATAAGTATGACTATGTTCCATGTAATTGTCCGCACGATATCTAGAATAGAGGATTATACGATCCCTTATCTAAAGGACAGGTTACTGATAAGATCAGAGTTCGACAGCGTCTTTGAGAGCTACGATTGCTAATCGGATAGTGTTTTCATTTGTAGTTACTAGACTTATCCAAGTGGGAGACTGTTGGATTAGTGTCTAAGTCAGTAACTATATTTGGTAAGTACTTGACCCGGTTGTGCATGGTCCTTTTGCGTTGCCTTCACCATAGCAACTTGACAGGGTGATTTATGGAGAGAGAGAAGATATTATGGTTTATTAATATATTGAGAATAATATATTAAAGGAATAATCATATTATTTAATTAATATTAGTCATAAATTAATTGAGAATTAATTTGGTGACTAAAAGAGATTAATTGAATAAAGGGGTTTAAACTGTTAAATGTGTGATAGTTGTATTTTGGGCTAGGGAAACCTTTATGGCTAAAGGGGTGGACGAAATTGTGGGTAGGAACCCATCTAGACTTCGTCCAAGGCCTTACTCTAGAAGGTTCCATGGGTTGCTTGGTGATTAAGTTGTCTATTAGGGTTTTGACTGAAACCCTAACTGCTCACAATATAAATAGGACCCTTGGGATATGTTTTTCGGCCACTTGTTCTCCTGGAAACCCTAGAGCCGAAAATCATAAGTCCTTACCCTCTTTCATATTGCCCTCTTGCCAATTGGTGTTTGTAAGCCATTAGAGGAGTGAAACTTGTGACTCTAGCCTCCAAGAACAAGAAGATTCAAGCAAGCAACAAGAGGTAATCATCTAGATCTGAGTTTTTATGTCAAATTCGAATTGTATACACTAGATCTAGGGTTTGCAAGACTTGGATAAATTGCATGTACAATAGAGAAACCTAGATCCAAGCATTAGGGTTTGCATGTGCACATAGGAAAGTTCTTATGGCTCAGACCCATCATATATAACTATAAGGTCATTAAGTAACTATGAGGGTAGTTTTTGAAAATTCAATTACTATAAATAAGAGCCTTAGGCTCTCATGTTTCTTGCACCATTCTCTTGATTCAAGAGTCTTTCTCTTCTTATCCCGTGAGCATTTCGGTCCTCGTGATTCGACTTCTCTTTCTGTAGTTTTAGTATAGTAAGGTGAGCACTAAAGCACTGCAAGAATCTTTCTTAGAAAGATTCAGCGACAAAGTTTTGCCCCTGCAGAGCCCGACTCCTAGCTAAAACCCCCTTGTAAGTAAGTTATGCTTACCCTACTTTAAGTATAACTTATATTTAAAATTAGTATTGTTATTATGAAATTATAATAAATATTTGACCTATTATTATGACTTATATAAGTGTCGTTATAATATATTTTTAACCATTCGCGGTACGGGGAATCCGGTTTGAAGGGCCGCTTGGGTTGCTGGATTCAGAAGTGCTATATGCCAAAATAATCCTGCCCTCCGGTGTTTCATGTTTGGCCCTTGTCTGTATATAGTGGGTGAAGAGTATTGTTTTAACGCTTATATAATAATAATAATACCAAGACTAATAACTAGTCTCATTGAACATTAGACTAAACTCTAGTGGTAATGATACTAGGTTTTGTCAAAAGAAGTTGTTTTAAGAAACGAAGCGCTGTCCGAGTCCGAAATCACCACCTTATCAGGTGAGTGCATAGTTACTTTCATCTTACACATAGATATGAAGTATTTTATATAAATTACGTGCTATGTGTGCATATTGTCTGTATACTTGCTATCTATGCTGGATGAACGATTTTATACATGTTTTAAATGATTTAAACTGTATACGTATTTATTATCTACAAATATGTTGGGTATAACATGGGTAGATGAATGATGAGAGATAAAAGATAATATGAGTGAACATTGGCAGCTATGGACTTAGTATCTATTGAATAAACGTTGGTAGCTATGGACTTAGTACCTGATAGATAAACGTTGGTAGCTATGGACTTAGTACCTGATGGATAAACGTTGGTAGCTATGGACTTAGTACCTATTAGATAAACACTGGTAGCTATGGATTTACTACCCGATGAATGAACTTTAGCAGCTATGGAATTAGTGCTTTACGAACGAGCATTGGCAGCTATGGACTTAGTGTCTATCTTATAATCTTGGAAGCAAGGGACTTCGGTATGAACGAATGCAGGATAGATGACTCTTAAGGTAGACCCTTGAGAGTAAGGAAGATAATAGGGATGGGTAATTGGGTTGATTGTTTGATGTTTAAACATAATAATTATATTATTGTGGGTTGAAAACCCTATGTACTCACCAGGTTTCCCAACCTGACCCACTGAAGCTTATTTGTATCACAGGTGTCGATACGAAGTTACATTACACTAAGAGATTAAAGACATGTAGATCACTAGTGTAAATAAATGTAAGTTCTGTTTATGCTTATGTTTCTGTATTGAGGATGACATCCCAAATGTTTTCAAATGAATAAAAATACATTTCTTCGGAAATGCTTTGATAACGTATTTATCATGTTTTTCTGGGAACAAATTCTGCAACACTTTTATGAAAAGAGGTACTCTGATTTTTATAAAGCATAAAAAAAATCGGTCTTTTCTGGCCTTGAAAATGGGGATGTCATATTACCCGTTTTTGGATCCAAAGAGAACTTGGCGAGTTGATAGGATTAATCGACGAGTGGTTGGGGTATTCCCCGATCTTCTGGACTCTGCATGGACTCGACGAGTTGGCTAGCAACTCGGCGAGTTGATTCGGGTTTTCGCGATTAACTGAGTTCTGAGGGACTCGACGAGTTCATGAGTTGTACTCGGCGAGTCGAGTCAACATGGATTGTTGACTTGAGTGCTAACTTCCATTGACTTTTAGTGTAACACCCCGTTATTTTCTTCTTGTAATTCAATCAATTCAATCACAGTCAGACTCGTTTCTGCTATCTTTTAGCATTGTTTAGAGTCTGTTTGAGTGTTCTAAGCCTAGTATATTCAAGTTTTGGGTTTATGGATGAGTTAACTTAGGTTCTTCATGTTGCACTCGAGCCAAACACTCCACCAAGAGGAGTGTACGGCCGCACACATGGGTGTATGGCCGTACACCCAAGGTGGCCGTGAACCCATGCCCATATATAAGCCATCCCTTCATTTCTTCACACTTTTCACACTTCCAAGTCAAGAAAGTCAATTCTCTCTCAACTATCATCAAGATTTTCACCTTGATCTTCAAAAAAAGTAAGTGTTCCTGTTGGGTTTTGAGCATTCTAACACTCCTATGGTGTACATGCAACCCTATAAACCTTGGATCTATGTTTTCTCTATTATACATGCAAATATTAACTATTCCAAGGTTTCATCCTAACTAGCATATTATGAAGCACCTATACTACAAAGTTCTAGTTAGATGACATACCATTTGATGTAGCTTGCTGTCTTCAAGCTTTAAGAGCTTAGCCCCAATAGTGTGGAAGCCTCAAATGGAATCACAAATCACCAAAACACCTTGGAAGAACTTGAGAGAATATGTATGCACACTAAAATCGGCCCACTCTTATTTTCACACACTTGTGCCAATTTTGTGAGCCAAGGACCCCTTTATATATTATGGAGGATTAGGGTTACATCCATGTAAACCCTAATACCCATGACCTTTCATTTACATAGGATCCATGGGTTAAAAGCTCCATGGACCATCCATGAAAGCTTAGCCCAACCTAAATGAACTTGGCCCATTCCATATATATATAAGAGTCCATATTTAATTAGTTCTTTTTTATCACTTAATTAATTCTAAATTAATTCTTGATCAATACTAATTAATTAATATGATTCCATATTAATATATTAGAACTTATAATATATTAATATAAATCATAAATATACTATTCTCAAAAGACTATCCATATAAATTGTGCCGGTGAAGTGCAACCCAAATGGACCATGCCGGGTCGGGTCAAGTACATACCAAATATAGTTATGGACTTAGACATTAATCCAACAGTCTCCCACTTGGATAAGTCTAAAACTATTATTGAGTATGACTTCAAAACCTAACTGGCAATCGTAGCTCTTAAAGCCGCTGTCGAACTCTGACCTTGTCAATGACTTGTCCATTAGATAAGGGATCATATATTCCTCCATTCTAGATATCATATGGACTGAGACATGGATTATAATCATTCTCTCTGTCCATTTGTTGTTTCCCGATTTTCGATTTATGATGACTGACTGATTGAACAAATCAAATCAGTCCTGGCTTGGCCAAGCACTCACATGTGTCATCGCTAAATCATCGATGGGCCCACAGATATCGCTTTTATCCCGAAGGTAAAAGGAATGGATAAACTTAGACTCATATGGCTTGTTCTACTACTTGTTGAATCATACACAAAGGCACGTTTTATAACACCGAGTTACCAAATGCGTTTTCGTGCCATCAATGTTTAACCAACTCATAGTAACAACTCATATCTCTATGTTTGAAGAATATAAGATATTATCGTCTCATGATCACTCATGATAAAATCCATGAAGTGATTCAAATGAGCGCGGGTTGAATCCAATACTCAGAACTTATGAGCACTCATGAGTGTTGTAGCACCACTTTGTCCACCAACTTGGACCTCTACAAACCAACCCATGACAGTCTTGATTGATATCTACTTCCAACATATGACCAACTGTGGATGGTTTGAATAACTTAATCATTCAGGAAGAGCGACTTAGTTATTCTGGAAGTCAAAACATGCAAAGTGAAACACAAGAATAAATGAATCAAATATGGTATCAAACCCTATGAATATAAATAAACACTTTTATTTATCACCATACTGATTACTCATTATTCATTGTTTCGGTTTTATCAACTTTATACTTGAATTAAAAACACTAGTTGTCCCATGCTCCAAGCATGTACACTATGTTTTTCTTAAACAATAGCTTTGCCATACACCAAGTATGCACTCTATGTTTGTCTATGATCCTTACTTTGTGAAATAAACCAATTGAATATAATTTCAATGATTCTAATTTCACTCTCCCAAATCCTTATCGAAAAATGTGAGTATTTCAAATTCCTATCATTTATCGAAATCTGTTTAGATTTTAAACTTATATGCACTGACCCTCCTGTAATGAATATGTACAAAGTCACAAAGACTTGTCAACAGTCATTATAAGGTATTCCAATGGAGATCAACTCCATGGAAACTAATTCTCATATTCAAAGTACATTGCTTTGGACATGCTTCTTGCATTAAGTTTTCTAATCTTACACAGATAACTTCCACCTATGGAGAAAACTCCATATTCTCATTTTGACTATCACTTCTGAATAAGAGATGCCTCTTTTCAGAATATGTCAATATGGTCCTTCCAAAATTAGCACTATACTTCCAACTGTCCCTGAGCAACCAATCTTTGGTAAACCTCAGATTGTCCTCGACAATTGCTTAATCATTTTAGTCATATCCAATTCTAGACCTTTTCCCTTCTTAATGCCTCTGGGCATTTGGAAAATTTTAGAAATGACAAATATTATAGCACATGCAATCGATCCTGTACCCAAAGCAAATGGTACACAATTCATGATGTCTCACATAAAGACATGATTCTAGACCAGTCTTTTGCTACAATATTTTTATTTGCCATGTTTTCAAAATTTGACTATGAAGAGGGATGCCGTAATCATAATCGAATTTTGAGAACACAATATATAGAATTTCCTTAAGTTGAACCAATCCAACATGAAATTCATATATATATTCTTGACTAAAGATGATTAAGGTCTCAATCTAAGCCTTTAGAACTGAAATGAAGTATATCCTCTCCCTTAATTATAGCAAAACAACTTTTTCAATCCCTACAGCCTCATGAATTGAAACTTTTGTTTTCTATAATTAACATTGCTAACTTGAAACACTAACAATAATTATCATGCTCCCACTAACATGATGATTATTAGCATAACACTTATGCTCCCACTAGCTTTGACATGTACTCAGAAATCAGCTGGACTTCTAGAAATCAATACTTTATTAACTTTCTTACCAAAGTTCAGATTTCTGATACGAGATGCTTTGATAAAACTTTATCAAAATCATACACCTTTCCTGAGATAACATGCATGTGTGTCTAAACAATTTCAGAACTATGAAAAGGGATGTCGTAATTATAGTCTCAATTGTTTAGACCTTTTGACATCTGCTTCAAATCTACTTGGTGGAAGTGTTTCCTCGCCATCATTTTCATGAATCGGAGAGAAACTTTATGACCCTTAGATTTTATGGTGTATGTGTTCTTATCCATGTGAATCGTCAAAACCATAGTCACACGACAAGGATAATGACAAATCCAAACTCATATGGACTGAACTTATGCAATCTTAACTTCTTGCCACCTGGCAGTACAGGGCCTGCCATTGCTTCCAAGTTGTTATGCAACCAATTGAGAACTTTCAGAACTCCTATGCAAAGCCAAATTTAACTGGAATGGGCACAAAATATGTCAACACGATAGGTTATAAACCTCAAGTCGTGTGCTAGTGAAGAACCTCAGGTTTTATTCTTGATTAGTTCTTGAAATTCTTTTTAGGATCTTTAAGACTCCCACTATCCTCTTGACATATAAGACTATCTTGCCAAATATTCAAGAGATAGTGCGGATTCTTTATCAAGACAAACACTTCACACAATTGGCCTTAGTTGGTCTTTGTTTTATCCAAAACATCACAACTTACCAATTTTAAATGTACAAGAGTAAAACAATTTTACTCTTACATTTGACAAGTGTTTTAAACCTTTATTTAAGATATGTCACTCAAGTTACAATCTTGGAGTATGACTCTAAGAATTGTTTTGGAACGAAGTATGACTCATCTTCCTGATCTAACCATTTCAACAATTCATGACTCCTCTTCTTAGTCATAAGAATGCACTAAGATGACCTTTAGAGGACTAATTGTGATATGATTTCTAAATCATTAAGATGATCACAAACATGATACTAAAGTACTCTCCCATCTTTTCAGATATGAGAAACTTTTATCTTTCTACCTAATTTGATTCTTCCCATTCGTTCTGCCATACATTGAGACTTTTCCAATGTTTCAGAATTATACTTAAACTTATAAGTATAACCATATTTACTAAACTTTAGTAAATCAAATAGTCTTAACGAGCTTTGTGGTGGACATGACCAGTGCACAAGAATGTGTACTCGATCCCTTTAGTCCTTCACTTGACTCACACATCCATGTGAACAAGTGATTAGTATTGATTTTCCAATGCTTGAAAGTTCTCATTCATCATACTATTCAACTTGCATAATTCCAAGTTTCGGTCCAATTGAAACTTAGGCGATGAGGAACTTTCCTGATTTGGTAAATTTAGACACTACCACAAATGAAAGAATCAAATCCATTTTCCAATATTGCTGTCAGTGGAATCATATAAGCAACAATTTTCCACAAATGCCATTGTAAGGATACTTCAAATAAATAAAATTAAACAATTTTCTTTTATTTTAAAACTTTGCGGAAAAACTTATCCTTACAATCCACATGGAAAATTGTTGTTATCTATTCCTTAACAATATATCATAACTTCTTAAGCAACTGCTCAAAATTCTGATGCGATCGAAGTCCACCTTCGCGATCAGAATCAACATATACTTCCTTGAAGATTTCTCTCTATTCTTTGATTCTTAAAACATCAACATGTGACCCAATCACATCATGTAATGAGGATCTCAGAATAGAACTTAACAGAGTTAGATAATGGGCTCTACCTGATGTAGAGTCAAACTTATTGACTTTAACATCCTTAGGTAAATTTGGCAGCTTTGCAATCAACGCCCCTTCCTTTGGCAAAATAAACGTATGGACCCTTTGGTAATGGGACTATCTCAGACTTAGCCTTTCTCTTTACCATTTGGTCAACCGGGTTGACTATGGCCAATCCCTTTCCATTGGGAAGAGAATGCTTTTTCTGGATTTCCAGTGTCACCATTGTCACTGTCCATAAAGTTTTTGGGAAGTTGATCTTCTAATCAAATTTTCTTTACTATCATTCCAAATCATTGCTGATTCAGCAGCACCAAGCAAATAGATATGATCATTAAGGTTCATGTCATAGTCTGTTTCATAGTAGTCCCAAAGGAACTCACTATGTGACTTAGAAAGTGATTGAACATCCAACTTTCTCAAGACTTTGACACCCAACTCTCCCGGCTTGTCAATATGTGACTTCATCTCTAAGATGTGATCACACATAGACCTTGCTTGCCATTAGGGCTTGAGTGACCTTGAACTTGTGGGTTAGGCAGAATAATTGGAGGAGGTGGAGGAAGAGAAGTATGACTTCCATGAGCCAAACTCGGGAAGTCATATTCATTAGGAAAGCTTGGTTTGGGAAGATCATTGTTGTCTAAACCAGACATCAACAATGGGAGAAATTCACGTAAAGTTGATTTAAGTCCTTAATATAACACCAAATATGATATATTAAGGCTAGGACCCAACAAACTATTTTATAACTTGGAAGAGGGATGCCGTAATCCAAGCTATAAAATATTTGAAGGTAGGTGAATGACGATTCACCAATTTCCACCAAGATAAACGAAATGTATTATTAGGTTTTAATTGGTTTTGAAACTCCTAGATTCTTTTGAGATTCATTGAACTTTTCAATGGCATGTTTCAATCTCGAGTGTGCCCTTCAGGTTTTGTGACTGGGATGCCGAGGATCACAAAACAAGGTGTGAAGTAACCATGCAAATATACTTGGTACCCTTAATATTTACCCCTCAATCGATGTGCCGGTTAACCACACACGCTCCAACGATACTATGATAAACATTAAGTTACCCTTTGCCTACCTTGTTAAGTCCAGGTTAGTGTGCCGGTTAACCACACACGCTCCACTAACAGCTTAAACAAAGTGCAAAGTGTAATTTCATGGATTAGCACCTTATTCACATTTTCCTAAGTAACTAAGATTGGGAATTTATAAGTGTTTAGTTACTTAGTATTTATCATTATACTTATAATGAAGGGAGAATTATAGTCCTTGTCCTACCTGTTCGGCTAACGACCCTCCACCAGTCAAGGAAGCGGTGAGTGAGAGTGGACACCCATTAAACTGCCATTTTATAGGCAGTAACCTTATACCCCCCTTATAGACCGGCTTCGTGAATGAGGCCTACTAATGGTAAGACGACTTGCTCTTATACATATAATATATTAAACTTTTAATACTATAATAGTATAAGGGTGTATTTTAGACATTTAAAATACTTGGTGGTTTAATCTATTAATTAAACTAGACTTTTAATTTAATTAAACTCAAACCATATATTTATGGATTTAATAATACTCTTTTAATTAAACGCTTTAATTAACTATTAATAAAGTCCATAAGAGTTAATTCTAACTATTCAACAAAACATCATAATTCCAATTATTAAACTCAAAATTAAAACCATTTAACTAATTGTTTAAGGTATGAACCCAAGAGTTTTAGAATTCAATTCTTTTTTTTCATAAAAAAATTTTCTCAAATTCCAAAACTTGAGGGCAAGTTTTGTAATTCTTGAAAACCTTTGGATTCCATAACTTATGGAATTAATGGTGTTTTATGATGAAACTTTCCATGTTCCATAACTTAAGAACAAGTTATGGAATTCTTTAAAACATTAATACCAAATTTTGTAACTCCATAAAAACTTTGAATCAATTTTTTTTATTTTAAAAAAAACTTTCATAACCATAACTTATGGAAGTTTCAAAAACCCTTAAGATCACAACTTTAAAAAAACTTTTGAGCTCCAAAATTTTATGACAAAATATGTAACTCCTTAAAACATTTAGATCAAACTTTTAAAACTAATAAAATAATCATATCATTTTATCTTTTACTAAATTTGACCTAATTCAACTCATATAACAAATGATTCAAATTTTACAAATAATTCGTTTTTCACAAAACAAGTAATTATCTTAAAATTTGACAAACGTCATGTTTTTTTTTCTTTTTTTTCAACTTGAAAATAAAACATTTGCATCAATATAACAGAAAACAACCAGGCTCTGATACCACTGTTGGGTTTTGAGCATTCTAACACTCCTATAAACCTTGGATCTATGTTTTCTCTATTATACATGCAAATATTAACTATTCCAAGGTTTCATCCTAACTAGCATATTATGAAGCACCTATACTACAAAGTTCTAGTTAGATGACATGCCTTTTGATGTAGCTTGATGTCTTCAAGCTTTAAGAGCTTAGCCCCAATAGTGTGGAAGCCTCAAATGGAATCACAAATCACCAAAACACCTTGGAAGAACTTGAGAGAATATGTATGAACACTAAAATCGGCCCACTCTTATTTTCACACACTTGTGCCAATTTTGTGAGCCAAGGACCCCTTTATATATTATGGAGGATTAGGGTTACATCCATGTAAATCCTAATACCCATGACCTTTCATTTACATAGGATCCATGGGTTAAAAGCTCCATGGACCATCCATGAAAGCTTTGCCCAACCTAAATGAACTTGACCCATTTCATATATATAAGAGTCCATATTTAATTAGTTCTTTTTGATCACTTAATTAATTCTAAATTAATTCTTGAGCAATACTAATTAAATAATATGATTCCATATTAATATATTAGAACTTATAATATATTAATATAAATCATAAATATACTATTCTCAAAAGACTATCCATATAAATTGTGCCGGTGAAGTGCAACCCAAATGGACCATGCCGGGTCGGGTCAAGTACATACCAAATATAGTTATGGACTTAGACATTAATCCAACAGTTCCTTCCATTGATTAGTTGATACGTTGCATTATCTAGTAAAGATCCATGATTCAAAGCCTTGAAACATCACCAAACTCATGAACATCAAGAGTGTACGGCCGTACACTCTATCTACGATTGTATACCCTTGTTAGAATCATAATCTAAGGCCTTAAACACTTGTTAGGTACTTATTATCCATTAGAACTCTTGAATCCTTGAATCCCTATGAATCAAGACCCAAAAATGCATCCATTTTGGAGTGTGTACGGCCGTACACACTTGGTGTGGCCGTACACACCTCAAGTCCTTCCAAAATGAGAGTTTTGTTCATCCTCTTGTTGTGCATTTGTCACACTAGCTTCCCCATGGATCAAACACCCCTTTTTGCATGTTTTCCCATGAGTGTACGGCCGTATACTCCATGGCCGTACTCCCCTTGGCCGTACACTCCATTATGTGGCCGTAAACCCCCTTTGATCAATCACATGTGATTGTAACACTTAGTTCGAGTGTTTCCTAGTCCCTAAGGGTGTTTTCTTGCATGTTAGTTGTGTAAAACACTAATTTCATGACTATATATACCATTATATGTCATTTAGGACTCGTTTGGGTCTCGGGAATTCATTCATGGAACTTCTCATCCTTACACAAATCTGCAATTGAATCACCCACATAAGGTGAGTTCATACCCCTATAATCAATCTTTTAATTGTTTTAAATGCTTTTAAGGGGGGAATACAAGTTGAACACAATGATAATTGTGTAAATGTTGTTTGTGATAACCATCACATAAACGATTTCCTTATGCTTTTAATTATTTTTTTTATAATAAAAGATTACCAAATGCTTCCAAAATGACTTAAAGTCATGTAAAATCTTTAAAGTCATGTATACTGTTTTCAAAATCACATATACTCTTTTTAAAATACCGATAAACTCTTTTAAATGAGTCTTTTCTTCAAGTCAGTAACATTTCAAGTAAACATACTAGTAAACTATAATAGGTATAGTATAGGGGTTCAGTTCATACTATAACTAGTACAGGGAGGAGCATAATATAACTAGTACTGGGAGGAACATACTATAACTATAACAGAAGAACAAATCATGAATTACACACTTATACTATATATTCCTAGTATCCTAGGAAGAGATCGTATCTTTAACTCATTGTTTATAACAAACTATGTTAATACATCATACCGGGTTTGCACTAACAAAGGTACAAATACAACGTACCAGGGTTAGCAAACACGAGGTAATAATACATCATACCGGGTTTGCACTAACAAAGGTACAAATACAACGTACCAGGGTTAGCAAACACGATGTAATAATACATCATACTGGGTTTGCACTAACAAAGGTACGAATACCACGTACCAGGGTTAGCAAACATGAGGTAGTAATACATCATACCTGGTTTGCATTAACAAAGGTACGAATACCACGTACCAGGGTTAGCAAACACGAGGTAATAATACATCATACCGGGTTTGCACTAACAAAGGTACAAATACAACGTACCAGGGTTAGCAAACACGAGGTAACAATATATCATACCGGAGTTATTTATAAAGGGTACATCTACAAAGTACCGGGCAATAATAAATAAAACACATAAATATAGACAAAAATCACAACAGTATCGACTGAGGCGTTAAGAGTACATGATTTCATTACTTTTAGTAGTTGTCCAAATATTAGAATAACGCCACATAACTTACTCGTAACATGAACATTCAGTTAGAAGGGGCCTATAATGCTAACTTTATGATTCCTCGGTAGATACATCAGGGATATATATTAATCCAGTCCAGCAGATAGTAGGATGTGTGCCTTCCGCTTCATTTCCTGTTCCTTCTTTGCTTGTGGGATTAGAGCAGATGCACCCAGTCTACTATCTATTCGATCTTAGCTATATATATGTGTACATATATATTCCGTATACACCAAGTAATCATAAGGAGTACCAGGTATGGGTCAGGTCACAGTATACAAATTCAATAAACCATTTTCTAGTACAAAAACATACTTTCAGATAGAACATTGAGTAAACTAAACTAGAAACTTATCAGTGAAAGGTTTAATCCATTTTATTAAACCAGTATAACTTAAAGGACCTTAAGTGGTTAATTCTATAAAATCTCAGTTTATACATCAGGGTTATATATAATTAATATCTGATAGGTAGTTGGATGTGTGATTACCTCTTTACTTCCTGTTCCTTGTTTGGTTGTGGGCTTAGGGCAGATTCACACAATTAACTATCCATTCGATATTAGATTATATATAGCTTGTATAAACTAAGTGATTATAGAAGGAACTATTGTGGTTACCATATTTACTAAAGGAAATAAGGGTTTTTCTTAAAGAATGTCTTCTTCAAATATAAAGGAACTATTACAGTTAACTCCGTGAGTACCAAATGAATACACCAGGGCTATATACAGTAAAGATGTAACAAACAATGGGATGTGTGACTTCCGCCTCATTCCCTATTCCTTGTTTGGTTGTGGGCTTAGGGCAGATTCACACAATCGATTGTTTGTTTGATCTGGATTCTATATAACTTGTATCCATTTAGCATTCATAGAAAGGATTGTAGAGTCATTTTTACTTATCTTTCATCATATCAGAAGATATAGGATCTTCTGGAGGAACAGGCGAAATTTTCTAAAAGAACTTTCAACTTACTTTACATCACTAAAATACTTATGAACTCACCAGCTTAAATGCTGATCTCCGCTTTCAAAATAACTTGTATTCTTAGAAGACTAGTAGACAGGTACGTGCGCTGGAAATCAGAAGATGGAGTATAGTAGCTTCATGTCTTGTTTTGTTATTTACTTTTGGATTCAATCTTTTGTGAATCACTACTTTGTAGACACTTTAATATTAATGTAATGGTTGTGTGTTACTTTGATTACTATGATGCATGTCTTGTGATACTAAACATGACGTCCTCCACCCCCGAACGTTTCCGCCGTTCCGGTTTGGGGGTGTGACGTTTAGGGTTGGGTCAAGTTGTGGACTTTGGAGAACATGGAGGGGTAAAATGGTGTTTCACCCTTTCTGAGATTTAGTAGAGGAGTTAGCTTAACATTTTTATCTAATTGTTAATTAAAGATGATTATGATACATGTAGGCGGAGTCTCGACCTACCGTTGAGTGCGATTTATTCCTACTCTACTTACGAGGTGAGTCTTCTCACTATACTTACCTGTGTGGTAATTTATGTGTGACCGAAGGGTCTTATTCGTGTTATTGACCGGAGGGTCTTATTTACATTATTGACCGGAGGGTCTTATTTACATTACTGATCGGAGGGTCTTGGTACATTATCGACCGGAGGGTCTTCGTACACCATTGACCGGAGGGTCTTATCCGTTTATACTGAGATATGTGTTACCATTCATACTGTCTTTGTGACTTATGCTGTTATATTATTCTATGTATATGTGGTCTTATGTGCTTATACTGAGATATGATATATCATGTATTCTGTCTTGTGATATATGTTGTTTATTATCCTGTGCATTATTGAGATACTGGACTGGAGGGTCCAACCCGAGTCGTGAGACTGGAGGGTTTTCACTGAGACACACGACCAGAGGGTCCTTATCGAGATATAGCCATGAGAGGCTAATTATTTGTGTGTGGTATTTTGGGGAACTCACTAAGCTTCGTGCTTACAGTGTTGTGTGATATGTGTTTAGGTACTTCCGTAGATTTTGGGAAGGCGAAGGCTCAATTGTACACATCTGTTGGCGTATAGAGATTTGAGGATTTTGGGATACTCTGATGTTGTTTTGAAAATGAAATTACAATTTATGTGATGATGTGGATTTATGAGTAAAATTTTGGGAATTAAAAATGAAAAATTTATTTTAAAAATTTAGAGTGTTAAAAAAAAGGAATCTTGTGGAGTGGTAACCATTTCCAATGTCTAGTGGGTTGTTGTTGGAGCTGACGTGGCACTGAGTTAGCAGCGTTTTCCTGTGGCTTGGGTGTGACCACTCCCCATAGCCTAATTAAGGTGGTAAAAAGAAAGTTGGAGGTGGAAAGTCACAGTTTCTATAATTCTTGGAACAATGCGAGACCTCCAACCAAAACCAATTAGCTAGCAATCCAATTGGTGATATACTTGTGAGGCTGCCTTCGAGAAAACCTTATAAGGAAAAAAAATCAAAACTTCAAGCTTCGTCACTGTAAGGAAAAGCTATTGACAATAACTTGTGCAACATAAATCCTTCAAGAAGACCTTTTAAGGCAAAGTATATTCAACAATGGACTATTTCCGCTACAAAGCAACAAATAGATGATTGTAAAAACCTACATATCTCATAATTTTATTAATGGTTTTTCCTTATGTATAAAACACTCAAAGATACAATATCAAACGCACAAGGATACAACATGAACAAACTCTTTATATACATAGAAGTTAGAACCAGTTGGTTTACACGATTATTTACAAAGCAAAGCTCACTACAATCACACTCTAACACTCAAATGTTTACATGAAAAGATTAAAGAAACAAGATGAAGAACAGACATAAGATTAATACTAAAAAACTTACCAAAACCCTAATTATATCTCATGAACAACAACGAGAGAGAAATGAGAGAAATACACAGCCAAAAACGTTTGAACTTATGAAGAAATGAGATGCAATACAATTTATGTTCATTGAGCACAAACACATGCTCAAACACGGGTAAAACCCATATCATATCCATTATCTGACCCGAATTTAACCCACATGTCTTTGTAGATTTAAAGTAAATGAGCCGCAACCCTCACATTTGCAATAAGTACACTTACATCCCTTAAAAATTAATAACCTGCACAAATAATACCAAATAGAAACAAACATACCAACAAATACCCTTTTATGACATCTTGAATAACAACCTACTTTTCACATCCCCTCTTAAGATAATTATGAAAGGAAACAAAAAAATAACCTACAACTGAAATGGATCAGACAACCCGAAATTAGAACACAAAAAAGAATGTTGTTTAAATGTTAAGGCTTTGGTAAAATTATCAGCTCTTTGATTTTTAGAAAAAAATCTTAACAATTTTTAAAACGCCATTAGACACTTTATCTCGAACAAAATGTACATCGATTTCGAAATTCTTAGTCTTTTCATGAAATACAAGATTTAATGCTAACTTAATCGTAGAATCATTATTACAATATACTTTAACATGAATTAAATTTTTAACAATCAGATAAAAAAAAATTCAAAATCCACACAACTTCACAAGAAACAGAGGTTATGGTTGTTACACTTCTTCTACTAGATAAACACTTAGTCCGATCTGCATCAACATAAGCACACAATTCTAGATTGTTTCCTTTAATAACATTAACGCCTCTAGCATGGTTCAATTTAAAATATCTTAAAACTCTAAAAGCCACATTTAAGTGAGACTTTATGGGACTATGCATGAACCGACTAAGAGTTTGAAGAGTATAAGAGATGCCAGGTCTGGTAATAGTTAAATAAATGAGTTTACCAATTAACTTCTAATACTCATTAATATTTTCCAAGAAAACTGTTGGATTAGGTGTCTAAACCCATAACTATTTTGGTATCTACTTGACCCGATTATGAGCATGGTCCTTTTGGGTTGCCTTCACCATAGCAACTTGTAGGATGAATTATGAAGAAAGAGGATTAATTATGATTTATTAATATATTATTAGAATAATATATTAAAAGACAAAATCATTTTATTTAATTAGTATTGATCAGAAATTAATTTGGAGTTAATTTGGTGGTCAAAAGAGATTGATTAAATAATTGCGGACTGTTATGCAAATCATTGATAGTTGCATAAATGGGCTGATGGACTCCATAGAGTTGGAGTGGACAAAATTTATGGGGAAGCCCATACGATTTCGTCCAAGGCCTCTAAGGAGGGAGTCCATGGGCTACTTAGGGCCTAAGCAGTCAGATTAGGGTTTCCTAGTTGAAAACCCTAGAAGCCTAACTATATAAAGAACCCCTAGGCTCCCAAAAACGTGGCTAAGCATTCCTTGGAGGATCTTGGACGTTTTTGGTGCCTCTCCCCTCTCTCTTGTTCATCTTGTTGCTAAGTGGTGTTTGTGACTCCATTAGAGGTGCAACACTTGGGGCACTAGGCTTTCAGAAGTCAAGATCAAGAAGGTTTATGATTGTTATTGCTACATAACAATCAAGGTAAGATCTAAACCCTATTCTTATGTTAAGATCGATTATTGTATGCTAGATCTCGGGTTTATGAGCTTTGGATGATTATTGCATGTACAACTAGACAAACTAGATCCAAAGCTTTAGGGTTGCATGAATACCATAGGATTGATGTTATGCTCAAAACCCATCAAAAACATCATTTTCATTAATACGAACACCATAAATAACATAGTTTAAATCTAAAGGAGTCCTAAGAGGCTGACACCCCAACATTTCAAATTCATGCAATAATTCCAGACATTACTTTCTTTATGTTAAGAATAAACCATCAATCCTTTCAATTACTTCAATTTCTAGAAAAAACTTAAGTTTTCCTAAATACTTTATAAGAAGTTTGGATTTCACAAAACCTTTCACATTATTAATTTCTTTTAAAAGATTACCAGTTAAAACAATATCGTCAACATAAATCAATAATACAATAATTGAATTATCCTTATTTCTAATAAAAATGAGTAATCACTAATGCTTTTGAACAAATCCAAATTCAAACAAATCACTACACAACTTGTCATTCCACTTTCGAGGGGCTTGTTGTACCCCATACAAAGATTTAACAAGTTATAAACTCTATTATATCCAAGAGTGTGATAACCCTACGGTAGAGTCATAAAAACTTATTTATCTAAGCTACCATATAAAAACATTATTAACATCCATGAAAAATAACCATTTTTTCTACACGTGAAAAAGATTCTTCATAATCATTACCCTTTTTCTGATCATAACCCTTAGCTACTAATATGGACTTATGACGTTATACCTCGTCATTTGCTTTATATTTTACTTTGTATACCCATTGACAACCTATAACCTTTCTATTATGAGGTAAAGGAGTTAAAATCCAAGTATTATTTCGATATAATGCTTCCATTTCACTATTCATAGCTTAGCATTCTAAGTTTAATTCTAGAAACCCTACAAATTCCTAGTTCGCTTAACCTAATGCTCTAATACCAAGCGTGGCATCCCCAATTTTGTCGACCAGAAAACACCGATTTGTTTATGCTTATTTAAAATCAGAATATCATTTTTAAAGAATAATATTGCAGAATTTGTACCCAAAAACATGATAATGATATTATCAAAGCATTTCCGAAGAAATTTATTTTATTTATATTAAAAACCTTCGGATGTCATCGTCAATACAGTGTATATGCATAAACGGAAATAATAAAGGCCTTAAAACATCTATTATTCTACAGGCCTGTAATACATAAATCTTTCATCTGATCATCACACATGTGCTCTTGTGCCACTACTTGTAATACAAGAAACTGAGTGGGTCAGGCTTGGGAGTCTGGTAAGCACGTAAGGTTTTCAACCCACAATTATTTAAATTCTTATAATCATATATATATATATATATATATATATATATATATATATATATATATATATTCTTCAAATCATTCAACCCGATTACCCATTCCCATTATCCTCACTTTCTGTCCCTAAAGCATCTAATTCAAGGGACCTATCCTAAGGATCATCTTCGGGGTAGACAATAATGCTCAGGGGATTCCTTAGAAATATATGTCAATAAGGAAACCATAGGGGGATGGATTACACCTGGTGAACGCTTAGGTCAAAAACACCTAAAGATTTCGAGCCTGCTAGCGTTCCACTGGACTATCTAGAATAGTTTGTGGTCATCATCTATGCTCCACTAGACAACTATATCATCTTTAAAATCAAGGCCTCTCATCATCTATTTTATCTTCATCTTTCATCATCCATATCATCTTTTATTAACCCATCTCTACCTAATATATTTATAGGTATAAAAATACATATACAGTTTGAATCTAGTAAAACATGTATAAATCATTCATCTCGCATAAATATCAGGAATACATATAATAGGCACATATATCATATAATTATCTTAAATACATCATATCAATGTGTACGATGAAAGTAACTATGCACTCACTTGTTAAAGTGATGACGTAAAACTCAGACAACGGTTCATTTTTCGCAACTGACTTTTCATTTGATGTAACCTAGTATCATTATCACTAAGTCTTAGTCTAATATTCTACATGACCGAAAATAGTCTAGACCTATCAATCATTCCAATGAATACCGATAGTTTTATCAAATAAGGATCAGCCAGGTAGGACAGTTGGGAGGCATGATCATTTCGGTTTATAACCTTTCTAAAATCCAACAACCAAGCCAACGTGACCATTCTAGACACCTCTCCCGTAAGTAGATCAATCAGTATTATAAATTGGAATTACTGATGGTTCTTATTTATAAATTCATAATAACAACTATGAATTTAAATATAAATTACACTAAAATAAAATAGAGTGTAATTTAACTTACAGGGATTCCTTAGACAACAGTCTAGAAATTGTACAGGCGGAACTCCGTGTTGATAGCTACTAGATGTTGGCCTCTGTTAAAACTGTTGTCGTGCACGATTTAAACAAATAAAAATATAAAATAGACTGCTTTATTGCACTAACAGGTAGTACAGGTAAGCAAGGTCGGATCCTCAGGGACACGTCCTAAAGTTAACACCTCTTTGCGTAGGGCGTGAACTAATTCTTGATGAATGCAATAAACATAAAAGGGGAGGGGGGGGGGTTATTTCTGAAAATTAAACTAATAGAAATTGAAAATGACAAGAAAATGACTAAATTTAAAGTGATGTAAATTCAAATAAGAGAAAGGAATTCCAGTTTCGCGGTGACACCCCTGATCATATAATTAACCCTCAACACAGTATTTGACTATGCACTTGTTTAAACTGGTACTAAAGTTCATTAACAAGCTCTAATGACCTCTATTACAAAAATCATTTAATCAAAATAAGTTCTTTGAATTAAATCTAACTTTTTACTAAATTAACCAAACAAGCTCTTGATTAACAAAGAAAAGTTGCACTAGACAAAGTGTAATTCCCAGTACAGTTCAATACCTCTCATAAGCTCGGAGGAGTTAAAACTTGTTTGATCATTTCATATTAGATTTAACCCTAAACTCAGAATTAATCTAATACTTGTCAACTTTTTACTAATTAGTCTAGCAAATTACGGATCTAAACAACCAGATGACTAGAATGATTCACAAACAATTTAAGTGGCCAACAGAAATCAAAATCAAAATCAAACACTCAATTAAACACATAATTGATCAAACTAAACAGTAATCATAGTTAAACATAGTGCCTAATGATTAATCATACAAAAAGGTTACGTCTTGCGAAACTGAAATCTGAGTTTTTAGCCTGACATGGCTAAAAACGGATTACAAACAGTAGAAATAGGATCTAAACGGTAAATCTTACTAAACTACGAATAGAAATTGAATCGTCTCCTTTAGATCTGCATTCTTCACTTGAAACCCTCTGAAAATCGCCTTAGAATCACCAGGAATCACCAATTAGGGTTACTGGAAGAGTATGAGGTTTATTTATATGTCCAGCTGTAAAATTGTCGTACCTACGATCGCATAGGGGTATACCTGCGATCGCATGTATCACCCAAAACATTTCACAGGCCTTTTTAATGAAGTACGTTGCCATTTTGATGCATTTTGACCAACCTGCGATCGCAGGTTCCAAAAGCTGCAATCGCATGTATCACTTTTCTTAGGCTGATGAATTTTTTGGCACGAAAAAACCACGAAGTAAACCTGCGACCCAACCTGCGATCGCAAAGGCATACCTGCGATCGCAGGGAGACAAGGTGCGATCGCATGTTCTAATTTTCGGCTCTTTTGATCGTCGTTCCTCCTTCCAAGCAGTTCTTGATCATTTCCCGGCATCCTTCCTCGGTCTAGACTCCAGTTAAGCTCCAAAGCATCCACTAACGCATCCCGAACTCACGCAATCATACATGTGCTCCAAATGGCCCTGAAAAGTCATAACAAAAGTGAACAGTACGGGCATTCTACAAAATAATCATGTAACACGAAATACATAAGAATAATCGGGAGTTAGTTAGCTTTTTTATAACGAAATACGTAGGAAATTATGCTAAAAGATGCATATAAAATGCATCTAACAGGCTCTTAGGCACCTTAAAACTTGCCAAAATACCCTAAAATCTATGAAAAATTCGGACTAGAGTAGAAAGAAAGAGAGAGAGAGAGAGAGAGAGAGAGAGAGAGAGAGAGAAAGAAAGAAAGAAAGAGAGAGGTTTAGAGATGTGAGTGGTAAGAATGAACTCAAAAACAACTATTTATAAGATGAAACACGGGTCTATGTGCCACACAAGGGCCATGCGCACCACACTCATGGTCAAGGTGGCTCCTCAGGTACGCTGACACGTGTCCAAGAAGAGGTGGCGCTACGTGGCTGACTTTGGAAACATGCAGTTCGCGTCGGGCACACATGCATACTGATTTTCAGATTTTCAAAATTGCATAACTTCATTATACGAGCTCCGTTTTTACGTTCTCTATATCCACAAAAATCTCTTGACGAGATCTACAACTTTCATTTAGACTCTATCGGATAATTTTGACTTTAATTATTTTACACAGGCTTAGACTGTTGAAGCCCGTATAAATGCATAACTCTCTCATCCGGCGTCCGTTTTTTATTGTCTTTATATCGTTGAACTCCTATTAATGATATTTTTAATTCTCTTTCAGATCGTTTCGGATAAAAATCGAGCGATCTAAAATTCGATTTCTGAGTTGTATACAGCTACGCTGAATCTTAGAAAAATCATAACTTTCTCTTACGAAGTCAGATTTAGATGTTATCTATATGCACGCTCTCGGTTTAATGACTACTACGAATTTTGTTTAGGTCACTAAGGCTAAAAAGTAACCTAAAAAAATTAAATTTTTACGACGCGCGTTGCTGTATCGGGTAGGTCGTAAAACTTTAACAGGGCATAACTTCTACGTTCTAAGTCCAATTTAAGTGTTGCTTATATCTCCGGTACTTCAACTTTCGTCAAGGATATTCGTCCTAATTATTATTCTATTTAGATGCGTATTTTATTCATATTATATTATATTATAATAATCACATAATATATACACGAAACACACCATATTCACATAATTCTCCTCTACTACATCATATAGGTTACAATTGTTGTCCATAACTATTACATAATCTTATTAATGCCTAGTAGGAAATACAGGCGTTACAATTCTTTTCCCCTTAGGATGATTCCGTCCTCGGAATCATTCATCAACAAACAGATGTGGATAGTGACTCTTTATGTCGTTCTCTATCTCCCAAGTGAGGGACGGCCCATTCGAATGTTTCCATCGTACTAGCACTAGTTCGACCAACTTGCGTCGCAACTTCTTCATCTAATGATCAACAATCTCTTTAGGTTTTTCGATTAACCTCTTGTCTTCATCAATTCTTATCTCTAGTGGAATTATACCAAGAACTTCTCCCATGAACTCCTCAATCAACACACATGGAAAGTGTTATGAATACGATCCAGTTCTTCTAGAAATTACAGGTTGTAAGCTTGGTTATCAACTTTCTGAAGAACTTTGAATGGCCCAATAAATCTTGGACTCAACTTTCCTCTTTTTCCAAATCTTATAAGTCCCTTCCATGGCGAGACATTAAGCAACACCAAATCTCCAACTTCGAAGGTCATTGGTCGTCTCTTCTTGTCAGCGTAGCTCTTTTGATGATCTTGAGCTGCTAACATCCTTTCTCTAATCCCTTTTAGCTTTTCAGCAGTCTGATGGGCTATTTTAGAACCCATAGGCTGCTTTTCTCCAGCCTCAAGCCAACAAGATAGCGTAAGACACTTCTGTCCGTAGAAGGCTTTTTAAGGTGCCATCTTAATGCTCGAATGGTAACTATTGTTGTAGGAAAAATCTACTAGGGGTAGATTCTCATCCCATTTACCTTGGAGTTCTATGGTACATGCTCTCAAAATATTTTCTAGTGTTTGAATTGTCCTTTCACTCTGACCATCAGTATGTGGATGGTAGGCTGTACCCGAACACAACTTTGTACCCATCTCTTCCTATAGGCTCTTCCAAAATCTTGAGGTCAAACGACTATCACGATCCGACATAATCGCTAATGGAAAACCGTGAAGTCTTACTATCTCCTTCACATAGACATCTGCAATCTTATCCATAAACCATCTCTCATTGGCCGCTATGAAGTGTGCTCTCTTTGTGAATAGATCCACGATTACCCAAATCATGTCATGACCACTCTTTGTTCTGGGAAGCTTGGTCACAAAATCCATGGTGATGTCTTCCCACTTACCCATGGGCCCCAGTAAGGGCTTCAAACTCCCATACGATTTCTGATGTTGCGCTTTAACTATCGCGCATGTTACATACTCAGCCACATACTTGCCAACATCGAGCTTCATCGTCGGCCACCAGTAATAAGGATTCCAATCCCTATACATCTTGGTGCTTCCTGGATGTAAAGTGCATGGTCTTGTGAGCTTCTTCCATGAGAATATCTCTCATTCCTTCCATATTAGACACCCAAATCCTATTTTGGAATACCTTCAACCCTTGGTCGTTTGTACCAGATTCCAACGTTTTGCTTAAATGCTCTTTTTTCGCTTATCTCCTTCCAAAGCTTCTTCCTGAGCTTTCTGAATACTCTCTACAATTGTTAAGAAATTCTCAATTCTCAACGCCCTTGGTTTCTTCCATTCCAATTTTATCTTTATACTCAAAGCATCTGCTATGACGTTCGCTTTACCAGGGTGGTAAAGTATCTCACAGTCATAGTCCTTAAGTAGTTCCAGCCAACGTCGTTGTCTCATATTTAATTCATTTTTATTGAAGAGATACTGGAGACTCTTATGATCAGCGTAGAGCTAACACTTTGTGCCATAAAGATAATGCCTCCATATCTTTAAAGCAAATACTACCGGTGCCAACTCCAAATAATGAGTGGGGTCCTTGTTCTCGATTTCTTTCAATTGTCGAGATGCATATGCTATCACTTTATTTCTCTGGGTCAAGACACAACCTAACCCAAATCCAGATACATCACTATAAAATACGAAGTCTTCAACTCCGTCAGATAATGCAAGAATCGGTGCTTACAATAACTTCTTCTTTAATTTCTCGAAAGCTTCTTCATGCCTCTCACTCCATGTATATGTAGCTCCTTTATGGGTCAAAGATGTCAATAGAGCATGTATCGAAGAAAATCTTTGGATAAACATTCTGTAATATTTAGCTAATCCTAGAAAGCTTCAAGTCTCGGTGGGACTTTTTGGTCATTACTACTTCATCATAACTTTGATCTTTACTGGGTCAACCATTATTCATTCACGGTTAACCACATAAACCAAGAATTGGACTTCCCGAATCCAAAAATCACATTTGGAAAACTATGCATACAACTTCTCCTTTTCCAAAGCTTCTAACACTTTTCACAAGTGTTTTCCATGCTCCTGCTGGCTCTTTGAGTATACGATAATGTCAACTATGAACACTATTGCAGATTTGTCTAGGAAAGGTTTACGGGTCGTATTCATCAAATCCATGAATGTTGCTGGAGCATTAGTTAGTCCAAACGACATAACAAAAACCTCGTAGTGTCCATATCTCGTTCTGAATGCAGTCTTCTCTATATCCTGCTCTCTTATCTTCAGCTGATGATATTCTGACCTAATATATATCTTCCTGAAATAGCTCGCACCCTATAACTTCTCAAACAAGTCATCAATCCTTGGCAATGGGTACTTGTTCTTTACCGTCGCCTTGTTCATCTCCTTATAATCCATACACATCCTCATTCTTACATCCTTCTTCTTTACAAATAGCACCGGAACTCTTTGGGTGAAGAAATAGACCTAATAAAACCCTTGTCCAACAACTCCTAAAGTTACATTATAAGCTCCTTTATCTTCGTAGGTGCTAATCGGTAAGGTGTTTTCGCTATAGGTGTGGTTCCTGGTAACAAGTCTATCCTAAACTCTGCTTGTCTATCAGGGGAAATCTAGGAAGATCTTCAGGAAAGACTTCCGGAAAGTCACACACAACTATTATTCGTTTCATCTCCTTCTTCTCTTTCTTGGCATCAATCACGAATGCCAAGTATGATGTGCATCCTTTAGACAAACACTTTATGGATTTCTTTAAGGAGATAATTCCAGAATTTACTCTACGTTTGTCCCCGCACATCATAAATGGTTCTTTTTTTAGGTGGTTTGATCAGTACAATCTGTTGAAGCGTATTTTGACGATCGGTTGATGCAGAATAATAAGAACATCTTGAGATTTAACGATCATAAAAATATGAAGAACAAAAAAGAGATGAGTAATTCCATAATTTACTAGAAACAGAGAAATAACATATTACATGAAGAATTTGGGTTGGGAGAGACAACTCTCCCTTGGTAGGAGAGATCCCACCACACTCTCTCTCAATAGGAACTACATTTGTGCACTCTTTCAATAATACATGACCATATCTTTCTATTTATAGGGAGAGACAAACCAAACAATACAATAAAGGGAATAAATAACCTAACTTATCACTCATAATTTGTAGAGCATTTCCACGCTCCAATAATCTTTCCCTAAATGATCGCAAATGATGAGGGATACAAATAAGTGATAAAAGGCTAAACTACAGTAACCGACTAGCAAGTGTGGTAATGAAGCATAATGAGAACCAAATGTTGAAATGTCTCTGAAATTATGAAGTGTATGTGATCTTTGATATTGGCCATGAATCTCTAATCAATAAAGGTCTTCGGCTTCAAGGTCACCACTCTCGAGGCAGAAAAATAAGATCCAATTCTTCAAACTTGTCATAATCCCCATGATCAAGTAGAAGATCCAATCAGAAACACTTCGGCTTCAAGAAGTCTGAAAAACATCTCTAGTTCTCGAATCATAATATACCCAAAAATTTTCAAAAGAATAACCTGGTAAAAATGTGAAGCATCCAAAAGTGAAGTCCGAATTATTAATAATGTGAGTCCAAAGACATGGTCTAGCAATGCCAAAAATTTGATCGAAAGATCAAAAATAAGTGTCATGTCACATCGCCAAAATAGTATTCATCTTCAAAATATAATCCAAAATCAATAAATCATAAGATCTAAACCGGATGCAAACACAAATTAATCACCCTGTGGTAGAGTCTGAATAATAAATAATTTAGATCCGGGAAACATCTAGTGAAGCCAAAAATTTGATCAAGATGGCCAAAAATCAATGCCACATCGATCACTACATAAATCATCGTCTTCAAAAGTCTTCAACAATCCAAACTCAAACAATCACAAAACATATCCGGATGATAACATATTTTCTCCCTATTTTTGATAACCGATGACCGGATATCAAAAATAAATAAATCATCTGGATGGAGAGTGTCAGATACCAAGAGCTACGCAAGCTCTCCCTAGATGTATGAAGGGTCTCAATAAAACACGAGAATAAGAGTAAAATAAATACTCTCCGTTCATATGTAGTTGGCTGATTCTGTCGCTGAAAACTGCTCGAACAAATACCAAAGTAACAATAATAATTCTACATGAAAAATCTATGTTGTGCTGAAAAATACCAATATACTCAAACTGCAGTGCCGGAAATCCTGAAGTGGTCTTCAAAAAAATAAAGTCCACATGATCAAGATACATGGTTCGCCAACCGAAGATCAAGACCGACAAGTCATAAAAATCCCATAAAGCGAAGGTTGCGAAACAATTTTGTTGATCAGACGCAACTGCAGTACAATCCTCGTGAAGAAAAATATGATGTCCAAATGCGATATGGAGTAATCCTCATGGAAAAAATAAAATTCTTCCAATATAATCAGCATGAAGTAAACCAATGTGACTATCATAGGTTGGGTTGTGGTAAAAATTGGTATTGAAAAAAATAATATGTTTTAAAATAAAATAAAGAAATAAATTGGTTTTAATAAAAAAATAAATAAAAAAAATTGGTGTAAAAAATTGGTGTTAATTAAAAAAGGAAAAAAGAATAAAGAATAGGGGGGGCTATATGAGAGGGAAGGTGTAAAGGAGGAGGAAGGCTGAAATGAGAAGGGAGGAGGAAGGAGGTACCGAGAAGGGAGGAGGTTCTGAGGAGTGGTAATGAGGAGGGGGGGTCTGCGGGTTGAGAAGGGTAAGGGTGAGAGGGGTCTTCGGGTTGAGAGGTCTGCAGTGGAAAGATGAGGAGGGAGTAGGTACCGAAGAGGGCAGGAGGTGGTAAGGCTGCGGTGGATCTTCGGGTAAAGACTGCAGTGAAAGTGTAAGGAGGAGTACCGAAGAGTAGTACTGAAGAGAATTAGGTTTGCGGGTTAGCGAAGAGGCTAAAGAGCGAAGAGGCGGAGGCTGAGATTGGTCTGTGGTAGTAGGAGTCTGCGGTGCGAGGAGGCGAGGAAGCGAAGGTGTCTGCAGTGCGAGGAGGCGGCATGATAAAGAAGGCTGGAAAGGACACGTCTTCGGTACAGGTCTGCAATATCTTAGATACGTGTAAGGAGGTCTCTGGTGGACCGCAAAGGTTGCTCAGTAGTCCTCGGTTTGCAGCAGGTCTCCGGGTAAGGAGGTTGAGCAGGTCTCCGGTACCAAGTCTGAGAGGGCTACCGTAGGGGCTTCTCAACAGCCTTTGGTAGGGCAGTTTCATTGTCAGTTTTTGGTCTTCGGTTCTGGGAACCGAGGAGGAGTATTTTGACGACGAAAAACGCCATTATTCATGAAAAATTAATACCGAAGATCCTATATCTTTAAGTTTATCAAAGGGAATCTTTCCTAAGGCATATAGGGATGAGGTGGAGTGTTAGGTAAAAAGTTGAGGGGACAAGGCATGGGTCAAGGGAAAGAGGTGGAGTGTGCAGGGAAATTAAAGGGACAAAAGGTGATGGGATTGGTCAAGTCAGATGGTTTTGCTTTAAGAGGGAAAATAAATTTGGAGTACTCTTTCTAAAAAGAGTAAAGAGGACAAAGGCCTTTTGTAAACACCTTATTACGTCCAATATCTTCTATACTAAAGATTCACAGCAACATTAGAGTTGAAAGACATGAACATCATACCTTTTTTATGATGAACTTAAGAAGTTACTGGGGAAAATCTTCAAAGAGAAACTCTTCTCCACTTTCTTCAATAAACCCAAGAAATTGTATCCATTTCCAAAGCAAAAATAACATGCCTGGAACAATTCTTCAATTATTTTTGGATGACAAAAATCTTCTTCTCCCTTTTTTTTTCAACAGCATCATAAGAGCTTTGCAAACCCGGATTTTCAATATACACTCAAAAGTAGAAAAACTCATCATGAAAATTTCTGGTTTGAACCCGAAAATTCTTGCAAAAATCGAACAAATCTTCAATATAAACACCGATCGGGAGTCGTTCCCTTGAACTAGTCGCTTGAACCTTTAAGGTACGGCTCTGATACCAATTGTTGAATCCCATTTTGACGATCGGTTGATGCAGAATAATAAGAACATCTTGAGATTTAACGATCATAAAATATGAAAAACATAAAAGAGATGAGTAATTTGAATTTCGGGGACGGAATTCCTTAAACGGGGGGGGGGGGGGGGGGGAGAATGTAACAATTGTTCCGAAACATGTACGTTATAACGACAAGTAGTGTCTTCGCGTTTTGGAACCCACGATTATTAACGAAAAGTGGCCAACGTCGAGTTTAATAGGTTTAATACGTTATATATATCAACATATGATAAAAATATATAGTTTCGTATTAAGATAAATAGTAACAATCAACCAAATCGTTCATATATCGTTAAAATTAGTGCGCCAAAACACACACACACGCACACACACACACACACACACATATATATATATATATATATATATATATATATATATATATATATATATATATATATATTATGTTTGGAAAGTACGCGTAATCCCGATCCCAAAAATACAAATTTCATAAAAATCCGAATTCATATGAAAGATATATGAATTTTATAAGATATAAAATCAACCACGTATTTAAAAACTCTTAACGTCAAACGGTAAGGAGAAAATGGTTGACTTTTGGGTAAAACTAAAAATCATTAAATCATTTAAAAAAAGGGCTAAAACTAAAAATCAGAATTAGCCGATACAACCTAAAGGAAAGTTGTAGTACCCGTCCAGAGCACGTGGATAGAAAGAATGTCGAAAAAGGAGTTCGTATGAAATAGATACGAATTTTTAAAGTTTCGCAAAGAGCGCTCGGCGCAACAGGTACGCACGACGCGCACATGCGTCTAGAAGAAGGTACGATACACCAGGAGGAAATGGAAACGAGTCAGACAAGCAATGAAGCTACGTCACAAGGCTGCGACACACACCTCCCTTGCGCGGTGCACATTCTCAGTATAAGTAGATCATGTTGCTGCTCATTTGTTTCTCACCCCAAATCTGCTTCCTTTCTCTTGTTCCCTATTTTGCGAATTCCTTCCAAAATCTAAGAAAAGTTATTATTTAGGTATTCTAGTTGTTACTAACTTAGTTCTAGATCTCGGTCGACCCCGAGGTGATCTTCGAGTCCTGAGTCCCGATTCTACCCTACTTCAGTGGTTTTACACTTTACAAGTGAGTTCACGACCCCTATTTTACTGTTTTAAAATGTTTTCAAGGGGAACACATGCTTAACAAAAAATTTTATAAAAGTATTTATTTTATAAATATTAAGTCATTTTATAATAAGCTAGATGCCTTAGGATAGTATAGTTGTAGATATTATGCCTAGATTTAAGCTATGATCTATTTCTAAAGGATATGATGCCCGATAATCTAAGAGTAGGTATTACCTAGATGTTATAATGCAAATCCCTAGGAATCCTTAGTATCTAGGAGTTATGTTAGACAAGATTTAGGATATGCACTGTACTTAGTTGTTACTCTGCCCAAATATCCTGTTAAAATAACCATAATTAGGGTATATATATGACGATTTATATATACTAGATAATTATGATATCATAAAATATAATTATCATATATATATATATATATATATATATATATATATATATATATATATATATATATATACAAAAACAACATTTGATAATATATACTTGGAAGAGGTATGTACAAAGATAGTGTGATATATATATATATATATATATATATATATATATATATATATATATATATATATATATATATATATATGGGTAAGTATGGAAAGATAAAAGATTAAAGATAAAAGATAAATACCTTAAGTCAATGCGTTAGCGAGTTGATAATTCGTCCAAAGTCCTTGATTAAATTCGACATTTGCCCAATACCTATAATCATTAATCCTGCGAGAGCCTGAAAGCATCAATTACAGGGACTCACGTTAACACATTAAAAAAATTACCTTAGATCTTAGATTACCATTAGGGACACCTGATGTGGTAATTAAAATACGTTAGTATAGAAATCCTTAAAAGATAGTAAATTAGGATTAACAAAAGATAATCCTAATTAAAATATGTTAGGATCGTGAGATATCCTAAAAATATAATAAATTAGGATTAATAAATGATATCATAATAGAAGATATGATCGTTAGATATCCTTAAAAGATAGAAAGTTAGGTTAATAAAATATATAAGAAAGGTTTTTCTCAAAGAAAAAGGATTCTTAAAAGTTACCCAAAATCGCAAAATCTAAAAACTTGTGAGCTCACAAACATTACGTTGAAGTTTTCAAAACCTCATGTATTCCTAGGAGGTTGTGAGATGGAAGCCTACACTCCCAGAAGCAACAACTGATGGAGGAAGCAGCTAAAAAACCCATGTAGTTTAACGTTCATGTCTATCTGTTAGGACACCTCTCTGTAAAAGGAACCCTAGAAATCCGATATAACGTTTTATCTATAAATAATATAGATGTTTATGTTACATATTTTGTTTTGTATTGTTCAATATATGTTCAAGGACTGAGAACCAACATCCCTACGTCACACTGCTTGGCGTTTCCGCCAACGGCCAGGCAGGGTGTGACAACATTGAAAGATTATACCTAGTTGCTATGTTGGGCTACCATGGGATAACATAGAACCTAGTCGTTATGCTGGCCAAACTTGAGGATAATCATTGTACTTAGGTGTTACTCTCCTCTACTATCCTTTCAAAGAATATCAACACCATGATATATATATATATATATATATATATATATATATATATATATATATATATATATATATATATATCAGTAGAATTATGTAAGAGAATCATATTAAAGGAAAACTAAATGGAAGAATAATAAGATCAATAATCATACTTTAAGGTTAAACAAAACAGTTGTTAAATGAGTATCAATATTCATCCTTTAGCCGATTAAGTTTAGCTAACCCCTGGCCTATAGTCGTTAAATCTTAAGTCAGCGACAAAGGTATGTATAGATCTATACGAGATTGACACCCCCGCCTCTAGTTGCTGGCTACAACCCTTGACGGTAAAGTCACAGCATGCATAGCTTTCTAAACTACATCACAACGTCCGATGAAGATTTGGGGTAGGGCAAATATCAAGTCAAAATCTTGATTATACAAACTCATTGTAACATTGTCCATCAACCTTAATTAATTAAACTACCTAGAGGGAACGCCTTGAAAGTAGTCATATTATGAAAAGATAAGAAAAAGGGATAATAATTTATAAAAGAAAGGTTATAAGATAAGTACAAAAGGAGTAATATATCCTAGGAAAACAAGATATAAAGAATAGAAATCTGTTAAAAAGAAACGACAAAACTATTGTAAAAGTATAAAACCATAAAAACATGTGAACTCACAAACATTATGTTGAACTTTTCAAAACCCTTGTATTCTCATGGAAATGAGTAGGAGAGGTAGTGGAGTGTTAAAGGAAATCATCACGTGGTTGATGGAAGTTTTATTTGTTCCTTTATTGTTTAGTCTATGATTAGGAAGTTTGCTTGGATATCAAAGAATATAACCCTTTATTAGTAATGAATAAAAGAAATGTTTGCATTATATTTCCGTGTATTGTTCAATATACCTGCCTCCATGATCCAACGTCCTAACATCGCACTGCTCGGCATTTTCGCCGTCGGTCGTGGGTGTGACATCCTACATAAATCTGATGTAGGAACTTATTATTGTTTGAAATTTGTTCCTCGGAAACAACACAAAAAACTTGATATACTCTATACAGTCTAATAAAATAAACCTATTTAATGTAGAAATCTAGTTTTAAATATATAAACCTAACAAATATAAAAATACTTTCCTCACTAGGTAGCGTACCTAATAACTAATAGTATAACTAAAGTAAGTACGTGTGTCGAACACAAGGAGAACACAAGTGTACCGATGGATAGGAATCAACATAATAATAAAATAAAATAAGATAATATGAATTATTATAAACTAAATAATATAAGAACTCAAGTATAAGTAAATAGATAGATATATAAATATATAGATAATAGTAGTTGTATTTTTTAATAGATTTCGATTCACTAATGATTATGTTTTATTCATAAGAAGTGCAATAAAAACTTATAGATATTCACCGATTTATAAATTAATTAAATCCAATCTATATTCATTAATTATATGTTTCTAAGTATCTACTAGCAGGGATAGCCTTCGTAGATCCATTCTATTAAGATCGTATTATGAAAGACTCAATTGGTATGATCAGTCATAGGGTTAATGGAAACTTCTCAAATTGCATAACTCAATAGTACAATCATGACGATTAAATCAATATTATTATGCTTAAATTAGGGATGTATCCACTAGATGGATCTGTCTACACCTCAATTGGTAAAGTTCTGATCTCCTACTTGTTAATGAAATTATTGATTCAAGTAACAAAATTCAAACCTAATCTTAGATCAAACAATCAGCTAAATAAACATAATAACACTGTTATTAACACACTTGGATCCTTAATGAAGTAATCATAGTAAATTGAACATCTACTAGAACTCTTTTAATGAATCAAAACATAATCATAATCAAATCATCTACATCTAAACAAAACTATTAGGACTTAGCCCATAATCTAAACTAAAAGCCTTACACAATACTCCAATCAGTCTTTCTGCTTCAGATCTTGATTTGTTCTATAAACTAGGGTTTCTAATAACCTCTTTCCCCATATTGGCCATTTCCAGTTTTTCTTCTAGAAATTATATGCATGTTCTATAGGATATATCCTATGGGAAAAATTACGATCCCATATATAGCCTTCCATATCCGACTTATTTTGTCGTGCGATTACATAAATCGTAGTGAAACTTCAATTTTTAGTAGTTTCTTTAGAATCTTCGATTTCTTTATAATATTCTTCATACAAATTTCAAATTGTTTTCCTTAGCTCTTAATCCAAGAAAATATGCTCTAATCTTTCCCTTTTAGCATCTACTTCATCACATGGTCATTTTTTGCTACAAAACATAAATATATAACTATTAAGTATATGTTGCCCATTTTTAACATTAAAAACATTCATAAAAGTATATGAAATGTCCTTCAAAATCTGTATAAATGAGGAGACATCAACATGATCATCAAGAAACTTGTGGTCAGGAGTGTACTTTATCGGTCGTGTGAAGTGCAATGTCCTTTCTGGTGACCTTGAATGTGTAAGTGGGTTGGTACCATACCCCATTAAAGAGCTTTATCAGTAATACTTTTTGATGCCAAAGTTAGGTTAAATGTTCGAATTATGATGTGAGTTGTGAGATGATATTGTCTTGTCGTTCTTTAGGTATATATTAAGAGTGCTTTCTAGGATGGGTTGTCCTTGTAGAGTGTGTGACCGGGAAGTACCGTGATTATCAGCTAGCTTTATTTTACTAGGTAAATTTGATGATCCTTTTTACTTTTATATTATTTATTTGAGATATTTGTCCTTAACAAATGTTGAGCCACTTTTTCTGGGAATGTGTCTTCGAGTAGTTAATATCGGCCTTTGTTCGAGAACTATGATTTTGTGTGATTTCTCGATAGTATCTTGCTATGTCATATATGGTTGTCTGGTTATCCAATTATCTAGGTGAAGGGTATATAATTTCCAGGTACACTATGTGGGGACCCATTAATAGACAATTTAAATTTAAGGGTTAAAAGAAAATAAAGAAGTGTGCGGTGCAAATGACAGAAAAATCTACATTATTTATAATCCTAATCGAAGATGTCCATATATGATTTAATGATATTTTTGTAAATTGGTAAAATTTTGTGATTTACTTATAAGCACCATAATAATATGGTAAGTTTATGATTATCCAAAAAAATTATTATGAGAGTTTTTTTTTCAATCCAAAGCTTTTTCAATTTAATTATAAATTTAAAAGCTTTCGTTAGAAGAGTTTTTGCGCAATATTTTGTTCATTTATATGTGTTTTTTATTATCAGATAAGTTTTGTGGAAACAACTTCATTATAGAGGAAATATTTATATATTCTTGTTTTCTTGATTCGATGCTTATATAGCACAAAAAACATATTCAAAAAATTTTCTTAGGTTGGGTGTTATATTTATCTTTCACCTTTCAACCTTTTTAGGTCACCTTCCAACTAGAACTAGTAAATATTGACACACTAGAGTCTGTGGGTTAGGTTCATCTGAGCTTGTGCTTAAGGAAAACCAACCGTATTATGTAAATGTCTATGATATATTTTTTTACGTTACACGTAGATCTAATAAGTATGTTAAGTTGCATGAAAATCCAACAAAGTAATCAATTGTCAAATTTGAGAATGTAGCATCAGTGAAAATATAGCGTCAAAATCATAATATCGTCAAAAATATAAATACATAACAAACGGTAGTATCAATACAATACACATAATAGACCTCGGATCTTCACTTATAAAACAAAAATCGACTTACAACTTTCTGTATACATACTTTACTAGGTATATTGTCATTTGATGGCAATTTAAAGAATACAAAGTCTCTAACCATTACATTTATTGACTAGTCATTCTTGTTTCTGTAAGATTAACTTCACGATCAAGATTTACAGATATAGCTTTTTCTTTTTCCTTCAAGTCATCAAGATAATGTTGATAGATATAAGAGACAAACCCCCAAATAGCTAACAACATGGAGACCGCCTTCACCCCATTCATCTTTTCATCAAAAAACACGACTGCCAAAATGGGCACAATTGGGATACCTAAAGTACTAATAACATTTGAAAAAAGAGATGAAACCTCAAAGATCAAGCCAATATAACCAACCGTGAAAACTTGCCATGAGACAGCTGTTCCTACAAGATTTATTATATACGAAGCCTGTCCAGACTCAAAATCCCACATTTCCTCCTTTATATCCTTCCATTCACCACTAGCAAATAGTCCCATGAGAATTACAAGAGTTGCTATCAAGCTTTGATACACGGTTATATCAAATACCACCTTATAGCTTGTAGATTTCAATATCTTTTGAAGTGCGAGTTGTGTTATTGAAAGCATCAAACCCCACCCTACACAATCAAAACATAATTTTTATATTGAACTGCATGTCACCACAATCAAGGTTGAAGCATGTGAGATTCGAACATGGGTCAACTCCATTTTGGATACTTAATTCCCAAGTCATTACCACAACTCACTATACCACCTTAATTAATGGTTAAATTCATGGTTATATATGCAAAATTTATTAAATATATAGTAACCAGGTTTTAACCTATTACAATCTAAATACATAATCTTTTCAATGAAAACTTTAAATAACTTTCATCTTTTTATCATTATTGTGAAATTGTGTATCTTTTTGTTTACATGTTAATGAAGATTCATATTTTTTATATGGTGATGATATGGCTTAAGTTGTTGCTATATAATGTGGACATATTGTGCAAGACTAATGAAAAACTTTCATTTCATAATTTTCATCTTTTTTGAGATTCATAAATTATTCTGATGTTTAAAATCTTGTGAAATGTTTCTAGTGATGTTAGTGATATTTTCCCTTAAAATTCTATCGTCTTCAAGTAGTTATTATTTTATAAAATTGTTTCAGTAAGTTTTTCACAACATATGTCCAAAATAAACAAGTTGAAGAAACGTCATTTCTACACCATTACTATAGGAAACAATATAATGAAAATTCATAAAAATGTAACCAAATATTATATAAAACTCCACAAGAATATAATTTGATAGGTTAAACTTTTTCTAAAATATGTCTATTGTTCAATTAACATCTCTTATTAATGGTTTAAGGAAGACGTTACCTGCAGAGGCAGCGATTGTGCATACAAAACCAATGATATACTTGCTTCTTGATATTTTCCCGGTCTCTTTAGAATCACTCTGAAACACAAGTAGCATAGACGAAAAACTAAGAAGAACAAGCGAATTAGCTATGAACGGAGTGAACTTCTGTCCATTAAGGAAGTATGAAAACAAGGCATTGAAAGCGAGTTGACTCGTACAGATCAACGAATACGTGGAAACTGGCAAAAAATTGAGTCCAAAAGAATACAACATACAATTTCCAGCCAAGAATATACCGAGAGTTGTATACAGAATCACAAGGGTAGTCCAAGAAGATTTTCCAGTGACTTGGTGGTGATGCTCCAATGGTGTTTTTGAAGGTGAAAATAAGAAGATAAAAGGTAACATAAGTGGAAATCCAACAGTTTGAACAAGTGTTGCCATCCATTTACTATTTCCACCATTGATGAAGTAAAGTCTTCCCAACATTGTTGCGGCTGATTGACCGGAGAGTACAAACATGGTGAACACTACTATCTGTATCCACCACTTGTACTGTATAAACCTTGAGGAACCTCTTCCACCATCTAATTGATTTTCTTGTGATGTATAAACTATAATGATTAAGTAGAAAGAGTTTAATTAGATGTAGAATCACAAAATGAAATATGTTCATGTAAATTTAACCATTAATGCAAGATCTACAAGGCCATTTGTAATTATATCTAATTGTTTCATAGATGTGTATCGCACCCAACATAGGAAAACTCTAGATTAACTCATACTTGAACTTCACAAACGAGGTTCAAGATAAACATTATCCTTACATTATAGTCCTTGAGTAGATTCTGATGTCTAGAGTATACGGTATATTTAGATGTTAATCTTTATTAATTTTCATGTTATTGTATGAGGAACATTTTATTATAATATTGTTTAATAATAAAAAGTTGATTACTTTTATCAATCATTTAAAATTCTTATTATTAATGTTTTTTCTTTCAACTACATCGTATTATATTTTCTAATTATAATATTTGAAATAAAGTAATAAAGTGGTAAGATTTTGATAATAATAATTATTTTTATAACTATATTTATTGTAATTTTATCATATTTAATATATTAAAATTATCATACATAATTAATGTTAATTATAACATAGATAGAGTAAATTATATAAATGGTCATTGTAGTTTAGGATAATATGTATGGTTAGTTCTTAACTTTTTTCAATCAAAAGCTAGCATAAAATGGTCATTGTTGTTAGGATAGTGTATATGGTTAGTTCTTAACCCTTTTTCACTCAGAAGCTCCTTATAGTATTTTTTTTGTTTGTTGCAATTTGGACTTCAGCTATATATGATAGGATTATTTTACCCTTATGATGTATTTTTACATTTTAATTATTTTGTTATTAATATATATATATATATATATATATATATATATATATATATACACACACACACCTTATCCGTTTCCTCTATTCTCCATAGTCAATAGACATGTCTCTTTCTCTCGATTATCTCTCTCTTCTTCACCCCATAATTTGTCGGTGTTTTTAGCCGCTAACGATTTCTATGGTCAACATATCCACTACTTTTGCAGATCAAGTCACGTCTCACCAACACCCTCACACCTGTCTCTCATATATATCTTGCATGAGAAGCTTACTGTCACCATACATTTAATGACTTAGATCTATTTTTAACACACTTACAATGGGGTAAAGTGATATCTTATGCATCGCGACAGTTGAAGCCCCATGAGTTGAACTATCAGACCCATGATTTACAGTTAGTACCTATCATTCAATCCTTAAAGATATGTAGGAATAATTTGTAAAAGACAAAATGCCAACTATACGTTCCTCAAAACATTTTACAATATCTACTTACCTAGAAAGAATTAAATATGAGGCAGGGATAGTGGATGTAACTACATAAATATTATGATTGTGAAATTACATATCATCCCAACAAGGATAACATAATGGTGGATGATTTGAGTAGAAAAGATATGAAGTAAAAGAGGCAGGTTAAGGCCCTAGGAATTGAAGTAATATCATCCATTGTTTAAGTGATGAAAGTGGCACAAGAAAATGCAAGAAAAAAATAAAAAACTTGAGGAAAGCAAAAATTAGGGAAAATTGAATTTTTTTAAAAGGAATCACATTAATTAAAAACATTAAGGGTCGGATATAGGTGGCTATTATTAGGGACATAAGAAAGATTCTACTTGATGAGGCGTATGAATCTGGATACTAAATACACCCCGACAACAAGAATGTAGACGGATTTGAAACCATATTACAAATGATCGACAATAAAATTTGACATTATGAAGTACAAAAGTTCTTATTTGACTTTCTCCTTAGTCAAAATCGAGAATCAATAGCTTTATTCTAATAAAGAACCACTTGAAGTGATGGAATGGAAATGGGAAAAATCACCATGGATTTTCTGACAAAACTTACAAAAACTAAGAAGGGATATGAAATGATTTGGGTGTTATGCACAGGTTAACCAAGAGTGTACTTCCCCTTCGAAAAGAGAAGCACGGCCCATGGAAACATTTGTGAAACTATATGTAAAAAAAGTAGCATAGAGACAAGGTGTACCTTTGTCCATTGTGTCAGACATAGATTGTCATTTCACTTTAAATTTTTGGAGGAGTATGCAAGAGGAGAAATATTTGTGTTTGAGTACTTCTTACCATCCTCAAACGAAAATTCAAAGTGAAGGAATAATTCAGAGTTTAGAGGATATGTTGAGATCTTGTTTGTTGGAAATTTAGGAAGTTGGGCTAAGCGTGTCCTATTGATTGAATTCTCTTACAACAACAACAACTAGAAGTCAATGATTAACATGCGACTGTATGAAGCTTTATATGGATGTAAGTGTATATTTCCAACTTCTTTGTTACAAGCTTGCGAGAAAGTATTGATGGGGTCTAACTTGATTCATGAGACAAGTAAGAAGGAAGAAATAACTAAAGAAAGAATGTTAGCAGTTCAGATTCAACAAAATAGTTATGTGAGCATTAAAAGTCACCTGATGAAATTTGAATTACGTGATCAACTATTATTGAATGTATCACCATGGAGCGAATTGATCTGTTTTAAAACGAAGAGAAGTTGAATCTACTATATATCGGATTGTTGAATGTGTTAGAGAGATTTAAGGAACAAGATTATTGTTTGGAGTTATTTCAAGAGCAAGATGTGATTCATAATAAATTTCATGTGTGGTATATTAGGAAATGGTTGGGTAATAAGGAGGGTTTATAAATATTAGAGGAAATTCAAATCGAGATTAAATGCGTAATTGAGGAACATTAAGAGATTGTGGAAAGAAAAGTAAAGATGCTAAGAATAAAGATGATTCACTTGATATAGTTAAATAGATAAACTCATTAGGACTTAACCTCACATCGGAGACTGAATTGGGGATGAAGAAAAGATAGATGTGCCTCTTTTTTATCCAACGATTTGGATGACAAAAACGTCATGAGGGGGGGGGGGGTAATTGTAACTTCGTGTTTTAGGGGTTAGTCCAAACTTTATTTAAGCAGATAGAAATAATTAATAAAAACAATTAGATAATAAATTTTAACAGTTTTAATCATATTATTGATAAATAAAAAAATAATATAAGAGTGTGAACTTTGAGTAAAAATGTAGATGAAGGAACCAAAACTATCAAATATTCATACTTGAAGGGTAACTTTGACTAAGTCTTGATCATATTGTCATGAATATGAATATATGGGACAAATTTGTTAAAATAATAAGTTTCATTAAAAAGAATTGGTCAAATAGTGTCTATTTTAGAAAATACAAAACATAAGGCTCAATTGTGAAATATATATTGATTGTATTTAGCCTAGTTAAGGACAATCCGTCCATTTAGGAAGAGAAACAAAACTTGGTGTAAGGAAATCTCCCATAGATGAATTATCATGCTTCAATGGTGATCTAAAGTGAACTTGTTAAAGAATAAGCTAGGGTTTGAAGATAAGAGTCCATCATAAAGATTAAAAGGTCGAAATTATTCTTTTTCTAGCTAAATCTTGATCTAAGGTTTAGATTTGACTCCAGATCCAAAAAGAGGTCTTCATATGATATCAATAGTCGAATATAGTGTTATTTCTTACATTTGAACTCTAAACCACATGGAATCTTTTAACATCCATGTTTCCAGGTATTTCATTTATGGCTTAAAAATAAAAAAAATAAAAAAAAATAAAAAAAAACTTGCAATTTCAGTCATTACGCGGGGTGTACCCTATAGGTACGCTGAGTGTAAATAATTCAGGAGGGATGTGGGTTCATCGAGTACGTCGAGCGTACATGATGAGTATGAAGGGTGTACTCATGCAGATTTTAATACTAAATTTTAGGTTCGAGCCCCTATTTAGAGGACCTTAAGTCCTCTAAGCCTCCCTTATCACTAACCCCTACCCCTAGAGCTTAAAGATCGAAACCCTAGTTCTGTAGAGCAATTTTTAAGCCTTTTTGGTGTGTTTTAGTGTATCTTGAAGAAGGAGAAGGTTGAGCTTGAGGAGTTGTTGAAGCCAAGTTTGTAGATCCAGAGTCTCTATTGCATTTCCCAGCTTCAAGAGGTATAAAGTTCGAATCTTGCTCATTTATATGATATATCTCATTAGATCCTTGTTTTTCTTAATCTTTTGTCCCATAACTTTGTGTCTTGTGAGAATAAGTTACTCCAGACCTTAGGGTGGCTAGTTTACGTTGTCTCAGAGGTTGTTTAGACATAAAAATGGATTCTTGGTTCTTCCATGCAAAGGATTTTGTTCATTAAGTGAGGTTAGAAAGTTAGGGTTTAACTTAGAGCTTCTTATGGCCATATAAGGGCATAAAGTCATCAAATTTATCATTCAAAATGTTCATTAGGACTAGATCTAAGCCCTTGATGACTTGCCTTTACGAATTAAGAGCTTAATATAGGAAGCACTTATCAACCTATTACTTGGGGCGTAATCTGAGCTACGCCCAACGCAGCTCATAAATGGCCCATCCTTCGTGAGTGAACACTATGCCCAACATAGAGATGGTAGTACGGAGCACTTAAATCCCTTGAATTGACTATTGAATTTTCTTGACCAGTTGACTTTTGGTCAATTCGGAAGGGCTGAGGACTTGGAAGGGAAAAATGGTCTTTTGCCCAAATAAGATCTTACTATGGTATTTGGACTTGCGTTCTTGGGGAATTTTCTTGATTACTAATTTAGGGTTGGTGTGGATATATTTAGTAGGAGAGACTTCAACACAAACAACCCGAGAGAGTGAGATATGTTCATTGGTCAGTTGAGGTGAGTCTCTCCACTGTACTTGTGGGTCGAAGGCAACAATGTCAGCCCACTTCATTATATTGTAGAATTATCTTCATGACATTTGCTGATATGTCTGTATGTGCTTGTTGTCTTTGTGACTCTTGCTAGTAATATTTTATGTTTAGCTGTAGGGGTGAAATAGACCCAGTACCGGTTGAAAGATACCGAAGGATTTGAAATAGACTCAGGGGGTGAAATAGACCCAGTACCAGTTGAAAGATACCGAAGGAGTTGAAATAGACTCAGGGGGTGAAATAGACCCAGTTCCAGTTGAAAGATACCGAAGGAGTTGAAATAGACTCAGTGCTAAAACAGGCCCAGTTTAGTTCCTAACTAATATGTATGTTTTGTATATGGTATTTTGGGGGAAAGTCACGAAACTTTGTGTTTAAATTTTAGTGATGGTTTTGCTAGTTTTAAAAATAAATTTTTTATATGGTATTTTTGGGACGTTACAAGTTGGTATGAGAGCCTTGGTTTGAGGGATTCGGGTAAACTCTTGGGTGTGTCTGAACTCAAACTAAGGAATTGGTAATCTTTTGAAAGTAAATGAATTTTCTCAATATATTTTTATAAAGAAAAAGGGTGTGATGCGTGCAATTAGCCGAGCTCAATTAAATATTTCCCTAAAATACCCATACATGTTATTGTTTCAAGTATATGTATATGTGTATATCATGCTAGATAAGGGATAAGGATCTACTCAGAATCGCATGGTAGGATGATAGGAGAGATGTGTTTGTATGTCAGTTACAGAGGATTAGATGGAGTGGCCTGATTAGGTAGTGCACTGGTTTAGAACTCAATGCTCGAATGCCACTTACTTTGTGCTTTTAGGGACTCCACTGGTGTCAGCTAATTACTAAGAAAATATGTTAGATGGAGTGGCCTGATTAGGTAGTGCACAGTTATATGAGCCTCTAGAACTCCATGTTAATATATATTTCGAGATGATCAAGAAAGGTATCATTGAGTTGATGGAGGAGCATTTCCTTGCCTTTAGTGCCGAGTTAGCTACTAGACAATACGGAGCCCGCACTCTCTCCGACAATGATTTCAGGGGATGTGGGGTATTAGAGTTCGTTGGGGTAAAGGACCCCATTGTCGCTAGGCGATGGATAGCAGACATGGAGTGTGGATAGATGACTAGCATATGCCCTGAGGGGTCAAAGGTAAGGTTAGTTGCAGGCTGTCTGAGGGAGCGAGCCCAGGACTAGTGGGAAGAGGTTGGATATGCTTTGGGAGCACCAGCTATTAAGGCCATGACCTGGCCAGAATATGTGACCCAGTTTCAAGTAGAGTTTGCATCGGCTGTTGACGTGCAACAGCTAGCGAAGGAGTTCTAGGACATGCGTCAGACGACTGAGACTGTCGTAGAGATCACAGCCAAGTTTCGACAGAGAGATTTATTGGTGCCCCGGTATGTTGCAGACGAGGAGATGAAGAAGACCTGGAACCACGACATTCTAAGAGTAGATATCCGGGAGTTTGTTAGTTATTCAACATGTCAGACATTGAAGGACATGATATCCAAGGCCTGTGAACGGGAGATCGATTTGGAGCACATCATAAAGAGGAAGGCAATGCACGTACAGACGGCTAGGGGTTCAGCGAGGAAACCCAAGGTTACTGATTCAAGATCGAGGGGCCAACAGGGTCGGGCCGTTGTGGTAAGTGCGGTAGGATGCATGACAGGATTTGCAAGGCAGTGGTTCAAGCTGATATAAGTATGGCAAGACAAGGCACTTCAGCAGGGATTCCACTGCCACGACCACCACTACCCACACTTAAGGAATGATCTGATTTCATTGCAATCAGAGGGGCCACAAGAAGGCCAATTACTTGAGTTTACAGTAGGAGCGGTTGCAGCATCCACTCCGACAACATTAACGATCACAAATGGTCGGGAGGGCAAGACGACGACCCCTGTAGTGAAGAGCAGGGCTTTTCAACTGACGGCTGAGGAGGCGGATGCGACTCCTGACATAGTTAAGGGTATATTTTCCATTTGTTTATGCTCTTTCATTATTGTGTATGCTTATGTTTCATATCGTAATGTTTAGGGATGTTCTTAGTGAACAGATTGCCTGCTCTGGTTCTTTTTTATTCGGGCGTTACTCGATCGTTTGTATCTCTTGCACTCAACAAGTGATTTGGTGATGCTCAAGGGGAGCTGTATTATCCGTTGGAGATGGAGATCGCCTATGATCGTTCAAGGAGAGTATCGAGGGTTTATCTAGGTTGTACCCTTGAGCTTTTCTGAGAGAGATACCCGATTGATTTGGTTCCTATTCCTTTGTGCGAGAGCAAGGTCGTTGTGGGGATGGACTAGTAGAGCCCTAATGGGGCGATGATCGATTGCGAGCAACAGTTAGTTTGGGTTCAAACCCCAAGTGGGGGAGACCTAGTTATTCATGGCGAGGGTGCTCAACAAGGACCAGCTCTCTGTTCGGCTGCGAGGGCTATGAGCTATCTTCAGCAGGGTTGTTCTGGTTTCGTGGCTTATGTGTTGGACACCTAATAGGGGGAAGAAGTTGGTTGATAATGTGCCAATCGTCCATGAGTATCCCAATGTGTTCCCAGAAGATTTATTAGGAGTGCCTCCGGAGAGGCAAGTTGAATTCCATGCAGATCTGGTTCCAGGTGCGGCTCCGATATCTAAGGAACCTTATCGGTTAGCATCTCCAGAGATGAAGGATTTGACTATGCAGCTGTAGAAGCTACTAGAAAAAGGGTTTATCAGACCAAGTAGTTCACCCTGGGGAGAACTGATACTGTTTGTGAAGAATAAGGATGGTTCCCATAGGATGTACATCGACTACAAGGGAGTTGAACAAGTTAACGATGAGGAGCCGTTATCCACTCACGAGAATCGATGATTTGTTCGATCAGCTTCACAGTACATCTTGGTTCTCCAAGATAAATCTACGTTTGGGATATCACTAGATCAGGTTCAAAGAGGAAGAAATGTTGAAGACTGCTTTTAGGACTTATTATGGTCATTACGAGTTCGTGGTAATGCCTTTTGGGCTTACCAATGCTCCAGTCGCATTCCTGGATCTCATGAACCACGTGTGTAGACTGATGTTGGATCGGTTAGTTATTATATTTATTGATGATATTTTGGTCTACTCTAAGACCAAGGAGTAGCATGAGGATCATCTGCGAGAGGTAGTGGAGACTCTGGGAGGAAGAGGCTTTATGCCAAGTTCTCCCAGTACGAATTTTGGTTGCACAAGGTGAATTTTTTGGGGCATCTTGTCAATGAGAGAGGGATATTGGTTGACCCGGCCAAGATCGAGGTTGTGATGCAGTGGGAGGTTCCAAAATCCCCATATGAGATTCAGAGCTGCTTGGGTTTAGTGGAATATTATCGCAGGTTCATCGAGAATTTCTCCCATTGACCAAGTTGACGAAGAAGACAATTACTTTCCATTGGGGGACTGAGTAGCAGGCGGCTTTTAAGACCCTGAAGTAGAGATTGTTCGAGGCTATGATCATAACTCTACCCAAGGGTATTGATGACTTTGTGGTTTATTGTGATGGATCGATCATAGGATTGGGTGCAATGCTTATGCAGCGGGGCCATGTGATCGCCTATGCATCGTGGCAGCTGAAGCCGCATTAGGCGAATTACCCTATGCATAATCTGGAGCTGGAGGCGGTGGTTTTCGGCCTCAATATTTAGCGGTATTACCTCTATAGGTTTCGTTATACCATCTACACAGATCACAAGAGCTTCAGGTACTTGATAGGTCAACCAAATTTGAATATGAGGCAGTGCAGGTGGTTGGATGTAGTTAAGGATTATGTTTGTGAGATCCTTTATCACCCCAGAAAGGCCAACATGGTGGTCGATGCGCTGAGTCATAAGGTGAAGAGCGCACCTATTTAAGATCTATGTTTGAGGATGATAGTGATTACCCCATTATTGGAGCGGATTCGCGAGGCTCAGGTGGAGGCCATAAAAGAGGAGCATTGCAAGAGTAAGCGCATTGTGGGGAAGGTGTCCTATTTTAATTACGAAAATAGGGGACAGTTGACCTTATCCCAGAGGATTTGGGTTCCATATTAGGATGGTGTACGACAGGTACTGATGGAGGAGGCACATAAGTCGAAGTTCTCTAGTCATTTAGGTGCGACGAAAATGTACAGAGACCTCTGACCCGATTATTGGTGGCCCTAAATGAACCGGGATGTGGATTGATATGTGGAGAGGCTCCTCACTTGCAGGAAATTCAAGGCCAAACATTAGCAACCTCATGTCAAGATGGAGTCGTTGGGTGTTCGCGTCTGGAAATGGGAAAAGATCACGATGTTTTTAATCACAAAGCGACCGTAGACAGCACCAGGGGTGGATTCGATTTGGTTCATCGTGGATCGATTTACCAAGAGTGCGCATTTTATTTCCATTTAGGAGAGCATCTCTGTAGAGAAATTGGAAAATGTATACATCCGCGAAGTGGTGGCACGTTATGGGGTTCTAGTCTCAATGGTATTGGATCGGGATGTTAGGTCCACTTTCAGGTTCTGGAGGAGATTTCATAAGGAGTTGGGCACTCTTCTGCACTTCAGAATGACTTTTCATCCATATACTGATGGACAGAGTGAGCGAACTATCCAGACCTTGGAGGATATGCTTCGGGCTTGTGTGTTGGATTTTGGCAGTAGTTGGGATATCTTCCTTTGGCTGAGTTTTCTTACAACAAAAGCTACCATGCCAATATTGATCGACCTCCTTTTTAAGATGCTCTACGGGAGGAAGTTTTGGACCCCAATTTATTATAGCGAGGTCGGTTAGTAAGTCATGGGTAGCACGGAGGTGGTGCTCCGGACTACCGAGTTGATTCAATAGGTGTGCGAGATATTGCAGACTACGCAAAGTCGACAGAAGAGTTATAAAGATAGATACTGATTCAATTTGGAGTTTTAGGTCGGAGATATGGTACTCCTGAAGGTGCCACCTTGGAAAAGTATCATCCGGTTCAAGAGGCGGGGTAAGTTGGGCCCCAAATATATTGGTCCTTTCAGGGTTATTGCTCGGGTGGGTAGGGTTGCATATCGTTTGGAACTGCCCGAGGAGCTTAGTCAGATTCACATCATTTTTCACATCTATCAGCTACGAAGTGTTTGGTTGATGACTCTGCAATAGTGCCATTTGAGGACATATAGGTAGATGAGCGCCTGAACTACATAGAGATACCAGTGGCGATCCTCGATAGGAAGATGAATACTTTGCGAAAAAGGAGGTATGTTTAGTGAAGGTGCAATTGTAGCACTGGAAAGGCTCTGATTGGACATGGGAGCCTAAGGATGAGATGAGGGAGCATTATCCAGAATTGTTTGCAGCGGCGGACTTCGAGGATGAAGTTTAATTCAAGTGGGGGAGAACTGTAACACCCGTGTTTCCAAGTATTTCATTTATGGCTTAAAACATCTTAATTTAAGAGGGATGTGGGTTTCGTCGAGTACGTCGGGCATACGTGATGAGTACGCAGAGTGTACTCATGTTGACTTCAAACCCTAAATTTTAGGGTTGCCCCTATTTAAAGGACCTTAAGTCCTCTAAGCCTCCCTTATCACCAACCTCTACCCCCTCGAGCTTAAAGATCGACACCCTAGTTCCTTAGAGCAATTTTTGAGTGTTTCTAGTGTGTTTTGTGTATCTTGAAGAAGGAGAAGGTTGAGCTTGAAGAGTTATTGAAGCCAAGCTTGTAGATCCAGAGTCTCTATTACATTTCCCAGCTTCATGAGGTATAAAGTTTGAATCTTGCTCACGTATATGATAGATATCATTAAATCCTTGTTTTTCTCAATCTTTTGTCCCATAACTTTGTGTCTTGTGAGTAGAAGTTACTCCACACCTTAGGGAAGCTAGTTTATGTTGTCTCTGAGGTTGTTTAGACATAAAAATGGATTCTTGGTTACTACATTTCTTCCATACAAAGGATTTTGGTCATTAAGTGAGGTTAGAAAGTTAGGGTTTGAGTTGGAGCTTCTTATGGCCATGGAAGGGCATAAAGTCATCAACTTTATCATTCCAAACATTCATTGGGACTATATTTGAGCACTTGATGACTTGCCTTTACGAATTAAGAGCTTAATATGGAAAGCACTTATCAGCCCATTACGCGGAGCGTAATCTACTCAACGTAGCTCATGATTGGCTTGTCCTTCCTGAGTGAACACTACGCCCAACGTAGAGAGGGTAGTACGCAATGTGTAAGTCCCTTGCGTTGACCGTCGACTTTTCTTGACCAGTTGACTTTTGGTCAACTGTGAAGGGCGGGGGACTTGGAAGGGCAAAATGGTCTTTTGCTCAAATAAGAGCTTACTTTGGTATTGGGACTTTATGAGTTGGGGAATTTTCTTGATTACTAATTTAGGGATGCTTAGAATATATTTAGTAGGAGAGACTTGAACACTGACCGCCCGAGAGAGTGAGATATGTTTATTGTTCAGTTGAGGTGAGTCTCTCCACTATACTTGTGGGTCGAAGGCATAAATTTCGGTCCACTAGATTATATGTTAGAAGAATATTTGTCTTCGTGACATTTGCTGATATGCCTGTATGTGCTTGTTGTCTTTGTGACTCTTGCTAGTAATATTGTATGTTTAGCTGTAGGAGGTGAAATAGACACAATACCGGTTGAAAGATACCGAAGGTGAAATAGACCCGGTACCGGTTAAAAGATACCGAAGGAGTTGAAATAGAATCAGGGGTGAAATAGACTCAATACTGGTTGAAAGATACATACCAAAGGAGTTGAAATAAACTCAGGGGTGAAATAGATCGAGTTTAGTTCCTAGCTGATATGTATGTTTTGTATATGGTATTTCAGGGGAAACTCGCTAAACTTTGTGCTTACAGTTTTGTGTTTATGGTTTCAAGAACTTCCAGTTCGAAAAGGAAAGGATTTGGCATGATCGCGACGCATCCACCAGTATTCCATATTTTTATGATTTGACTTACACTCTGATGATTATTTTATATATTATCACATTTTGATGGATTTTGAATGAATGAATGATGGTTTTGCTACTTTTATAATAAAAATCTTCATATGGTATTTTTGGGACGTTACAAATCTAATCCTCATTGATTATGGTGGATTTTGGTCAATATTAGGGGTTACATAATCTTCATCCATGATGGAATCATCTGTGGCTTATTTGATCGACTTTGATGACTAAATTTTATTTGTTTAAATGATTTAATAACAACCTCAAGTTGGTATATCAAAGAACACCCTGAATTTTATCATTTGGGTTCACTCATGGGCATAAGCTTCATCTAGAGCTTCCATTGAAAACTATGAGATTTTGGAGATCAACTAATGTTCTAAATCAACCTTGATGTGAATTACTATAAAATAAAACACAAGATCAACTGGAAATTGGAACTGATGATTGGTTTTTGTTGACAATCGAATGGGAAGAGTAAGTTAAAGTTGAAATATTGCAAACTAGGTAATAACCAATTCCAACCTACTAACATCTTCGAATCAAGCATTCCATGAACCAATAAGATGTTTATGAACTCATTAAGATGTTCTGAACTTAAATATGAGCATACTAAGTAACTAGAATAATTTTTGGTGATGGTGGAAGTCATTAAGAGCTTCTTAGTAATCATTTCATAATGTCTACATGATCTCCCCTAATGCTCTTGTTATGTCTAAATGAACTAATCAACAAGTTGTAATTAGGAAATAATAGATTAATATTATTAATTATCTTAAAAGGTGCAAAAATACTTAAAAACTACTCTCTCTCCCTCTCTCTCTCTCTCTCTCTCTATATATATATATATATATATATATATATATATATATATATATATACACACACATATATAATTATTAGAAGAATTGAGTTTAAATGTGAAACCAATTGTGAAAAATTCTAACTTGGTCTTGAGTCACTTGCTTTGCATCCAATAACTTCCATTAACAACATATATGTGTATTATGAAAACTAAGAGTATAAAAATAGTTAAAAAGTATAGAAGTTTAATAAGCAATACTTTGGTCAATATGTAATCTTGGCTCACGTGATTAAGAAGTATTGAAGTTTAAGAAGCAATGAGTATTAACTAACAGAGCATCAATAGTGAGTAACTAATGAATACATGTCCCTACAACAAAAAAATGATGATTTTATGAAATGATGTACGATTAAATATTTTGCCAACTTGCTTTCTATGTGAAATATTATATATATATATATATATATATATATATATATATATATATATATATATATATATATATATATCAATGTGTACACTCATGAAATTATATTTTCTAAGATGTCGTTTTGTAGATTACATGACTATTCATGCTAGGATGAGAATCACTTGAGTTTGTTCGATCTAAAAGTTTGTGGTAGTTGACTATATTGATGTTGTATAACCAAAAGTTTCAAATTAACTTAGTTATCATACTTTAAACACCGCCTCACTTGTATGCAAGGCTAGGTACCGTGTATGTGGATATATGAGTGGGCACATATCCTAGCTTTGAGTTTAGCATTCTTGAAAATGTTAGGAGGTAAGGATGCCTTTACTTGGATACTCTCACACGATGATGATGTGAGGCACTTCTTGCTTTGACTCATTGATTTGTTAGGTTGGACATATGAGATTGATTTAAGAATAGGTTATAGCATATTGCATTGCATCTACTGTTTTGATGACTAATATTTCAATATTTTTATTTTCACTAAATGATGAACAATGATTATGACTTTCCTCGAGCATAACTATTTAAGAGCTTTCAATGAGTTAAACACTTTCTAACCATATATGGTTAAACTCTCAACTTTTATCAAAGGTATTACAAATAATTTGGGGATTTCTCACTATTTAAGAGTTTTCAATGAGAAATCCCCAAATTATTTGTAATACCTTTGATAAAAGTTGAGAGTCATGATTATGACATTCCTCGAGAATAACTATTTAAGAGTTTTCACTAAATGTTCCTACTTATATGAGTCAAATGATCAAATGACTGTACCAATTCCTCGAATTCCAAAATATGAAATTCTAATATTACTCACTAGATATTCGTAATGTCTAGTTTATATCTTGATATATGTTCATGTGATAATAGCGACAAAATACTCTGATGGAAGCTTGGACTTTTAGAAAATCATGTTGTTGTGTGATTACTTAAACTATGTTTTGATGTTGTGATTGATAACCTCTCTTAAAGTTCTTTTAAATTGTCTATTTTTTTGTGAACAATGATTATAAGACCATATTTGTTAGCATTAATTAAAGATTTTTAAAAAGATTTAAACTAATTAAACCAAAAGAAGAGGTGTTTCACAAAAACTATTCAGTGGTAATTAGAGCTATAATAACGAAACCTATGTGAAGGTCGAAGTATATATGCATATTATACAAGTTTATTTGTATCGTTACCTTGTTCCATTCAAGTGAACAATTTTCATTATTTTGTTGAGATTCTCAGATTTTCACGAAACCCATGTCAAGATACAAGTTGTATGATTTCATATGTGTTTGTAGCCGTTTCTTGAGATTTCCACATAGAAAATAATCAAGTCCACGTGAATGTATAACCTTTTATTGCATCCCGTACATGCAATAATGAATTATTGGACAAGATCTAACCATCCAAGATCATGGGCCTTATACGTTATAAATTACTATGGGGTGTTTGGCACTACTTTTGTAAATTTTTATTGGGTTTTTTGAAAAGTTAGGTATTCTGATATTTAAAAAAAAATGTTTTTTTTTTCTTAAATTGTTAGTCCTAACCAAACATTTTTGTAGCTAATTATTTTTTTTAAAAAGCTAATATCCCAAATACCCTTATGTATAACTTTCAATACAAAGTACAATTTATTATTGGATTGCTCCGTCGATTAGTCTCATATATTAATTAAACAAGAAATCAAATATCATTTGATCTTTTGTTTTTATCCATATTTCTACTCTTAGGATTAAGGTAATGTCAAAATCAAGATATAAAATTAAAAAAATAATAATAATAATTAATGGATTTCACATGCTATTGTTTTGTATAAGCAAGAAGCATCTCCTTGTCTTTATTTGGTTGTCCTAAACACTTAAATCAACCTTTATAAAGGTTGTTAAGTGATAAGATCCCAACCACACACCGAGCGCTAACATAAATCATCGTGAGATTCCTTCCATAAAATAAAACACGAACACACAAAATGTATGGAGTTAATTATATTTTATCTATTATTTAATTATGATTAAGGAAAATTTTATTAATGATATTAAGAAATCAAAGCAGATAAAAACATATTAAATCTACAAATTATAATTTTAAAATGTTTTATGAGAAATATAAGTTAGATTTTAATAAAATAAACATTTCTTACCTAAGATTATAAATTAACAAAACTAAATAACTTATATTTTATTAAAATATATTAGATTTTAATAAAATAAAATAAGCAGCATTTTGTCCGATTAACAAATTACTTTATTTTTTTGAAATACAGAAAGTTAATTATATTCGACTCAAATAAAACAAAACTAGTAATAACTATGGTCCTCCTATCTGTAGTATTAAACAAATCGTGTATTGAAATAAAAAAAAAAATGCAAAATTTTGGACCAGCATCAATTAATCATTTAATGATCTAGGTGAAGTATGTTGATTTGACAAAATGTTTATTTTTAAATTTAATAATATTTAAGTTTGGCCCCTTAACTTGATTGAAAGGTTCAAAAAAAGGCCTTATCTTTTGTAATTTATATTTTTAAACTCTTATTTATATTTATAAGAATATAAGAATATTAACAAATAGAAAATTAATATATTGATATTATTTACTGTACTCATAGAAAAATCACGTAATTATCCAAAATGATACCAAACCCGGATATTCTAGGTGTTTGTTTGATATTTAATAAATTGATGAAAAAAATATTTTTGAAATAAAAAAGATGTTAATCAATATTTATTATAAAATACTTTTAAAAATAGCTATATTGGTTTCTTCTATTCGTACCCTTATAATATCACACGATAAATTAGAATTCTTTTTTAAACGGCAGCTTGAATCAATTAAAAAATATAGTAATATTTGAAAGAAAAATGTGTTGATACATATTCACCAAAACATTATATATATATATATATATATATATATATATATATATATATATATATATATATATATATATATAAATTATCTTATAACAGAAAAAATGATTTACAAGGATATCTAATTGTAGCTTTTTTTTTTTCATATTTTGTCACTTTTTGCATTGTATTTTGTTGACCATTATGTTTTTATTTTATGTTCATATCATGCCCTTACCATCGGTCATAATTGTAGTAGGTTAAGCCCCAAATGGAATATACATGGCATCTAAGTGACACATGAGATTTGAAAAATGACTTAAGAGGGTATTCAACTTATCACTTTTGTTCAAATTTGATCATCTTTTATATACACAATTAATCATAAATTCTCATTTTGTATTAAATTACACAACATTAAAAATGTTTGATTAGCTTATTGAAATAAAGCTTGTTTCTTAAAAGTAGGGTATTAATCGATAACATCACATGATAAAAATATACAACACGAAACGAAATTTGGATGAAATTGAAATTTGAAGTCGTGTATGTTTCGTGTTCCTGACATGTATAAAAAAACACGAGGTCTCAAACTTTGGCATGAAATTGACACAATAATCAAATACGTTTGTTGTGTTTTATAATATTAATTATGAATTAAATAAATTAAAAGTTTGATTTATTTTATCTTTATCATGTTTGCCGTGTTGATTGTTTTTATTATGTTTTAATTGGATTGTTTTCTTGTTAGTAAAACAATATATAATATTGTGTCTTGTCGTGTTTGTGCTCTATAAAAAACTACCGTGTTAATTAAAAACATGACACAACTGTCTTATTATAATTTTTTTTTATGATTATCATGTTTGAGGGATATCGTATTTAATGTGGGTTTGATTATAACAACTGTGTTCATCGATTTGAATAGATGAAACTGGTAATACGGTTAGTCCGCATCATAAAGGTATAATATGAATACAAAATGAGAGTTTAATGGTCAATATTGTGCAAAAAAGAAGAAATTGATTAAATTTGAAGAAAATTGACAGTTGGTTATCCTCTTAAGTTATTTTCTCAATGCCATGTAGATAGAATATGTATGTCAATCGGATGTTAACTTACTACAACCGGCCGTAAGGACATAATTCGAACATAAAATAAGAACTTTATAAGTAATAGTGTACAAAAAAAAGGCCATATATATATATATATATATATATATATATATATATATATATATATATATATATATATATATATAGAAAATAACCACATACCGTTTCGCGAAAGACACAGGGACACGCAGTCGATTATCTATAAATTTTGTGTCAGGTAGAGAGCATTTTTGTAGTTTTTTTTTAACATATGGAGTTTTTCTCTAAAAAAACTGCACAAAGACCTTTTCTATAATTTTTTGTTATTTGTTTTCTACATGCCAACATACAAAAACCTTAAACTAATTGACTATTTTGTAAAAAAAAAAAAAAAAAAAAAAAAAAAAAAAAAAAAAAAACTTTATAGGGGCGTTTTCTGTACAACACAAAATTATAAGGACCGAATCTTACAAAATACTAAACTTTTGTGGCAAAACTCCAAAAACATAAAAGGATACTATTCATTGAAATTAATATAATATGATATGATTTAGATGGGGTATATCTTAAAATAAAGATGTAAATATGAAAATCTTAATAAAAAAGAAAAAAAAATTCATCAAGTAAAAGCAAATCACTAGAGTTTCTTGATAGTCAATTTTCGTTAATATGCAAGTTTTACACCCTGTTGTGCTAGTCATATTGCATGATTGCTATGAATTTGACACTCATTGATTTTCCCTTCACAAACTCTCCTAATTTATTTAACTCTCCTAGTTTATTTACTACCATGCCAAAAAGATAATAAAAATTGTGCACATGATGTCAAATATTATGTACAACTTTTCCTAAACAAGGTACAAGTCACTATTGCATAAATTTTGCTAGAGAAAAGAGGCAACAGTTATAATTATGAAGTGTTCAAACTTAAGAGTGTACTTACCAATGGTATTTGTTGCCTGTTCTTCAGCTTCCTTCATTGCTTTAATGGAATAAGGGGAGAGTGCAGAGCGAGAGCTAGAAAAATGGGAAATAGAGTTTTGGGTTTATGAGAGCGCTATCTCGAATGCATTCAACAATCACCATCACCATCATGTGTGAATATATATAGTATAGGGGTATTTATTGCCACACCTAACTTTCTTTTAAATCCAGCCTACAATTCAAATTATAGCCTATAAACTAACTAACACGTGAAAAAAAAAGTCAAAACAAAAAAAACTATTAACATAATTTCAGCCATTACGATCTTAACCAATATATTTAAATTTGTTTGTAAGGTCTTGGGTTTACAATATACATTATAACGTGATAATTTGATGTCGATTAAGATATTAATATTGAGTAATTTTAACTTTTTGAACATTAATCATAATTTTTATTGACGCAAACCATAAAAATTATGAAAAAAAACATCTTAATTACAAAAAAATAAGATAATTATGGTATACAACTATAGACTTAAGATCACAAACGGAATATATCATAAGTGTAATATAGCTGATTTGAAATGAAGTCATGAAGTGATGATGGTCTATAAGGATTTTGCAACTTGCAATATTCGATTCAACTTGATTAGAAAAAAAAAATATTAGGTTCGACTATATAATAAAACTGTAGAGATGAGATCGGATCGTATTAAGATCTTAAGATCCTAGTCGGGATCCTAAGATCTCACTAAAGTTTTTGTTTCAGATAGATCCTTGTGAGATCGGTATTGTTTTTGGTTTGCAAGATCATAAATTCGTAAGATATTAAGATTAAGATTGCGATCAGGATCTTAACAACCATGGTTTCAACTACCATATTTTCATAAACAAGAATATATTTAATGAATTTCACTTGTAGCCCTTTAATTTACGTTTATACATGATTTTACTCTTTTATATTTTATAAGTTTATTATTCTATTAAGGTAATATTGATCTATTAAAGAAAACTATGTAACACTTATAATAATTTACGTCATTAAATTGCAACAACGTGATTTAATATATATATATATATATATATATATATATATATATATATATATATATATATATATATAAATAAGTTCAATAGAAAACCATAATTATTGTTTCTTCAAGGAATCAAATTTTTTTTCAAGTTCTAGAGCTTATTTTTATTGAAAAACAAAACTAAAAATATCTAAATTCATAACTTAATATTGTGAATGTTAAATATATTTTTCGGATTCACCGTATAAATTTTGATTCACATTGTGAATTTGACGATTTTGATATCATTTGAAAAATAATAAAAAGTTATGAATTTCTGTATTTTTAATTTTTTTTTTTTTTGGATAAAAAATAAGTTCTAAAAATTGAAAAAAAGATTGGTTCCTTGGTTAATTATGGTTCTCTATTGAACCTCACTATATATATATATATATATATATATATATATATATATATATATATATATATATATATATATATATATATATATATATATATATATATATATATATATATATATATATATATATATATATGGTGAAGTTCAATAGATTAACCAAATAACCAATGAACCAATCTTTTTTTCAACTTTTAGAATTTTTTTTTATCAAAAAAAAAAACTAAAAATACAGAAATTCATAACTTTTTATCCTTTTTCCAATGATATCAAATTCGATAAAAAAAAATTTTTTTTTTTGGTCAAACTCATAATGTGAATCTTTGAAATGTCACAATGTGAATCTAAATTCACACGGTGAATTCGAAAAATATATGTAACATTCACAATGTTAAGTTATGAATTTAGATATTTTTAATTTTTTTTTTCGACAAAGAATAAGCTCTAGAACTTGAAAAAAAATTTGGTTCCTTGAAGAACCAATAATTATGGTTCTCTCTCTCTCTCTATATATATATATATATATATATATATATATATATATATATATATATATATATATATATATATATATATATATATATAAAGAGAGAGAGAGAGAGAGAGAGAGAGGAAGGATCATTTGAGAACTCAAAGTTTCCCGAGAACCCGAGAACTAAAAGTGAAACGTTAGATCAAAATAAAGTACGGTCAAGATGAAACGTGACGTTTTTGTAAATAATCAGAAAACTAAAGAGGTAGGGGCAAGTCAATTAAATGAGACAAGGGTATTATAGGAAACAAATATATAATTAAATCATATAATAAATCTGAGGGTTTTTTTTTCTTTTTTTTTTAATCAACTCAGTGTTTTTTATAAACATATTTACCATTTAGGTTTTAGATCCCCAGCATTGCCTACTATCTACCCCAAGCGAGCCTCATCGATTCAAGCGACCGTCTTCTTCGATTTCGGTGTCGGTGAGTCCGTCTCCCCCATTCCTGACGCTGACGAGTCACCTCTTCATCACTGCATCTATGTGTTATCAGAGATTTTGCGCTTGTAACTATCTCGTCGTCGATCTGTTGGTTGTAATTATCTCGCCTTCAGTTATGATTTCAATGCTCTCGTTGATTTCCTTCCTCCAAATCAATCCAGTTTGGTGAAATTGCAATCAAATAAATCTCATTTGGTGAAATTGCCATCTATTAGAGCAATCAGAAGGAACAATAAATCATATCAGGTTTGTCGTTTAATCCTCATCTAGAATCTAATGTGTCGTGTTGACTGTGTTTCATGATGCGATTTTGAAATCGTTATGGCTTCAACGACTTTGTCAACTGTTAATATGTGTAGACGAATCTCGATATGTTTATGGAATTGTTGCTTCAGATCTATCGTTCTTCTAATCAATGATCATCAGAACACATTCATATATTAAGATACTTAATATGTTTTTAAAAATAGTTAAATCCTTGTGTTGATTGTAGGTATATAAATAGACACCTGTGTTATTGAAAAATATAGATATTTGTTTGCACTCAACATGTTCGATGAAATGCCTCAATGAGAAATATCACATGTTAACTTCACTTTGACTTCATGAATGATGAACCAATTCCAATTTAAGATTCTGAACAATTTTTTTTGGTTATATTTTGAGAAATGTAGGAGGAGAGAGCCATATTTGTGCACCACAATATGATTTTAAATTGCATCCAGTAAAAACATGCATGTATTCATTTGATGGCTATGCCGAGTATAAGGAAACTTAACTACTATGTTGTCGAACAAAATCTGATCTTGCTTTGGTTTTTTGATGTAATAGATTCAAGCAATTATTAAAATGTCGATCATGGATATTTAGCAAGTTCTTATCATTCTGGAATAATATCTGGATTTATGCTCATCTCTTTATACCTTGAAAGAATGACATCATCTGGAACAACAGTAAGAACTTTTGCAATCTTTTTTCTTGTCTTTTTTTTTCCAATTTGGAATTGGAATAAAAAAATACATACTTTTCCAGTTTAGGGCGGTTGTAATTGGTCTTGGTGCTCTTTTTGTATATATTTTTCTAAGTTGGTGTTGTATTGGAAAGTAAAAAGTTGAATCTTTGGTTACATAAAAATTAGGAAACCATTATGTTGGTAAATAACTATAACCTTTTTGTGCTCTTTTGTATAGAAAAATATTCCATGATCCATTAATATTATTTTTGTTTTCATTACAGAAGTACATTTCTGAAAGAGATTATGAACCATTTGGTATTTTATTATTGTCGTGCAATTTGAAAGTATATAAAAATCATATATTTCATCCATGTAACAAAATTTGAGATTTTTTTTTGAAGTTTTGAGTGAAAATTAACATGAGACATTGGTGGATCTATTAATCGTGAGATAGGTTAATTCTTATTGATTTGATTGGCTGATGCCAGATGATTTTTGTTTATGTTTATTTTATCTTCTTTTTCTAATAGGACATTTTGGAGATTATTAAAGAATTAGATGAATAATTTTTTCGGGCCGTGAATTCCGGTGGAAAATGTCGGCTTTGTTGGAGGTTTTGACTTGCACATTTGCTAACGAAACACCCTCAGGTAAAATCTCATAATTTAAATAAATAACTTTCAATTAAATGGCTTGAAACTTTATGTTCCATGAAATGTACAATTGCTATTGCTTTGTGTATAAGTTCTCATTGCATGACTCCTCAAAATTAGTTGATGTCAGCTCTAGAAAAGGTGTTACAATATTATCATGGAAATTTGATGAAGATAGATATGAATTATATATAATTCACATGTAAATCACATATAATTCACAAATTAATCACATGTAAATCACAACTAAATCATATATTAATTATATAATTCACATATGAATCACATGTAAATCACAAGTGAATCACATATGAATTACTGTGATTCACATGTAATTCACATATGAATCACATGTAATTCACATGTAAATCACAAGTGAATCACATATGAATCACATGTAATTCACGAGTGAATCACATATGAATTACATGTGATTCACATGTAATTCACATATTAATCGCATTTAATTCACATATAAATCACAAGTGAATTACATATCATTTATATGTGATTCACATATAAATCACAAGTGAATAACATATGAATTACATGTGAGTCACATTTAAATCACAAGAGAATCACATATGAATTACGTCTATATTCACACATGCATTTTGTGTGTGTGTTTTCGTTAATTATTTTTTAAAACTTTCTTGTCAATTTCACATTTGAATCTTAAAATATACAATCACATGTGAATATCACATTATATAATCACATTTATATCTTACATGATATAATCACATGTGAATCTTACATGATATATATACATGAGAATTTTTGTGAGTGTTCTTGCATTAATCATTTTTTTTTAAATTTTATTGTAGATTTTGAAGATTTTGGTGGAAAATATTGAAGAGGTGAAAAGTGATAAATTGAAGAAAATATGAAAATTTTGATATGAAGAAATGACAACACTGTGAATCTTTGTAGCATTTTTTATTTCTTTATATGTTATTTTGTATCAAATAAAATTCTTATATTATTATATTTATAAATTGATTAATAAAAATGAGATTTTTTTATGATTTACTTACGAATATTATAGTATAAGAAATATGCATATATGCATTTGAAAAAATATGCATATATGCACCTAAAACGTTGATTTTTTTGGTCAAAAAAATTAGAGTTTTTTTTTCTTTTAGTATTCTAGTTTTTTTTTTTTTAATTTACTGATTATAATTATTTACTTTTTAAAAAAATCCAGTTTTTTTTAAAAATGTTGTTTTTTTTAAATTGCAGATTTTTCTAAAAATATTTTTTTTTTCAATTTTTTTTAAAAATTCATGTTTTCTGAAAACCGTAAAAAAATCTTCATTTTTTTTTAAAAAAATCGGAAATTATTTAAAAAAATATCTGAAATTTGATTTATTATGTTAATTTTTAGAATATTTTATTAATATTTCCAAAAACAAAAAAAATTAAACATTAAATGAGATCGGTAAGATGACGATCATGCACTTAATGAGTTAATTTCGATCTAACGTTCAATCTTTAGTTCTCGGGTTCTCGGAAAAGTATGAGTTCCGAACCGATCTCACCCCTATATATATATATATATATATATATATATATATATATATATATATATATATATATATATATATATATATATATATATATATATATATATATAGGGGTGAGATCGGTTCGGAACTCATATATATATATATATATATATATATATATATATATATATATATATATATATATATATATATATATATATATATATATATATATATAGGGTTAGGTTCATGTGAGACGGCCTAATTTTGTGAGACCGGGAGACGCAATCTTAGCCACTCATTTGGTAGATAAAAAAAACATTTTTAAAATACAAAATAATTGAAAATTTTCGAATTTTTTTTTTCAAATATTATTTTAGGAATTTATATTTTCCAAAAAAAATACCAAAAAAATAAAAAAAAAATACATTTTTTACATATTATAGTAGAATATTAGAATATTCTACATATCTGACAAATCTAGTAGAATATTCTAACATTCTAAAAATCATTTTAGAATATTTACAGTGTAATATTCTATTATAATATTTCACGTATTTTAAAAAAAACGGTAATTTTTTTAGGCAATTAAAGTTCCGAAAATAATAATTAAAAAAAGAATTTTTGGATTTTTCCTTTTATTTTGCATTTTAAAATTATTTTTAGATTTAGTCTCACGGTCTCACAAAATTAGCATGGTCTCAAATGAACCAGAACACATATATATATATATATATATATATATATATATATATATATATATATATATATATATATATATATATATATATATATATATATATATATATATATATACTAGTAGCGTACCCGCGCAATGCGGCGGCGGCGATTTGTTTCATTCCAACGATTAGTTTCCGAACGAAAGTTAGTGTCATTTCAGCGGTCGTCAAATCGTTTCATTTCGATTTGTTTCATTCTGGTGATTTGTTTCTTTCGGCGATCTGTTGTCTTTAATCGACCAACAAATAGTAATTTATGTCTATTACTCTTTATTTGGCAGCGGACGGCGATTGGTTTCATTTAACAAATAATATTTTCTTTCGAGATGCTGTTAAACTTTGTAGTTTAGCCTAAAAACAAAAAACGTTGTATTATGTTTAGTTTAATATAATATTATGTTAATTTGGTTACAAATAATAATATGTTGTTATTATAGGTTAAATATGAAAGTATATTGCTATCATAGTTTGTGCGGTGTAACATTAATATTAACTCATTATAAGTATTTATGATTTATATATTACAATTGTATTATGGAAGATGTCGATGGTGTGGGTACTGATGTTGTGGTATAAGTATTATAACTTGATTGATTTTTCAAAATATGTTATCGTAATAATATTAAATAAAAAGTGTATTGTATTAATAATAAATATATAAAAATATCTAATTATGAAATGTTGGAACCTGAAAGTGAACCTCAAGCAATCCTAAGTACATATTCTGAAGTATGTTGGTTCCGAAGGAAGATGTGATCCGGAACCTGTCCGGAGCTGGAGAAAAGGAGTGAAGTATTTTGAAGAGGAACACATTCCGGAGCTGATCCTGAAGTCTTAAATGTATGATGATCCGGACCAAACCTTCATCTCCGGAACATTACTTGTCCGAATGAAGTTGTTTTGTCTCTTATGCATTTATTACTTTTGTCTTGTATTTTGATGTAACGTTTCATAGGACTTAGTCTAAAGTTGATTTAGGACAATCGGAATGTCAGACTTGTGTCTTTTGTCCAGTCCTATGTAAACACTTGGGTTAATTCACTGTAATATTCTCTCCTATATATATAGGAGCATTCAATACAAGTCAAAAATGGATCTTTCACTCACTTTTGGCATTTACTCTTATCACATTTAAAACATTCTTCTTGTTCTTCATTTATTAACCTTACCTTGATCATTATCTACTTGTTCTCAATTAATGTCTTGATCATTTGTTGAATTGATTATCTAAGACTTGATTGGTCTTTCCAGTCTCGACTTAAACATCCATTATCAAGCAGACATTGATCTCAAGCATTCACTCAAGGTTTGAGTTTTCAAACCTTGTCCCTGCGCATAGATCTTGTTCTCACAATATGGTATCAGAGCTCGAGTGGTTGTCCTTTGAATCCATAAGATCAGGTTATAGTTGGTTTGAATTTACCTTGGTATTTCAACCATTTCTGTGTTAAGGATAAAAGTTCTTCTATATACCACTTAAGCTTGAAGATATCTTGACTTCAATGGCTGCTTCAAATCCTCAGCAAATGATTTCAATGCAAATCGCAAATAGCGTGGGTGGCCCTACACGTGCCCCATTGCTAGTTGTGGAAGAATGTGATCATTGGAAAGTTAGAATGGAAAAGTTTTTACTAGCCAAAGAGAAATGTGAACAAATCTGTAGATCCGTCAAAGAAGGCCCTCATGTTCCTGTAAGAACAGTTGTAAGAGATGCAGCTGCTCAGCTCATGCGAGAGGATGAAGTTCGTCCATCCCCTCTAACTGCTGATGATATTGAGAAGCTGCATGCTGATCAAGTTGCCTTCTCAGAAATGGTGTTTGGTGTTCCTCCATCACTCTTTGAGCACATCAAGCTATGCAAACCAGCCAAAGAAATTTGGGACACTCTTCAGGATCTGATTGAAGGTTCCGAAAATATGAAGGACAAGCGCCTCACCTCGGTTGTCGATGACTTTGACACCTTCACCACTACTCCAGGTGAATCTGTAGCCTCAGCCTCCAACCGATATCAAATCATTGTCAACAACATGACTGCTCATGGGATTGTTCGAACTCCTCTCGAGTACAATCTCAAGTTCATTAACAGTCTTGGTAAAGGATGGGGAAATGTAAAGTCCTGTCTTCAAAGTAATGGTTCTTTAAAAAAATTGAAACTCTATCAACTTTTTGATGAGCTTCAAGGACATGAATCAAACGTTGCTCAAACCATAAGGGAACTTTCCGGAGGACCACTTGCTCTCGTCAGTTCCTTTGAATCAACCATTCCGAACCCACCTGCTCCGAAACCTTACAAACCCACTGTTCCTTTGACTCAGTCATCCTTAACTTCTTTACCCACACACATCTATCCTGACGATGATTCCGAAACCTTAGATTCCGAACTCCGTTTCCAACAAGAATTTGCCTTACTCTCAATGAAATACAAACGACCTTTCAATCCCTCTTACAAGCCATACCAAAACAGATTCAATGCTCCTCACCAAACCCATCCTCAACCATATTCCTCTCCGGAACCGAAACAGACCTCTGAAAATCCTCCTGCATACAAGCCCAAACTCACTAAACCAAACTTCGCTCCGGAATCTTCTCAAAATTCCAAATCAGACAAACCAAAGATCTTGTGTCATAAATGTGGTCATGCAAACCACTTTGCCAAAGATTGTCTAGCTGATGCTCCACAAAAACCAAAAGTCAAGTACTCAACTTATTATGTCCGAAGAGCACAAGAAATGCCTGATAATGAGAAGGCATTTGTTACTACCGTTTCAAGAGATGTCGAAGGATATTGGTCATCTGGAGATGATGATGATTTAGTAACTGGAAGAAACATGTGTTTGATGACAAGACAAACAGTTGAATGTGACGAAGGTTATTGGTCTTCTGGGTTCGAAGATGAAGATGATGTTGCTGAACCTCACTACTGATACATGGCCACTAACGATCCACCAGGTCGAAGCATTGTTCAGCAGGTAAAATCCATGATCTCTGATAATAATTTTGATTTGACTTTATGTGAACCTTATCTGACCCAGATCCAAACAGATATGAACACCATCTATAAAGCCTATGAGTCTACCATAGAAGCTAGTGAGAAGAAGGACTGTGAACTAAGTCGTCTTAGATTACGTTTTGAGGATAAGAAATTGAAAATCGAGTCTCTAGAGCATGAACTTGTAATGTCAAAAGATGAATGTATCATTTTGAAAGATAAATGTGAAATCACTTATTCTGAACGAAAGATTTTGATTTCTGATAACAAACGTCTCAATGCTAAAATAGATGCTTTGCATAACTCTGTAGACATGCTTGAAGCTGACATTCAGATGACTCATAATTTTCGTCATCCATGGTCCAAAGCTCCTGGTCTCGGAAGCGAGTTTCCGAAACCAATTGTTAGTCCCCTGAAGGAATTGCAAAATTTGACATTCATGGGAGAAGTTCTGAACATCAAACATTCGGACACCACTGTTTCTCCCTTGTCACCCCTTCTGGAGACTAAAAGACCTTTTGAGTCCCTAATTCCTGAGTTCCAACCCATAGTTGTCAAATGTCCTGATTCCACGCCTCTTCCGCCTCTGATAAACCTGGACCTGAATCGGACCATGGAATATCATTATAGTCTTCCAAATTGTTTAGACTATGTTCCTAAAAGCAATCACGTAAACAACTGTGTGATTGAGGAAATTATTCCGGAAACAACTGAAGTCAATGCCTCGGAATTTGTATGGTCATCTTTAGATGATAAAGTTGAAGTCTCAAGCCAGATTCATGTGAATCGGATTCCGTAGTTCTTTCAAAAACCAAATTGATTCCCATTACTCCTGAGTTTACAAATCCATCCAAAGGACAAACCTCTAGATCCTATCCTCATTCTAAGAGAAAACCAATGCTGAATAGAAAAGATGTTGTAGATCCCAAGATAGAAGCTAGAAATGCTTACAAAAAGGAAGTTAAGACTAGACAAAATTCCAGGTTCCTTGCTGACTCTAAACCAAATTCATCCCAGAATCCTCGTGTCTCCACTCATAGTCAAAATTCTTTTGTTCCCACAAGGATCCTAAAAAGACCTTCCGAACCTCTTGTTCGTCCAGAACCGAAGGAAGTCCTTAACTCCAAATCACCTCAAGCTCATGTTAATGTTAATGTCAAAACCATCCGAAATACTTCACCGGCACCTCGAAATGTTTCATCTGTCTTTATTGCAAAATCTGATGGTACAATTTTTAAACCGAGAATTTCAAAAAACAATGTGTCATCAAATAAATCCACTGTTTCAAAATCTTCAAACAAAAATCTTGTGTGGAAAATCAAAACCTCTGTTAACAAATCAACAATTCCGGAGGTAACAAAAATTGTCAATCCTTCGGATACCAAAGATCCGAAGAAGTCAGCTCCGGACCCATAAGTAGTTGAATATGACTACTGGATAGATGAAAAGACATTAGCATTCTGTCTGTTTGCAAAGAATTCTAGTAATATCACCCAGAAACACAAAGTTGTTCGCAAGTCACAATCTAAGTTCAAAGCCCATGCCTACGTCCCAAAGTCTAACTCGGAGCCTAAAAACTCCGTTGCTCACTAATTTTGCAAGCACTTTGTGCTTCGGAGCAAGAAACAATATGGTATATTGATAGTGCTTGCTCCATGCACATGACGGGGCAGAAGGACTTTCTGCGAGATTTAAAGCTTTCTCCAAATGCTGGTTACGTGACATATGGCAACAACTCCAATTCTCAAATTCGTGGTTATGGAACTCTCACCAATGGAAATTTCTCTATTTCACATGTTGCTTATGTAGCTGACTTGAAACATAATTTAATAAGTGTTGCTCAGCTCACTGACTCAAGTTGACGTGTGGAATTTTGCAAAAAGTATAGCTATGTGATGACTGAAGACCGAAAAGAATGTTTGATAAAGTTTCTTCGCAACAAGAACATGTACCCGCTTGATATCAACATGATTATTGGCAAACCGCAAATATGCCTTCTTTCCAAAGCCGTTCCTGACGTCAGTTGGTTATGGCACCGAAGGCTCGCACATCTGAACTTTCGGTACATGAATGATCTTGTATCAGGCGAAATGGTAAGAGGTTTACCTCTCCTCAAGTTCGAAAATGATCACTTATGTGCTGCGTGTGAGTGTGGTAAGCAATCCAAGAAGGGTCATCCTGTTATCATAGAAAAGTCCATCTCGGATCCATTGGAACTTCTACACATTGATCTTTGTGGACCATCCACTGTAGAAAGTCTTCATCATAAGAAATACATTCTTGTGATTGTTGATCACTTTACAAGGTTCACCTGGGTTTTCTTCCTAAGGCTGAAATCCGAAACAGCCTCTGAGCTCATCAATTTTATCAAAGGAATAGAAGTTCTTATCAAACTCTCAGTCAGAAGAATCCGAAGTGATAATGGTTCAGAATTTGTTAATTCCACCATTGAGAAATTTCTCACAGAAAAAGGAATCGATCACAACTTTTCAGCTCCCTACACTCCACAACAAAATGGTGTAGTTGAAAGACGTAATAGAACACTTGTTGAAGCCGCTCGATCAATGCTGAACTATGCAAACTTACCACTCTATCTTTGGGCTGAAGCTGTATCCACTGCTTGTTTCACTCAAAATCGAAGTATCATTAATCGACGTCTCAACATGACACCATACGAAGCAATGAATGGTCGAAAGCCAACAATCTCGTTCCTACATGTCTTCGGATGCAGATGCTTCATCAAAAACAACCGTGATCAGCTTACAAAGTTCCAACCTAAAGCTGATGAAGCTATCTTTCTTGGGCACTCTTCCAAATCCAAGGCTTACAAAGTTCTCAACCGAAGAACTCGTGTTCTGGAAGAAAGCTTTAATATTACCTTTGATGACAACTTTGTTCGGAATTCTGGCCCCACTCACGTCACAACTCACATCATGGAGTCTGATGCTCCTCCACCAGGATGTCCGAACCCTCAAACCATTCTTGAGGTTGACTTTGAAACCCTCTTTGGTCCTTCCAAAACCGCTCTTGATTCGGAATCTCGATCAAGACCATCTCTAATTCCAATTACTCCTGCGGAAGCCCCAGTTTCTCACAACCTCTCCGGTCCACCTCCTAACCTACCTCTATTTGATTCCGAACTGTTTCAGCCTTCTCAGGATGAGGGGGAGAATAATGCAAATCCCTCTCTTGAATCAAATGTGGATGGCTTCCAAGATGCAGCTGCCGATTTCGATGACTCTAATCCTCTCAACATTGATGAAAACGAAAATTTCTTTGAGTTCCCTTCTGATGATGATGTCAACCTCTCCGGTTCAGAAGTTTAGGGGGAGCATCATCCCAATATTCAACTCATTCAGGGGGAGCAAATCAATTCCACTGTTGATGTAGGATCTTTGGCTGCACAAGAATTCCCTCGATTGCATGTCTGGACGAAGGATCATCCTCTGAACCAAGTGATAATCAATCCGAATATTGGTGTACAAACTCGCTCAGCTACCAACATCCAAAATGAATGTCATTTTTCAGCATTCATATCCATGGTTGAGCCCAAATCCATCAAGGAAGCTTTAGAGCATGCTGATTGGATTACAGCCATGCAATAAGAGCTAGCAGAATTTGACCGAAATGAAGTCTGGACTCTCGTACCTCCTCCTCAACATTACCCCATTGTCGGTACAAGATGGGTATTTCGCAACAAGCTAGACGATGCAGGAGTTATCATCCGAAATAAGGCAAGATTGGTAGCTAAAGGTTTTACTCAAATTGAAGGTCTTGACTAGGACGAGACATTCGCTCCTGTTGCACGACTTGAAGCTATCAGAATCTTTCTTGCTTATGCTGCCCACAAAGGCTTCAAAGTTTACCAAATGGATGTTAAGAGTGCTTTTCTTAATGGTGAACTAGACACTGAAGTATATCTTCAACAACCTCCCGGATTTATCAATCTTTCCTTTCCAAACTACTGTTATAAACTCCGAAAGGCTGTCTACGGACTCAAGCAAGCTCCTCGGGCTTGGTACGAGACTCTCACCGATTTTCTCAAACGCTCAGGTTTTCAAAGAGGTATTCTTGATCCCTCTCTATTTCAAAGATCAAATGGAAAACATCTCATGTTGGTACAAATTTATGTGGACGACATCATTTTTGGATCTACGGATTCATCTATGGTTGCTGATTTTGCCAAACTTATGGTCAGTCGATTCCAAATGAGCATGAATCGAGAATTAAGCTTCTTTCGTGGCCTTCAAGTCAAACAGACTAACAAAGGTATCTTCATTCACCAAGAGAAGTATATTTTTGAACTTCTCAAGAAATACTCAATGGACACCTGTGCCTCAGCAAAGGTACCCATGGGCTTCGGACACAAAATCTTTGCCGACCCTTCGGGTGTTTCCGTTGATGAGAAGAAGTATCGCGGAATGATTGGATCCTTACTCTATCTCACTTCAAGTCGCCCGGACATTATGTTCTCAAGATGTTTATGTGCCAGATTCCAAGTCAACCGGAAGATGTCTCATCTTTTGGCTGTGAAACAAATATTCCGATACCTCAAAGGTACAAAGAGCCTCGACATCTGGTATCCAGCAAAGTAAAGTTTCCTTCTGCAAGCTTACTCTGATTCAAACTATGGTGGTCTGCAACTCGACAGGAAAAGTACATCAGGAGGATGTCAATTCCTAGGTGGTCGATTAGTCAGCTGGTCATCCAAGAAACAGAACTGTATTGCTCTCTCCACAGCTGAAGCTGAATACATTGATGCTGCCAGCTGTACCTCTCAAGTTCTTTGGATGAAATCTCAACTCTTGGATTATGGTTACCGATTTCAACACATTCCTATTTACTGTGACTCTAAAGGTGCCATTGCAATCTCTCACAATCCAATTCAGCACTCCATGACGAAGCACATTGACATCCGGTACCATTTTATTAAAGATCATGTTCTAAATGGCAACATCGAACTTATTATTGTTCCATCTGACGATGAAATTGCTGATGTCTTTACTAAGGCATTGGACGAAACCAAATTTAATGGTTTTCTGAACAAAATGGGTATGATGATGCCGGATCCTCAATTCTTTCAAGAGACATGTTCTATTTGATAGAAGTATTCAGAAGAAAAATATGCTCCGGACTCAATTATTTTTGCTTCGGAACTATTTTCCCTCTAAATACATAGGATCATTTTACCTGTCTTTATTACTAATTATCCCTTGAGTTTTTAAGCTGTACAGTTCATTCTCTTCATCACGACTATCAAGATCAACCATCATCCGAATCTATATTTCGGAACTCTCTCCATAAAGGAATTCCTGAAAATCCACTCCGGAAAGGCGAATTTCATGTTTGCTCCGGAATTTTCAAAAGTGCTCCGGAAATTTTAAAAAATGCTCCGGAATTTTCAAAAATCTGCTCCGGAATTTCAAATTTGCTCCGGAAATTTCAAAAATGCTCCGGAATTTTCAAAATCTGCTCCGGAATTTCAAATTTGCTCCGGAAATTTCAAAGTGCTCCGGAATTTTCAAAAATGCTCCGGAATTCTCAAAATCCTCTTTTTATCATATATGTTCCGGAACATAATCTTTATCCTCCGGATCATGCACTGTCCGGAACAATTCATCCGGAATACCAAGAGGTAATAAGGTGAAACGGTTTTTTTCAACGGTTACTTTTTAGGAAGATCCTTATCCAATCTTCCTCGATTTGCGTGACACGATTGCACGCCCTCTAAAATGGAAAACGAATTGACAGTTACATTCTCCTCTTTTAGACCAGTTGCCTTGCCCTTTCACCTCACCTGTCTAATCTCTATTTCCCAACATTAAATGCGACCCGATGGATCTTGGATCCTCATCATTACCTTTTTCGACCCGACCCGTCTTTCCCTACCTATAAATACCCCTTCACACTCTCCTTTACCTCTTTACGCACTCTCAACTCTCAAACCTCCCAAAAACCCTCATAGTTCTTCGTGTTCTTCAAGCTTTCTTCATCTTCATCAATGGAGTCCTCCAAGAACCAAGCTTCAACTGCTCCAACTCCCAAGAAATCCATAGCCAGGAAGAAATCATCCAAAGGATCGAAGGGATCATCATCATCTGCAGATCAAGAACCCTTTCTTAGGGACACTACCCAACTGTTCTCCTTGAACCCCCTTGACTACGACGAATCAATCAGGATAATGATTGAGTTCCTTGCACATCATCCTCTCTCCATTCCACTTACCAAAATCCTGATCCTCCACTCCCACTCTCTCATCTTCATCGTGCATTCACTAGCATCAAACTTGAAGATAATGTTCTGTTAACCTCCATTATCGATGATCGCACCATTCCAGTCTACAAAGCAACCTTCCTCAAGGCAATTGGAATTTCACCAAATCCTGCTGGTTTTGAAGTTGTCGAACCAACGGCTGAAGAGTTTCAGACGTTTCTGAACTTTATTGGGTACTCACAAGACTATAGGGCAAAGGACTTCAAGAAGACAGTTGTTTCTGGCCTCTGGACCGTGCTTATGCATCTAATCATCCGTGGGCTATCGGGCAAGCATGGAGGTACTGATACTCTAAGCAGAGATTGGCTGAATGTGGTATTCAACATTTACTTCGGACGCAACAACGCTGTGGATCTTCCGGAAGTATTGTGGCAAGACTTCTGCAAATTCGCCATCAAGAGGAAACCGAACGAGATCTCGAGCCCTAGATTTTGGGCTCTGACGATTGAACAGGTCTTCAAGGAACTCAACATACTCATTCTGGTTAGCACCATTCCTTCGGAGGTATGTGTATCTTTTAAACTCATTAAGGCTTATAGAATTCCGGACCAATCTTCTTTTGGTCCGGTCAGACGTCTTCCGGACAATATGTTGGCCCTCATTCCTTCCGACTCTCCCTTTTTGAAACAACACATTGAGACTTCGGTTGTGTTCGACCCAACATAACCTGCCCCGGTCTCAGTTGAGCCCACTGGAGGAGCCAGAAGTTTTTACAAGGGGTAGCACAGAAAAATTCTCATAAAATATAGTATTATATTTTTTTTTAATTACGCTTCATTAGATATTAGAAACTAACATAAAAGTCTTACATTTTAAAGTTGACCTTTACATCTACCTATTTTTAGAAAACACTTTATTACTCGTTCGATCTTAACATTCATAAGTAGTTTTTTTTTCAACACTACAAATCAGAACAGCGTTCAAAACATCATCACCCATTTTATTACTTCAAGTCGGTATACCATATCGTCATTGCGAAAATTCATTTTTAAATGGTTTCGGTTGCAACAGACAATACCAATGTCAACTTTAAAGATTTAAAATTCATTTAAAGATTTGAAAACCATCACCTATCTCCAATGGAACCCTATAAACACAATTAAAGATTTAAACCTAATTCACCAACAATATAAAAAACGAACAACGAACAAGATAATTAATTAATTTTAGGTTTTCAAATCGAACAACTAAACTAAAATAAAATAATAAAGCATCAAAAATCAAAATAAATAAAACAATATTTGTATTAGTCTCACTAGTATTAAAAAAAGTGAAGCGAAATAGCCGATTGCGGAAGCAACTATTGGGAAAACCCAAAATTTTCACTCCGTCGTTAATTATTAATCAATAGGCCATTGTTCTATCTAATGGGCTACTAAATGATTGAATTTTAGTTTAACCTCCATAGAAGCACATTTGATTTCACCTGTCCACACCTTTTAATATATATCTAAAAAATTCAATTTTTCAATACATATAAGGAGTAATCGAGGGGTAGCACGTGCTACCCCTACCAACATACTAGTTCCGTCATTGGTTGAGCCTACTCTGGAAGAGGCCATTCATGCTAAGTCCGGATCGAAAGTTAAGCAACCAGCCAAACGAAAGGCTTCACCTACCAAGCCTAAGGCCAAAAAGAAATCCAAAGTCAGTGCCCCCTCTCAACAGGAGGGCACCCATGACATTCCGGCTGATTCTGGCCGTCCGCACACTCCTCCTGCCCACTCATCTGAGGTACCCCTCAATGTTTCATCATCACAAGCACACACTCACGGGGAGTCTACACACATTCCACCCTCACCCTCCCAAAAGGGTGATGCCGGTGTTGAACAAAGTTCCTTGCAGCCCCCTGGAACACAACCACGTGTCAAATTTGATATTCCCATTATCTCTTCCACACGCACACACTCCGGAACCACTGTTCTGGAACCCAAGCATCCGGAAGGAGGAGCAGTCTCTCTAACTTCCGATGCCACAACTGGTCTGATACCCGGAAGGCGTACAGGACGACCAGGTTCTAATGATCCTTTGTGGGAAGATTATGTGAACAGGGCCGCATCTTGACGTCCGGATCTTTCTCGAGCTCAAGTGGAGTCAACTCTCATCTCCATGAGGAACAGGGCCATCCAAAGCAAGCTGCCCTTTGTCCCTCCCACTGACGATGAAGCCATCAAAGAAATCACTACGGAGTTACCCCCAATCACCATTCATCAAAGCATCTTCCACACTGATCCGGAAGAAGAAATCTCGGAAGAAGTTATGTTGGAGGAAGAAGCAACAACCGTTCCGGATGCTCATCTCATGACCTCCATTCACTATCAATCCAAAGGATCTGTATCCAAGTCTGCCTTTGACTTCGGATCCTCCTCTACTACCACTCCGGACGACGGCTCCAACTCAAATCTTCAAGAAGACGAGGATGCTACCAAACCGGGTCCATCCTCCAATCCGGACGCTCACCAACCTCCTCCGCAACACTCGGATTCTGATTCAGAATCCTCAACTGGTGACCATGTTGACCCGTTTGCCCTTCTGGAGATCCGCAACAACGTTTCAGACACTATGAATAAAGTGTCAACTGTAGAAGCATCCGTAACAGAGCTGAATTCTAAACTGGAACAAAAAGTCTCCGGACTTGATTCCAAACTTGATGCTATTCTTCAATCTCTCTCCCAACAGTCCGGACCATCCGTAGCAGATAGAGAAGCCCAATTTGACCAGCTGATTTCTATCCGGCTGAAACACACTGTTGAGCAACTTGATTCCAAGTATGATGCTCTTGTCGACAATTATCTCAACACCATCTCCTCCATGCTCAAGGTTCATGACGATCTTGTGTCTGCTACCAACGACCTAATCAAGCAGACTCATGTTCGTCATGAGAAACAAATTCAACGATTAGAGAAGGAGATCCGGAAGAAGGATGAGATGAATCTGATCATTCAACAAGTCCTCATCAAACTCCTGCGCTCAACTTGGAACATTGTGGATGTTCCGAACAGGAAATTTGATGAGATGATTGCAATCCTTAACAGTACATTCAAGCATCTCTCCGAACAAGCTCCCACTTCTGAAGCCTATGACACTCTTACTCTTCAACTCTCCACCGGTCTTCAGAAGGTGTTCTCCAAACTTGATGATATCAAGGAGGACTTATCGCTTGCATCGGTTTCAAGAGTCACCGATGCAAGAGGGGGAGAAGGCCCAAGCAGAAGATGGAAGCCAGCCTCGGAATTCACACTCAGGGATGAGGACCTCGATTCCGAAGAAGAAGATGTTCAATTTGTCTCCGGAATCCTGGGAATCACTGAAGGAAACGAAGGAGATGAAGATTATGAAATTTACATTCCGGATGAAGCTCCCAAAGGGATTCTTGGTCTTCAAGCTCCAAAGTTGACTAATCCGAAGGTGTTATCAGAGGAACAAAAGAGGATATGGTCCGATGTCTCCTGGCCATCCTCTCTTCCGGACGCCTTTGAAATGGCCGTCAAAATGGCTAAGGCAAAATCTTTCCTTACAGCTCAAGCCTTCCGAGCCACTCCCTCTATGCTGCCTCCTACTCCCATTCCGGAACCAAAAATAGCCCCAATTGATCAAAGCTCTCCTCTCCGGACCCCAGATGAAATTCCGGAAGAACCGCTTCCTACTCTTACTCCGGAATTCGTCATTGACGAGAATATGAAGATGGTGATTGATGCACTTCAGAAAGACAAAGGGAAGAAACCGATGACTTCCGAACATCAAGCCTTTCACTCCGGACCTCCTCTCAAACAAAAATATGGATGGTCTGAGGAGGAAATTCACAAGGCACTAGAGGACAGCATCCAGATTCAAGCTTTAAAAGACCATCCCGATCCGATGCGTGACATCTCTCCTCTGTGTCGAGAAGGCATCCTTCAAGCCAAGGAAATCATCCCAACTCTCTACTATGACGTTCCCTCAAATGACTCTGATCAACTGTATCTTCCTCTCTCTCATTTCAGCAAATTCTACACGAAGTTTGCTCCGCTCCACCCAAACGACAATCCGGAAGTGATCATCCGGACAGAGCGTGAAAGGCTCAAAACCTTCTATGCAAAAACTGCTCAACCCTTCAAGGAAGTTTGGTCAAGAAAGAGGATCACCAAAGTTCATGGCTTTGGAAGAAAAATTTTGGTAAAATTTGAGCTGAACTGTCCTCTATTCCGTTTTCATCTCCTCCAGAACAAGCCAACTCCCCGGACCGTTACTGATGAGGATTTTCCCTCAATGAATCCGAACGATATCCTTACCCTAGCTGCTTACTTCAGAGAAAATCAAAAGGATGACATCAGTATGGGTGCCTATCACGCAGCTCTCAGCTTTCTCAAAAACTATGTTGCTGAGTTCTGCCGCTGTGATTATGAACTTGTTCGTCTCTACGGAACCGAACAATTCGTTGCAAAGATCGACTTTGTTCTTCCGGAAGCTGAAATTCTTGCAGATGGTCCGATCGAAGAACCGGTTCTAGGGTTTTTCTACACCACCAGAAGAACAAACAAGAAGGACTTCTTCCGAGTCCTTGACAAACACCTGGTTCCCACCAAAGCTCTGCAGAAGTTCATATCCCGGGCGTCCAAGTCTGATGCTCCGGAATAGGTTAAGGCAAAGTTTGTAAGTCAACTGACTTGGTACATTGCTGTACGTGAATGGTTGTTCCGAGCATACACCTTCATCAAGGAAGAAATAAACTAAGCTTGATGGATTGCTAAGTTGACTTAGGGGGAGATTGTTGGAACCTGAAAGTGAACCTCTAGCAATCCTAAGTACATATTCCGAAGTATGTTGGTTCCGAAGGAAGATGTGATCCAGAACCTGTCCGGAGCTGGAGAAAAGGAGTGAAGTATTTTGAAGAGGAACACATTCCGGAGGTGATCCTGAAGTCCGGAATGTATGATGATCTGGACCAAACCTTCATCTCCGGAACATTACTTGTCCGGAATGAAGTTGTTTTGTCTCTTATGCATTAATTACTTTTGTCTTGTATTTTGATGTAACGTTTCATAGGACTTAGTCTAAAGTTGATTTAGGACAATCAGAATGTCAGACTTGTGTCTTTTGTCCAGTCCTATGTAAACACTTGGGTTAATTCACTGTAATATTCTCTCCTATATATATAGGAGCATTCAATACAAGTCAAAAATGGATCTTTCACTCACTTTTGGCATTTACTCTTATCACAGTTAAAACATTCTTCTTGTTCTTCATTTATTAACCTTACCTTGATCATTATCTACTTGTTCTCAATTAATGTCTTGATCATTTGTTGAATTGATTATCTAAGACTTGACTGGTCTTTCCAGTCTCGACTTGAACATCCATTATCAAGCAGACATTGATCTCAAGCATTCACTCAAGGTTTGAGTTTTCAAACCTTGTCCCTGCGCATAGATCTTGTTCTCACATGGAAAAGTATAGCTTATATTTTTAGATTTTTTCTTATCTTATAACAGTTAAAATCCATAATTATCGGTAAATATCTTCCCGTGAAATCGATGATGATGAATAGTTTTTTTATGATCATCCTTTTTTAGAAAAATGTTATATTCCAAAAACATACTATGGACACTATGTTTTTCCATAAGTATGGATAATATTTAAAATTGTATGGAAGATCACAATAAATTAATGGATGTCAATAAACAAGATAAATCATTTGTTATATTTGTTATTTTTATGAAATGTATTTGTTTAATCTTTAAGTTTTGACCATTTTTAACATAGACAAACAAAGGGTAATATAAAACTTCATTATTAGTTTATAATAATAATAAAATAAAAAAAAGAAGTAAACCACAAATCCTAATCATAAGATAAATTCTAAATAGACCATTTGGTTTACATAATTGGATTCAAAACCAGTTCAACGCATTAATATTTTTTTTAAGATATCTAATATTCAAACATTTTTTTAATATAAATTCATCATAATCATGTTTTAATAATATTAACAGTAATTTACGTAAAAACTATTATAGTTTGTTTTTTAAGACACAAATATTTCTTCTAATTTAACTGTTAAGTTGTTTGTCTATAAAATAAATTTTGTTGTATATGTTTCTCGTAAATGAAATGCTAGAATTCCTAATAACCTTAGGAAGAATTTCAAATCATAATAGGTTTAGCTTTAAATACTAAATTCCATGTGGTTACCAACACCTTACTAAAACTTTAATCCAAAATTTAACTATTTTAAATATCAAAATTTAGAATTTGTGTCTTAAATAGCTTTAGTTACCTAGTTTTTAAATATCAGTGCCCATATATTTTGTGTGGTTAATAACACACTTATAAAAGATACACTCTTATGAATAATACATACATATCAAACCTACTTCCATTAAGTTTTTATAGAACTTGGGTCATTTAACTTAGGTAATTGCATGTTGCCTATCAAAATTCAATTTCAAGCAATACACACGCATAAATAGGTCACTGATAGGCACGATAATGTATAATTAGGAAGCTAATTTTTATAGAATTGTTGATCTTTCTGTGGATGTATAGTTGAAAGGGAAAAACAAAGACATGATACATATGTGAAGCAAAATAATATATGGGAAATATGTACACTAAGACTCGAAATATTAGAAGACTTGTCGATCAGGTTACAACAACCCCATTTAATTTAACATAGAAACCATTAAAAGCTAAAAAAAATAAAAACAAAACCCAAGAAACTCCAACTCAACTGGACCTACTGGGACCAAAGGGCATAAAAAAGAGAATTTACATCTAAGTTAGAGCAGCAAAAGACAACATCTTTCCTTGTGGCAACATCATCATCTTCCAAATAAACTACAACCGATGAAACAAACAAAAGCAGGTAACTATTGAGGTTTCTCCTACACAAACCATCGTCCAAAAGTTATTGTCCTTTTTAAACTCCAGCACAATCCTGCACAACCCATACTTGACAATTTTACCCCTACACAAACCTTAGCTCATTCTTTGGTGCACCTGATACAACAAGAATGTCAAACTTCTGTTTCTTTACAAACTGATGCATATACCTGCATAGAAGGAAAGATGTTGAACATAGGCTTCGAAAAATGTAGGAAATGACATATGGCCTAGGAGAAGATAGATAATCATGAGAGGATATTGGGGATGGATCTGGGGTCAAAAAATTTAGATATAAAAATTGGAAGGATAGCAAACTTAGATTGAATAAAAACATATACATATGAGATATTGGTTGCCAAAATTAGCCGCCATTTCAAGAACTCTTCACCTGATGTTATCTCCAGTAGAGCATGGCCACTGTGTACCAGATAGTCATGTGCTAGAAATCAAAGATGACATCAGATAAAAACAACCATAAAAACAAATGCATATTAAGTCAAATCCAGATCCAATGTCAAAAACTTGGTTAGGCTTTGTTATATTTGGTTCACATGGGTTTCAAGCCATAGATGCCCTACAAGAACAGGGAAGAAAATTGAGTTAGTATGGGTTTGCAGGTAGACTCTTACAGAAAAAATCTAGATAAAAATAAAATCCATAATTTCTTTTTAAACTACTCTCCTCCTTTCTCGATGGTAGACTCTCAACGATTAAAAAAGCAACCAGATTAGCGTGACAATTCGTATTCATATTCAGGGAGAAGGAAGTGATGGCTATAAAAAGTGCACGGACGTCGTGGTTGGCTGATCGTTGCAGACAATAGAAGTCGATCAATTTCAGGTTAAGAATTAAACCGAACCCTAAAACTCCAGAATCTGAATTGGTTAAATGAACAACATTGGGTTTGTATCAAGCCCTAAAAATAGATAAAAAAAAGTCTGTTGTTAGTAACCCTAAACCAACAGATCTTGAAACACTCAATAGATTTACTATGAGTTTGGATTTCGATAAAAAAAACATAATAAAAACACCTTGATGCTTGAGAATCTTCATCTGGCTTCATCTTTTAGGTCACTTATTTCAGCGTACTCCCTCAAAAAGTTCTTCCATGAACCATGGTGTTCACATCTTCACTGCCCTAGCCATCCGAACTGATCCAGCCGATGTAAAAGTCCTAAATTTCACACTCAAAATTAACAATCAAATCAATAAAATCATACGTTGATATGCATATGACTTCAAAAAGACAACCAAATAACCAAATATGGGGGGCGACAGTGTCAAGAGTTTTTAGAGATAAGATCAACAACTGAAAGATTAATGGAAAATAAGACCAGAAACCAAAAAAAATACACAAGTTTCTCACCAGTTCAAAGTGGTGAGAAGTCAAGCTGCATGAAATCTACCGTATAGCTTTGAATAACATCATCGAGGCTCTTATGTCGATATAGAAATACCAGATGATTGGGGTGTATAAAGATAATCGTGGTCAATAGGGGAAGATTCGGAACTTGAAAAACAACTGTGTGGTGGTGGTGCCTAGTGATGGACACCACAGTGACTTGAGTTTGTATGTGGATCTAGCAACAACGACGATGAGAGATTGATGGTGAGGCCATGATTTCTAATGGAGGGAGGTGATGAGGAAGAATAATGAGAGAAAGTAAGGGAAGAATCGGCCTTTTTTTAGGGTTTATTTTGACTGACTTTTGAAATTTGAAAAGTCCGCCCAAGTTTTTTTTAATCGGCCGCCCAAATTTTTTTCTAAGGTTTCTCCGATTGTTTCCAGTTTTTCCTTAACGTGTTCTAATTCATATGCTTCTCAAACCATTCATTAACCATTTCTCTATTCTGATTGGTTGAAACCATTTCACTTGGATTGCCAAAACTAAAATCCACACCTCTCATTTTAGAATCAACGGTCCAAATCAACTTTCCTTGTTTTTTAAGATAACATGCTTAATTTTTTGTACCTTAGGCTTTAAAATTTGTACTTAAGACATTGATTATGTATGCTTTATAAGATGGTATAGATATATAGGTTTAGGTTCTATGGAAAACAAAAAACCCTAAAAATCATAAAAATGCATAAAAAATACTTAGAGATCACAAAACTTTTTTCTGAGTTTTTTTTATAAAAAATCGCAGCTTTTTATTAAAATTCGCTGAAAAAAAAATAAAAAATCAATTTTTATATATATTTTTTTTTTCAAATTTTTTTTCAGCGAATTTCTTTAAAAACCTGCGATTTTTTGATAAAAAATGTCAAAAAAAAGTTTTGTGATCTCTAGGTATTTTTTTATGCATTTTTATGATTTCTAGGGTCTTTTTATTTTCCAAATAACTTTTCCTTATATATATATATATATATATATATATATATATATATATATATATAATAAAAAAGTTCAATAGAGAACCATTATTAATCAAGGAACCAAGGAACCAATCCGAAGCGTCAGAATTTAAAGCGATCAACGGCAAAAGGAAGGGTTGTAAAATTTTATAATGGACGCACATGTACCGGATTATAACAAGACTCACTTCCTTTTTTTCATTTAAAATTTTTTTTAGGCCAAGTTTTTTATCGAAAAAAAAACCGAATATACCGTTGTTCACGATTTTTCGTCCTCTTTCCATAGAGATCCATGATGATATATAAAAAACGAACTTTTTTTTTTCGAAAAAAACCCACTTAATTTTCTTAGTTTTTTGAACATTTAAGTTTATTTTTATTAAAAAAAACTAATTATACCAAAAATATTAATTTTTTGTACTCTATTAATAAACATCAACACCGATTAAATAAAAAAAACCTCGAATAGTGTAGATTCACACTGTGAATCTAAACTGTAAATATTTCAATTTTTAACATTCACAATAATCTCGAACAGTTCAGATTCACATTGTGAATCTGAATTACTATTATGCACACTGTGAATCTGAGAAGGTTCACAAAAAAAAACCTCGATCAGTGTAGATTCACACTGTGAATCTAAACTGTAAATATTTCAAATTTTAACATTCACAATGTGAAAAAGCTCCGATCAGTTCAGATTCACACTGTGAATCTGACTTATTATTATGCACACTGTGAATCTGAACAGGTTTACAATATGAATCTGAACAGGTTCACAATGTGAATCTGAACTGAAATATCGTTTTTTTTAACATGCATATGAATCTATGTTTAAAAAGTACAAAAAATATGAATTTTGATATATTTATTAAATTTTTTCTATAAAAAATAGACCATAACTTTTTTCATTAAAGAAAATGAAGTGTGTTTTTTTCGAAAAAAAAAGTTCGTTTTTTATATATTATCATGGATCTGTATGGAAAGAGGACGAAAAATCGTGAACAACGGTATATTCGTTTTTTTTTTTGATAAAAAACATGGTCTAAAAAAAATTTTAAACGAAAAAAAGTGGTGAGTTTTTTTTGTAAAGGGTGGATTTTTTGGTATATAATCCGGTGTGTGGGCGTCCAATGTAAAAGTGTACATCTATTTCCTTGACCGTTGATCGCTATGATTTCCGACGCTCACGATTGGTTCCTTGGTTCATTATGGTTCTCTATTAAACCTCACCATATATATATATATATATATATATATATATATATATATATATATATATATATATATATATATATATATATATATATATATATATATTCGTCTCATTTCCGATTACATCATTTTGTTTATTATATTATACTTTATAAAAATATCATTTTAATATATGAATATAATTTAGTAAAATATATTCTTGTTCTTCTTTTTTAGATAATTTGTCGAAAAAGAATGAATATAGTAAAAATATAATTAACCGATCCCAATTAACTGTACCAACATTAAATCAAAAAGTTTTGGCTTTTACCGTAGAAGATTGATACGGCATTAAGGTGCTTGTTTTTTCTGAGGTAAAATGTCTGCATTCTGCGGACCACATCTGTAGACCTCTGCAGTAGAAGAGGTGGACCAAACGTCTGCAGTCTGAAAAAAGAATACTGTTTGTTTTTTTAACATCTGCGGGCTACTAAAATAAACTGAAATCTAAATAAACTGATTTTTTTAAACTTCAAAGTGATTTTTTAATATTTTTATGACTTCATTATAAATATTAACGAATCTATATCATCTTTTATGTATTATTATATAAAAAATAAAAATAAAAATGGTATGAATTAACGTATATATTTGATAAAAACCAACAACTTTGGTTGCAAAGTTATAACTAAACATTATAATTAGGGATCAAAAAATTTGATACATAAATGGATGAAAATAAACTTCGATTTTTTCAATTAAATCCATTAAAAACGTACCATAAACATTTTCTCGAGAAATTGACGATACTGTATTAAATAATGTTTTACAAAATTTGGCAAAAAAAAAAATATAAGAATATATTATGATTTTTTTTCATATTTATATAAACAACTTCAACGACTATTATTGTAATAAATTTTTATTTATAAATTTGTCAAAAATATCATGTTTGTATCGTCGAACATTTTTTTTGAAGTTTTGTAATTTTTTTTTCAAATTGTTTATCATTAATAAAGTTGGAAAAAATATAAATTAAAAAAAACTTTAAAAAAATAAATATATATTTGTTTTTTTTAGGCTAGAAGATGTCTGAAGATGTTAGAAGACTTTGGTCCACATCTGCGCCAAGAAAAGGGCGCGCAAACATTTTTAGGTTTGCAGTCTTCAAAAAAACAAACAGTCTGCGAAGGCTAATGTCTGTGCGTGGTCTGCGCGGCGCAGACAGAAGATGCCACGCAGATCTGCAGACAAAAAACAAACACTACCTAACTGATTCTTAAAAAGCATCGTATTTTGTTTTTTTGACAGCATAAAACAATTTTATTTTCAGTTTAACCATTTATTTTTGGTAAAAATCACTATATAATATATTAGACTCTGTAAAAACCAATAATGATGGGAATTTATTTGGTTTAACAACTTTAAAAAACAAGCTTTTAACTTATTGTGAATTTTGCCTTTTGTCCCTTAAACTTTGTAAAAAAAAACACACACAAACACACAATATCCTAACTTAAACAATTTCTTTTATTAATGAGAAAGCAATTCGTAAAACATGACGTTTTACAACTCGATCCTCACCATAAAAATCCTAACTCTATTCTCTATACAATCGCTCAAAGATTTAATACACAAAGAAGTAAGAGCATCAAGGTATACGAAACCTTAACTTCTGAAACCCTAATCATAAAACGAGAGAGAATGAGAGAGAGAGAGAGAGAGAGAGAGTTGTGAATGTGTGTTTATGTGTGTATATGTGTGTTATAACTGAACTGAGCCTAATCGATGCAACACTATATATACGGATCATCCGGAGACCAACGGGTCATAAGATCCGCAAGTTCAATACTCCCAACTTTCAAGGAAACGATCCTCAACCCAACAGTTCCATAAATGTACTCATGCAGTCCTTCTCAACAAAAACGCTTCAAACCAAGAAATTAAGGAATAATTTATATAAACCATATATGTAACATCTGGATCCTAGAGGTATGGAAATTAAAGTAATTTTTGAGTTTTTTGTTGGCCACGACGTGGAGAATGTATCCCCACAACGTGGCATGGCCATTTTAATCGCGTGTCTGAATTTGGCTGCCACAACATGGCAATATAATGGCCACAAAGTGGTGTCTATTTTTGGGTAAACCCTAATTTCGAGCTTAAGGCCCTATTTAAAGGAAGTGGTGGATAGGTTTTCCTCCACCTTTAGCGTCCATCACCTCCAAGAGCTTTAAAAAAAAACCCTAAACCTATCTCTCTATCTCTCTCTCTTTCTCTCTCTCTCTCTCCCTATCTTTCTATCTGTCATATTTGAGTTTATCTTTGGTGTTTTGGTGCACTTTGAAGGAAGAAGAAGAAGAAGATTTGTTGCGAGTATCAAGCATACAACACCTACCCATCTTTAAGATTGTTTTTTCGACCATTTGTAAAGATTCAAGCTTTCATCTCTATGGTTTATTGAAGGGTCCAGTTAGTGGTTTGGTCTAGGCTTTCATTGTAATAGTTCTTTTGAGTCTTTATTGTGGTTTAGTGGGTTATTTAGTAGTTTACGGTCCTGTAGTGAGTTTACGGCTGTAAGCCTGTTTACGGCCGTAAACCCATTTTCCGGCACAAGTTCCCTATATATAGAGGTTACCTAGGTCATTATTGGTTGTTGATGCCACAAGAGTTCACGACCAAGTATATCGAGTTGTACCAGACGTTTTTCAGTAATAAACGTGTGCAAGCTTGATTTCATTTCTTCTTCTACTCATATTCTAGTTTCTTCTTCTTCTTCTGTTTGTGATAAACAAGACATGTCATGGGAGAGAGTACCGTGCAAGGATGAAAAAGGTCAACCCAGTTTCAAAATGGACTGGGTTCCAAAGACCAACTAATCCCGCTCTGTGTCGGAGCAGCTATGGAGGCATATCATCAGACTTCGGTTTGTTGGTAGTGGCTGTTCCAGGCACATGATAGGGGACATCTCTCAACTGTACAACATTCATAACTTTGTTTGGGAGTATGTGCCCTTTGCGGGAAGGGAAGAAAGGAAGGGATAACTCATGGGGTTAGTGCTTAACGACGTGAAGAATTTTTGGATCTGTTCTGAGATTACGCGTGCTGTTCTCAGACCTTCTGGATGCAAATTCAATCGGCGCCTTACGGTTTGAGTTTTCTTCTCGATACTCCTGAGTTTTTCTTAAGCTGATTCGCTTTAAAGACTAATTTTTGTTTTAGGATAGTTTAAATTTGTGCATTTACTTTCGTTTCTCTCCTATGCACAAATTTAGGGGGAGAAATAAAAACAAAACAAAAATTAGAAAATTTTAAAAAAATCCAAAAATATGTTGGTTATGAAATGTGCTTGAGGGAGATGTTTTGGGAAGTGATATAATCATGTGATAACAGGCAATCTGAATCTGTGTAAAGGACTGTATCCGCTTATGAAGTTTGGAAAATTTGCTGAGCTAAACGAAGCATCCGGGTCTCATGGATCTTCAGATAAAGTATCCTCTGAGCCTACTTCTTTAGAGACGGTGATTTCAGAAGATGATGTTATCACCGTGTCAGATCATGAAGAAAGAGAAGAAACAGCAGCTCCAAATGCTCTTGTGGCAAAGGAACATAATCTGGCATCAGTTCCAGTCCAAAGTGATTATAATGAAGGGTCTTCAAAGAATGTGACTGAGACTGACTTGTACGAAGATCTTGATCTTTCTGGCTTTGATAAGGATGAAATTCCGCTGAATTTTGGCAGTAATGAAGATTTCTTGTCAAGTGAAAATCTCAACTCGCTGCTTGACAATATCAATGATGTTGCTCATCCAGCAACGGAGATACGGGAAACTGAAGACGTTCTTGAATCTACGCCTCCTACTACCAAACAAGTGGCTGAAACAACAACTCCTATGGTGACAGTGTCAGGGATTCCTCCCCTTGATATTGTTTCTCCTACATCTGAGCCGCTTGAGAGTGATCGCACAACAACACAGACCTCTCAACCTCCTCTGAAAAGAAGAAGACATGACCCAAGACAGGGATTTCTTGTTTCTGGATTACTTCAAGGCCTTTCAACACCACTGATAACCACTCATGCCATTGCCTCATCAGAACCTTTCAGTGAAGGTCCTAGCACCACTTATGAAGCTGGTGGTTCTTCTATCCCCGCATGATTTTCTCCTCCCAGGCCCGATCATGATGCTGCTTCAGTGAGGCTGGCCATGCATTTGGCTGAAGAACAATTCTCAACGCCTCCCTCCCGTGGTAAAGGAGTATCTTTTGGGGAAGGCAACTCTGGAGAAGAGAATCCTACTATTCTGGGACTACAGAAGGAGATCAACGTGCTAAATCATAAGAATATAGAGCTTGATATCCGGGTTACTGACCTTCAGACTGAAAACACCAAGCTTACCATTCAAGTTGCTGATCTTCGAGAAGACAAAGCTCTGAAGACTAAGCAGATCACTGATCTTCAGACTCACTTTGGTCTGTTGACTGCCTGTTACTATGACTTAAAGAAGAAGCTGGAAGAAGAACTTGGTGACAAATTTAAGACGTCTGTCGATGAGCCAAGGATCTATATTCCTAATCAAGCTGCTCCCATAGTTCCACCACCTGTAAGAACAACCCGAGTTGTAGATCGTTTTGATAAAGAACCAGCACAGGCTCCAAATGTTGTGGCTTTGAAACGTGCCAAACTGGCTAAGTCTGCTGGGAAAAGACAGATGTTGTTCAAAAAGAGCTCTGATCAGAATGGTCGTGGGGATCAACCCGAAATCACCATCACAAACCTTGAGAAGAAACGGTTTGGAACCAAATATGGTGACAGGTCAGGAATTGTCTCTTGGGGCTTTCACGACACACAAAATATGTGGTATGTGAGACGGAAGAGTGGCAACACAGAACTGTATAAAGATGCTCATGACTTCCATTCCTGGACTAGAGTTGATCTTACAGAACTATCCAATGCTCCTTTTGCAAATGTTTCTGGTAATCCCAAGGCAACACACTTTAAGATGTTTCTGGAAGATTAAGTGAAGAAAGGCTTTACTGCGATGAGGACTGCAGATTCAATCGTCATAGAACACCCTGACATACTTGATCCCAAGACAAACCTTCCTATCCAGACGGTGATGTGGCCTCCCACAAATCAAGTGAAACATGTTCCTGTATTGAAGAGGCTTGGTGATGGAGTTCTAGAGAATATGCTTTACTGGGTATTTGATGATGCTACAGCTTCTGCTGTCATCAAACTCCCAAATGATTCCATTCGATTATATCACAAGCATGATCTTCTACAGTTTGGGAAAAGGGATATACATCAGCTTTCTCTTCATCAAATCAAGGTCGCTGAAGACGTTTTTGAGCCTGCTGCTAAAGAGTACACTTCCATGGTTGCAGAAATTATCAGAAAAGGAATGTGGTATGGAGCTATGGGGAAGTCAGACGTGCTGGTGGTTAATAAATACTAAGTCCAAGCTAGCACCAAACCAAGGGGGAGATTGAAGGGTCCAGTTAGTGGTTTGGTCTAGGCTTTCATTGTAATAGTTCTTTTGAGTCTTTATTGTGGTTTAGTGGGTTATTTAGTAGTTTACGGCCCTGTAGTGAGTTTACGGCCGTAAGCCTGTTTACGGCCGTAATCCCAGTTTCCGGCCCAAGTTCCCTATATATAGAGGTTGCCTAGGTCATTATTGGTTGTTGATGCCACAAGAGTTCACGGCCAAGTATATCGAGTTGTACCAGACGTTTTTCAGTAATAAACGCGTGCAAGCTTGATTTCGTTTCTTCTTCTACTCATATTATAGTTTCTTTTGATTGCTTGATTGCTTGATCATTGGTAAAGATCCGTTTTAGGACCTTACATTTATTTCCTTAGTTCTAGGTTGTTTTAGCCCATTATGGTCCATGGTTTTGATTAGAGTGAGTGAGTGGAATAAGGTTTGCAACATTATGGCCTTTCTGAGTCCCATGAGCACTATATTCTTTGGACATGCATGGGGGCATGCATGTCCATAAAGTTTAAATTTTTAATGAGCCTTTGGTGTCCCTAGAAGATTTCTAGAAAGTTTAAGTTTGGGGCTTAATAGATTAAGGTATGAATCCATTAAGCTATCTAAACCCAAAAACAACGACATGGCGAGTAGGCTGCCATGTCACACCCCCGGACGAGGCGGCGGAACACGTCGGGCTGTTCGAATAAGTTCATAGATCACATGCAAACTGAATATATAGAACAAGTACAACAATGAACAAAATAACATTCGTCTTCCATCTTGATGTTTGAATACAAGGTTCTTAAAGATAATAATAGTACATGATTTGCCTTAACAATTAGGCAGATAATATAACAACTAGTAAACTAGGTCACCTGTAATCCAATCCATCTAGAATGTTTGTTTAGTAATTTCTTGAGAATACATGTAATTTTGAGGGTCAACACAAGGTTGGTGAGAGTTACAAGTTTTCTGCTAACAGCAGTAATACTTTTAAAAAGTCTAAAAAGTATTTTATTTGTATGTATAACAATAGTTAAAATTGTGTTTGCAAAGAGTCTTTAAAAGGCAAAATGTATCTTTGTATAAGTAAATCCATACTTAAAATTGTGTTTGTAAAGAATCCTTGAATATACTTGAAAACCAAATTGTACTGTTACATAACTAATTCCATACTTAAAATAGTTTTGAAAACAACCAAGCCCATTGTTTGTAGTGAGAGGGAGAGAGAGATCTAGTTAATGTTTATAGTGAGTCCTATAACAGAGGTATGTGACTAAATGTACCCCTACAACGCTTCATTGGACGTTGTAGTAACAATAGTAGACACTTATCACTCCCTTCGATTGACCAATCATGGTTGTAAGAAGTTTGGGCTTGGTTGGAAGGGTAACTGAGAACCCCTAGGCCCAATAGTATTTTCGGTTGGCACAAGGTTATTGGGCTCGGTTTGGGCCCAAGAATAGTTTTGGTCCAATACTAGGCCAAGAGACATGTATTAGGCCAAATAAGGATTTTTGGTTTAGGTGAGAGAGCCCAATAGAGATCGTTGGCCCATTAGAGCCCAAAGAATGGTCTTTGGCCCAATAAGACTAAACAGAAGAGTTTTCGACCCATTAAGATTTGAAATAATTCTCACGGCCCAATAAGGGTCTTACGGCCCAAAACTATGTTAATTAAAAAATTTTGGTGTAACGCCCCGTTCCTGGTATGTATTAATTTATTAAATGTCTTTTATAAAGAGCTACTCGGCGAGTAGTAGCCCTAAATCGTCGAGTAGATGCCAGGTTGGACGCGAGTTTTAAGTGATCTACTCAACGAGTCCGCGCCTGGACTTGACGAGTAGGCCAGTCTAGAGGAAACCCTAATCCTTAGGGTTTGTACCCTATTTAAACGTCCTTATAGCCCCATCCCAGCCTCCAGCACCCTTAGAGCGTTTCCCCCTCAAAACCCTAGCCCTCCATTGGTGAGCTTGAGTGATTCCTTCTTGATTTTGAGTGTTTTGGTGTATTCTTGGAAGTGTAGAAGAGAAGGCAAGAGAGAAGGTGCAAAGGAGAAGAAGGAGATCCAGAAGCTAGCTTCCATTTGCTACTTCATCTGGTAATAAAGCCTCTAACTTGTTCATTTTCCTAGTAGATCTTCATATATGCTTGTTTTGCCACTTTTGGGATATTTCAAGGTCCAAACTCGAGATTGGAGCTCCCTTAGGGTAGTGAGCTATAGATCTGGACATCATTGAGCCCCAGGAGCTCAAAGTAGCTACCTTTATGCAAAGCAAGGCCTTGTTCTAAACCCTAGGTTCCCATTTCTAGCTTATTTTGGTGTTTTAGCTTCATACCTCTATGCATGTACGTAAAGTTGGCAAATTTACGTGTTATATCGGCCCTAGAAGCTCAGATCTATGAATTGGATGCACTGGAATCGATTAGAATCAACTGTTTAGTGAGGACATGCATATGACTCGACGAGTTGTTCTTGGACTCGGCGAGTCGGAGCGCAAACTCCCGATTCCTCCGATTTTAGAGTTGTGAGTTGAATCAGCGAGTGGAAGAGGACTCAGTGAGTTAGAACAAGGATCTGGAAGTAGAGGGACTCGGCGGGTCTACGTCCCGACTCGGCGAGTCGAGTCGCGAGTTAGAGAAGTGTGAGTCCGGGAACTCGGCGAGTTCATAGTAGGACTCGGCGAGTAGAGTCAACCAGGAAGTTGACTTTGACCAGGGGTAAAATAGTCATTTTACCCTGAAAACAGTTATCAGTATCTGATTTAGTGTTTATGGGATTGTAGCCGGGGAGTTCCGGAGCAGCAGTCAGCCAGTTTCAGATTTAGCATCTCAGCAGCCAGCGTTACGAGGTGAGTTTCCTTCCAATAGGAACGGGTCTACGGCCACAATGTCGGCCCGTTTAAGTTAGCAGTAGTTCCGGACTTCAGTCCGATGCAGTAGTTCAGTGTGCTTGATGTCTTTGTGATTCAATCATGTCTTCGTGTTATGTGTTCCGGACTTCGGTCTGATGCAGTATGCAGTATATGTGTTTATGCTAGTAGTTATGATTATGCTATGCTATGTTTAGTCAGTTCCGGACTTCGGTCCGATGCAGAGGGCAAGGCCCTGGTTAGTTCCGGACTACGGTCCGATGCAGTTTCCGGACTACGGTCTGATGCATAGGGCAAGGCCCTGGTTAGTTCCGGACTACGGTCCGATGCAGTTTCCGGACTACGATCTGATGCAGAGGGCAAGGCCCTGGTTAGTTCCGGACTTCGGTCCGATGCAGTTTCCGGACTTCGGTCCGATGCAGTGGGCAAGGCCCAATAGTTGCTTTATATGTTATTGTATGGTATGTGGTAGTTTGGGGGAGCTCACTAAGCTTTGTGCTTACAGTTTCAGTTTTTGGTTTCAGGTAGTTCCGCTAGTAAGGGGAAGAGCTCGGGATGATGACATGGCACACACCACAGCTTCAGTTTATCCTGGGAGTTTTATTCGGATATTTTGATATGTTTTGACATAAGTTGATTTGATAAATTTATTATGACATTTTGAGACGCATGATCCATGGATTTATCTTTTAATATTTGATATTATGGTTTAGTAAAGTTTTCAAACGAAAATTTTTGGGTTGTATTTTTGGGATGTTACATTCGGCCCAACTATGGCCCAAATATGGGTTCTCGGCCCATAATAAGGTTAACTAGGGCTTTTGGCCCAAGAAGGGCCCAATAAGAAGGTCTTGGTCCATTCAGAGGTTTGAACCGAGCAGTTAGGGTTAAGACCCAAAGTTGAGTGATCATAGCTTATTGGGTTAGATTTTGGGCTTACACGAGGAAGTTTCGACTTGACTTGAAATTTTTTATGTATAAACTTATATGATATTGAAGTTTGATTTATACCAAATGTAGGGTTAAAAGATTTCACAAAAGAAGCTATCGTGCACAAGCTAGAAATCCTAACCGTAATTTGCTAGTTGTGACATATGAGCACATGTATTCCCCCCCCCCCCCCCCCCGAAATATATAAAAACTATAAAAAGGGGTCATAAGCACTCAACTTAATGCGTGATTTGTGAACTAGAGTCGACAGTGCGGTTATATCTTTGAGAAACACGAACTAGCAACGATCTAAACGGGGGCTGTTTTGGATTTGATTTAAACCCACAAAACATAATGAAGACTAAAGTCTTGAACGCGGAAACACCACAAAAAATATCGCAACACAAAGGTGACACAAGGTGGTGGTGGTTGGTCTTCGAAAATAAGGGCAAAATGAGGTGGGTACGGTGGTTTATGGTGGTCAAGTGGTGGTTTCCAAACCAAGAAATGAGAGAGAATTGAGAGGGGAGTGTAAGAGAGGAAGTGGCTGATGATTTGTGTATGAAATCAAGACCCAAATCCTTCCTTTTATAGTGTATGCAGTCTCTCACATGCATCATGATCCCATACCTTCATAGAAAGTCCAACACACAACATATACCATGATTGTACTAGAAGGAGAAGTGTGCACTCAAAAAAGGAGAGGGGAGGTCATAAAAAACATGGGTAATGGTCTAAGAGGAAAGTGTTGGATGATTTTTCACTCTTCCAAGCAAGCATGGTGGGGCCTAGTGATGTCATCTTCTCAAAAATGCTCTAAAACCTTCCTAGATTTGTGTGCCAAGATCCCGACGTCTAATATTTTTTTCGAAAGTAGTGATTAATAGAGCCAAGTTCAAGGATTTCAAAAACCCGAATGGATAGAATTGTCTAGTTGAAGAACTACGGGAAATCGTGTTTTAAGATTTGCGTCTAAATGACTCGAAACGTCCGATTTTTCGACTTTTGCAAATATTTTTGCTAAAAATACTTTGAGTATGGAATTAAATATTAGACCATAGCCTGAGTCAAAAAACGCTCTCATAATTTCCAACTAAAGTGTGCAAGTGCCTCAACATATGGAAACAACTTGAACAATTTAAAGAAAATCAGTGTTTTACTGGTTTGGATTCTTAAAATGGTCGTATCTTTTGCATAATAAATCCATTTTGGATGTTCTTTATATTTTCGGAAACAGGGAAACATGCACTACGAGACTAGAATGTTTGCTTTGCTCACAATTTCTTAATACAAATTTTTAGTTTTTCAGACGTATTAATTAGGGTTGAAGTTTGTGCTTTGTGATTCGTTTGAGATTTTCCCCAAATGGAAGTAAGATACCATCCTGTGTCTTATAATAGTTGAAATGACACTATATATTTTTCAAAATATTCATTTAAGCTCAATACTTGAAATTACAAAGAGGTTCGCGATGAACTAACTTCCTATAGTTTTAGACCTAAATTCCGGGATGTCACGTTACCTCTCCGTTAAAGGAATTTCCTCCTAAAACTATTACGTTCTAGACTATTTTGTTCCACTAGCGGAGGGAGCACCACTGAAAAATTTCGAATACTTTTGTTTCGTCTGATCCTCACATTCCCAAGTAAACTCTGACCCTCTACGATAGTTCCATCAAACTTTTACTATAGGAATGCGACTTTGTTTAAGGCTTTTGATTTATCGATCCATGTTCTCCATTAGTTCCTCCACGAAGTGAAGTTTTGTGTTGATCTATATATCATCGAGGGGAAAGAAAAGTTTCTCATCAGAGAGACACTTCTTAAGATTACATACGTGGAAGGTATAGTGAACTTTGATAAGTTCTAAAGGTACCTTGAGTTTGTAAGCCACCAGACCTACCCTTGCCAGGATTTCAATAGGTCCGATGTAACAAGGGGTTTAGTTTACCTCATTTTTCCAAATCTAATGAAACTTTTCCATACCGCGACCTTAAGTAGTATACGGTCTCTTACTTTGAATTCTAAGGATTTGCGTCTCACGTCAGTACAACTTTTCTAACAACTACGTGCGGCCTTTAATTGTTCCTTTATCTGAATAATCTTTTCCGTTGTTTCATGAATGTTATCAAGACCAGTGAGTATAGTATTTGTAACATGCTTTTTAGCTAGTTGTGTATCTCCACCTTGTATCCAACATATATCGGAGAACTGAATCTCCTTCCGTACAAGGTCTCGAGTGCAGTAGCTTTTATGTTAGTGTGATAACTATTTTTAGATAAAAACTCATCCAGCGGCAAGTGAGTATCCCATGCATTACTGAAGTCTATCAGACAAGTGCGGAGCATGTCTTCCTATGTTTGTATCTTTCTTTTGCTCTGGTCATCCGTCTATGCATGGTATGATGTACTTATATAAAGTTTGGTTCCTAGGGACCTCTACAATGATTGCCAAAGTCGGAAATTGGATCTGATATCTCAGTCTAAGATGATAAATATCAGCACACCATACAGTCTGACTATCTCTTTGAGATAGGTCTTGGTGAGTTTCTCTATCTTTTCAGATGATTTGATGGCTAGGAAATGGGCGGACTTGGTCAAAAGGTCAACCATAACCCAAATGGTATCATAACCGCTTGAAGATCTTGGAAACTTTGTTATGAAGTTCATGGTTATCTATTCTTTTTTCTATTCCGAGATTGATGGTTGTTGTTGTAGTAGTCTAGATGGCTTCTGGTACTCTGCTTTGAACTTGGAGCGAGTTAAGCACTTACTGATATAGGTGGCCATCGTTGCCTTCATCTTGGTCCACTAATAACGCTTCTTAAGATCGAGATACATCTTATCTGATCCAGGATGTATTGAATATCTTGACTTGAGAGATTCGTTTAGAACTAGACTCCTGACTTCACCAAAATTTGGGGTCCAAGCTATGTTCATGAAATATTATGTTCCGTCTTCCTTTAGGTCGAACTGTTTATCCATACCTCATACATTTTCTTGTACGATATTCTTGGGTTTGAGTTCTTCTAGCTGAGCATCGCAAATTTGGGTGGTGAGGTTGCATTGGATGGTTAGGGTTAGAGCCTTTACACGAAGTGGGTTTGCTTTTTCTTTCCTGCTTAAAGCGTTTACTACGATATTTGCTTAACCAAGATAAATACGAATTTTACCTTCGTAATCAATTAGCAATTCGACCCACTTTTGTTATCTCATGTTTAGCTCCTTCTAATCAAAGATGTGTTGAAGGATTTTGTGGTCGGTGCACATGATACACTTCATTCCGTATAGGTTGTGTCTCCAAATCTTTAGGGCAAGCACTACAACTCTCAACTCTAAGTCATGGACTTTTTGGATTAAGTTGTCTGGATACGTACAAAATGAATTTATTCTTTGCATCGGTACGCATCCTAACCCTTGGTGTGACGTGTCACAAAATACTACAAAGTCTTATGTTCCCTCTAGAAGAGACAAAATTGGTGCACTGCACAACAATTGTTTCAATTTCTAGAAGGCAGACTCTTGGCCGTCTCCCTAATCGAATTTCTTGTCCTTCAGGGTTAGAGGGGTGAGAGACTTGGCTATTTTGGAAAATTTTATGATGAATCTCCTATAATAGTCTGTAAGGCCTAGGAATTGGCATACTTCAGTTGGCATTGGTGGTCTGTCCGAATGGCATACCCAGAAACTCGTAGTAACCGTACTGAGTCCTGAATGTTGTCTTTGGAATGTATGCTTCTTGCACTCTGAGTTGATGATATTCAAATATTAGATCTATCTTTGAGTAGTAGCAGGATCCTTGTAGTTAGTCAAACAGCTCTTCGATCCTCAGGAGTGAATACCGGTTCTTGATAGTGAGTTTATTCAACTCTCGATAGTCGATGCACATCCTGAATGATTTATCCTTCTTTTTGACAAACAACACCGAATCTCCCCATGGAGAGAAGCGTGGTCGGATAAAGCGTTTGTCAAAAAGTTCTTGGAGTTGACTGGGTAGTTCTTGTGTTTCCGATAGAGCTAGACGATAAGGAGATCTTCACACTGGTGATGCACCCAAAATTAAGTCAATTCGGAGCTTGACTTTTCTAACCGGAGGTACTCCATGCATATCCTCTAGAAATACGTCCAGATAATCACAGACTTGCGGAATGTCTTTGATTTCCTTACCCTTTTCTTGCATATCCATCACATGGGCCAAGAAAGCGAAGTATCTCTTCTACAAACACGTTCTGGACTTCATGCAAGAGATGATTCTTAGATTCTTTTCTGATTTATCTCTACAAATCACAAGAGCTTCGTTGTTGGGTAAAGGTAGTCGAATGGATTTTGCGTAACATAAGATCTCCGCTTGATGAAATGATAACCAGTCCATTCCGATGATTACATCGAAACTTCCAATGATCAAGGAATTAGGGTGACGTGAAAGGCGTGGTTATTCAGAGTGAGAAGGCAATTAGGGAGTATTTCTAAGGTGCTTTCTAACTATCCATTTGTGACTTCTACCATGTAAGTTTCGTTAAGTTTGCATGATTTATGGTTAATCATGCATCTAAACTTATGGTAAATAAAGTTTCTATTGGCACAAGTATAATGTAATACGGAAGCATAAATATTGTTGATAGGAAACGTACCAGTAACCACAGTTGGTTCCTGGCGAGCATCTCGATCACCTATCATGAACTCTCTTCTTTGTCCACCTTGATTCTTCAGTTTTAGGCAGTCCTTCCTAAAATGTCCTGGTTGATTTCATTCAAAGCAATTTCGACTTCCTCCTGCAATAGTGGTTGAGGTTGTATTGTTTGGGGGTTTTTATGCAAAACTTAGACATGTGACCTCTGAAGTTAAAGATGTTGTAGACCATGCAATTTATGACATGGTGGAAATTGTACTTGGTATAATGGGGTAAATTTCCATAGTAGGGCATTGATGGGGAAGGAGTGTTTGTGATTGTAGCGTAAAAACCACATGTTCTGGACTGGGTTTGTGATGCTTGAAATTTCCCTTTGACTTTCCATGGAACTTCCTTTTTGTACTCCTAGCCTGGTTCTTTTCAGTTTCTGGGGTCATGGTACGCTGACGGATACACTGCTCAGTTAATTGATATGCTAATTGCTTGGCACTACCAAAGGTAGTGGGTCTGGATGCAGTAACCAGATCTTGAAATGGTAAAGCTAATCTCCAGATGTACCTTTCGATATCTTTGTGTTCCGTGCTCACCCTTCCCTGGAAAAGGTTTGCGAGGTCGTTAAATCGACAGGTGTATGGAGTCACCTCTGATGCTTTCATGGTTGGGTTCCAAATTATAGAGAGTAATTGATTCCGGAAATCCTACAGGTTTCCAGATTATAGTGGGAGAATTGAAATCCTATAGATTTCAAATGATAGAGAGGGAAGTTTGGAGACTAATGAATGATTGATTTGGAACTATGGGTTTCTCTGCTACGACGGTAGCGGAGCTATTGGTTCTTTGTTCTACTTCGGGTTTAAGAGAAATAGGAAAATCTAAACGTTATCCCAAATTTTTAAGTATTTAAAATATATATGTTGTTTTGGGATTGATATAAGGTTTCTAAAGTACTATATTTCTGTAGCGAATCTTGAGAACATCCTTCGATCTCTACAACTCTCAACCATTGTAGTCTGTCAAACTCCTTGCTTAAGGTTGGTTGTGCACCGGGCCGACCATAAATAACATAGGTGTACGTTCCAGGTTTAATTATGGTATGGCTTATGTACGATACTAACCTTAGTTGAGGCGTTTGACCTAAAAGGTTGAGTGGGTAGTTTTAGTTGAAGGGATGTTGAGAATCTTATTAAGTGTTCTCATCGTGGTTCAAAGTATATATATAACTCTTATATATTAGTGTTGGTGAGGTTTGTAGTATTAATAAAAAAAATTGTACTCCAAGACTACCATGATCAGACGAGGCCAGACAAGAAAAATTGAAGGGCAGGATCATTTCAGCAATTAAGCCGTTCAGAATCCAGCAACCCTATGTGGCCCTTCAAACTAGATTCCCCTTACAGTAAGTAGCCAAGAAGTAGTGTAATTAATAATAATAATACTTTCATTAGAAGCTAGTTGCTATATTTGTATTCCCCTTTCGAGGATACGAGATCTCTATAGCAAATTTAGCTATGATAGCAATCTGTCACACCCTCGACCGAGGTGGCGGAATAGGTCGGGCTGTGCGAATAAGTTCATGGATCACATGCAAACTGAGTATATAGCACAAGTACAACAATAAACAAGCTAGCATACGAGTTCCATCTTGATATTTGAATACAAGGTTCTTACATGTGACAACCGTCAAAATTCGAGCCGGTTCTAGATTTGATAAACTTAGTTGTACGTGTAGGCACGACACATACTAGACTTAGTAACTAGAAACTAAGTTATGACCTACTAGAAACTTGGAAACAATTGGAATCAATGGATAGTATACTTAGATTTCACATTCATATGTGAATTCTAGAACTACTTAACTATAGTGACTATCCATATTCGGGTCACTCTTTGACTCGAACACCTTTTCATGAATCATATACACACATCATGCATTTGACCTAGTAGTAGAAATTAGGTCCAAGTCTCTTTGGAACTTAAGTCAAAGTTGAAAGCTAGGACTAGTATACTGGATTCCTCAATTTCACTTGAATCTCGAAACCACTACATAGAATGCCAATAAACCGATAAAATAAGTTACAAACATTATTTATAACTATAAAATAGTTATAATACCATAAGATAAATTGAAGTCTCAAAGATTCTATTGATTTTGATATCCAAAGATTTACAAACTCTCAAAAACCTTAAATGCCCTAAAAACCTAAATTTATAAAATTTAACCTTAAAAGTTCTATAAATATATTTATGAACCTTATAATATGATATTATAATAATTAAAATTATGAAAATGCATTCAAGGAAAATAAAATTTAATTCATTAACATTTACCCTTAATTTATAAATAAAAAATCAAGGTTTTATGAATAAAAACTTGCTTTTAGTGCACATTTTATATAAAAATTGAGGTATTTTATAAAAGAATTTAAATTTTATAAAAGAAAATGAATGAGAAAGGGGTATTACACCTCAAAAATCGGCCACTCTCTCCTCATTTCACTCTCATTCTCCAACACACACACATCTCTTCTTTCTCTCTCTAAAAACTTCTCTCTCAATTCTCTCTAAAACTGACGAACATAGATGCATAATCTATGGGAGATATTTTTCCAGTTGATAATTCATGAGTCAACATGCATCTCAGTATTTTGGTGGAGTATAACCCCAAGGAGATGACGAGAGAGATGAGCTATCCAGAGAGATATAATCCCTCTTTTCTCTCTTTTCTTCTCTCTAAAACCCCCATTCCTTCTCTTCCTTTTACCCACGAAAATTTCCAGAAAAAACCACCATTTTGCATAAAAATGTCCATCATGCATAAGGGCTCATCAAGGTAAAAGAACCTAACTAAATCATGCATGCAAGTTGCTACTATTTTCTTATGATTTTATGTGCATATTATTTCAAAAACCAACTTCTACTTCTTCATCTTCTTCAAATTTGTTTCCTTTTGGTTAAAATGGCTTTTATAACATCATGGATGTGTCTTAACACCATGCATGTACAAAAACATGGTTGCATGTTCATGATCTTAGCACAAAAATAGGTTTTCAAGTTAAGAACATAAAACTCATTTTTAAGAGTTCTTGAGAAATAAGATTTTTGTATTTTAATGCATATATGTAAATTATGATTTTTAAACATATTTAATCTCTCGAAACATGACCATAACATGCATGGATCATGATTTCATAAAATATTTCAAAAGATTTACTCAAAGAAATTACGAAAACTTACTTTTCTAACCAATCATCATGCATTCAATTTGCCAGATTACTTCACCTGACTTTGAACTGCCATATATCACTCATTTCTTAACAAAAAAATCGTGATTCTTTTTATGAATTATAATGATATGAGTTAGCTTTCCAACCCAAGTGGTCTCACTGCAAAACATTAAGATTTCGATTTTTAACATTTTTTACAAAACTGTTGCTCAAACAACACCTTTTTGTGAATACTAGTTTTGTATTGCATGTTCAAAGGCCTTATTCCTCACTAAAAATCTAAGAAAAAATTAATTTGAGCACTTAACATCATTTATTAAGAGGGACAAAAGATATTGATTCAAAAGTCTTTATAACATGTTGCAAACATTCTCAAAGTAACATCAATAATCTTTACCAAAATCATAAGTACCAAATTTATTGAGCCTTTAGGCATGTTTTTCGACATCAAAAATACGAAAATGATTTTTCATTGTTATTAAATTGTATGAAGATGCATTCTGGAAATTTTCAGCTCAATATATACTTTCTTTATTTTTACATGAAAATAATAAGAAAATAGAGTGTTAAAGCATATAAAATACTTACAATAGTAAATAATTCTGGAAAAATTCATGAATGACCTATATTGTAAAACAACATCCCCCGTGAAGTTTGAGAAATTTTTATTACTATTTACTATTAGTTTTTATTTTATTGTTATTAAGCACAAATAAATAACAAAAGTTGGGTTCCAAGTTATAAAAATCATATTTATTATTTTTCAAAGTCTCTATACATTATATAAGTTTCACAGAAAAATTTGATGTATTTTCCATAACCTTTTACTATTTTTCCAAGATTTAATGTATATTAAAAGAATTAAATAAGTGAAAAATAGTTAAACTTATCCAAAATTCACAAACACTTACGAGGAAATCGTTTATTACATTATAACCATAAATAAAAATTTTGGGGGATTTATCTTAACTGTTTACTACTTATTTCTATTTTCTTGGTATTAAACACACTTAAATTCTAAAAATAGAATTGTCTGTTCAAAAATGACTTTCAATAATTTTCCTAGATTATATACACTGCATGTGAAGTTTACCAAAAGTTTGGTAATTTTCCTTAACAGTTTGGAAACCAACTTTTATATTTTTTCTAGTTTGTATATGTCTAATAACACTGGTACAAAACGTTTTGGAAATTTTTGAAACTATTTTCTATTTATCTCTATTTTGATAGAATAAATACACAAAAATCAGAAAAATCATGTTAAACTGTTGGAAAATACATTTTATTATTTTTCCCGGATTATGTACAATGTAAAACAGTTACACAAAAATAATAAGAAAATTTCATGATAACTTACTATTTTTCGATGATTTTACGATTATTCAAGGAATTAAAATGGTGAAAAATAGTTAGACAAATCAAAAATTCAGGAAATTTTATCTTAAGGTCTTTGACTTCATTTGAAACTTAAATACAAAGTTTGGGAAAGTTTAGAACTGAATTGATCCGGTTTTTGAATACTTAATCATTGGAACACCTCTTAAAATTTTAAATATTAACATTTCAATAATGTGAATTTTCCACTTAAATTGTTATATAACAATTGATTCATAGAAATCTAAATTTCACAGAAAAATATTTGTAACTTATCAATATTAAATTTTAACACAATGTTGGCATAATTCTATTGTAGTAGTAAGTATACTAGTGTTAGATTTCGATTAGAGACTCACTAGTGTGTACCATTATTGTAGGAATCGGTAGTGGTACAAGTGGAATGTAGTTCAAGACACCATTTACATCATCTCAATGCATTGTGAGTATTCACACCTCCTCCTATTTTAGGTTTTTATGTTTTGGGGTGGAAAAGCATGTCCGAAAAACTATTTATTGTTCGTTGTATTCAAATTGATTTGTATCAAACTTTATTGCTATATTTTGCTATGTATGTTTATGCAACTTGAAACATGAGGCCTTATCGTCTTAAGTCCCTTCCCTTACACTTTACTCCAACCATTAACTCTTTGAGCCAATGGTCATTATCGATAGCGCTATTAGGAATTGACAACTCTTCACTCGCCCGATTGCCTGAGTGCATGATACCATATTAATCTATGGAACGATAAGCATAGATCTTGATAGGGCATCAGTCATAGGCTTGGTTGTGAACCTATTGTTTGCTCATATACATATTAAACTAGCTTACTTATTATAACAACAAACTTTTATTATTGGAAACTTATTTACTTGCCTTAGCAACGAACATGGTTGCTCATTATGGAAATGAAACTTGTTTACTCGTTTTAGTAACGAACTTTATTTCCCATGAGAATATGAACGTTGCATCTCATTTGGGCAACATACTTTATCTCTCATGATGACAATGAACTTTGTTTATGCAAACCTATTACTCATTTTTGCAATATATTTCTATTTATGGAAACTTTATTACTCGCTTTAGCAACGAACTTCTATTCATGAAAACTTATTTACTTATTTTAGCAATTAACATTTATTTATGGAAACTGTTATCAATATTCTGATTATCATGATTTCAAACTATATTATGTTATAAACTTGTGAGTACTCACCAACTATTTTTATAGTTGACGCTCGTTTTACATGCTTTTTCTAAAATCATCGTGGAAGTGGCACATAGGAACACTTCACTTTTAGGAGCATTCGCATCTGTTGTATTTCAATTTACATTGTAATTTCATTTAAAAATTTGTAATGATTTTTAATAATATGGTTGGTGTTGTCTTTTAACTTTTGCTTTGAGACCCTTTGTACTGCCACGCCCCTTGTTTCCGCTTTAGCGGGATGCGACAGAAATGGTATCAGAGCCGAAGGTTATAGAGAATACCGGTTTTCCTTTGGAGAGACACAACTATAGCCAAAAAATTTCAAAACGTTTTTAAAATATTGAACATACTACTAGTATAACTAATTCGAGTACGCATTATTAGACTTTAATTAAGTATAGCCCGGACAACTATGCTTAATTAAGGAAAGTTAATGTGAGGCTGGAAACGGTTATAGTAGAATTAAGTTCAAACCGATTTTGAACTTAAACTTTTGAAAAAGAATTTTTTCGGTGTGCGTATGAGCATTGCATATTATAGGCATTCATCTAGGTACACTTATAAATTAAGGTGCTGTTTGTTTTTTCTGAGGCAAAATGTCTGCAGTCTGCGGACCACACCTGTAGACCTATGCAGTAGAAGAGGTGGACCAAACGTCTGCAGTCTGAAAAAAGAAGACTGTTTGTTTTTTTAACATCTGCGGGCTACTACAATAAACTGAAATCTAAATAAACTGATGACTTCAAAGTGATTTTTTAATATTTTTATGACTTTGTTATAAATAATTAACGAAGCTAGATCAACTTTTATGTATTATTGTATAAAAAATAAAAATAAAAATGGTATGAATTAACGTATATATTTGATAAAAACCAACAACTTTGGTTGCAAAGTTTTAATTAAACATTATAATTAGTGATCAAAGAATTTGATACATAAATGGATGGAAATAAACTTCGATTTTTTCAATTAAATCCATTAAAAATGTACCATAAATATTTTCTCGAGAAATTGATGATACTGTATTAAATAATATTTTACAAAATTTGGCAAAAAAATATAAGAATATATTATGATTTTTTTTCATATTTATATAGACAACTTCAACGACTATTATTGTAATAAATCTTTATTTATAAATTTGTCAAAAATATTATGTTTGTATCGTTGAATGTTTTTTTTTAAGTTTTGTAATTTTTTTTTTCAAATTGTTTATCATTAATAAAGTTGGAAAAAATATAAATTAAAAAAAAAACTTAAAAAAAATAAAGATATATATGTTATTTTAGGCTAGAAGATGTCTGAAGATGTTAGAAGACTCTGGTCCACATCTGCGCCAAGAAGAGGGCGCACATACATTTTTAGGTCTGTAGTCTTCAAAAAAACAAACAGTCTGCGAAGGCTAATGTCTGCGCGTGGTCTGCGCGGCGCAAACAGAAGAGATCACGCGGATCTGCAGACAAAAAACAAACACTACCTAAGTGCACTTTTACCATAATGTCTTATTTAGAAATATTCTTCTCCCTTATCAAGTGCTAGGTTAACCACTTAGGTTATATCTCTAGCCACTCTAGGAGCAATCCACTTAGTACTAAGAATGAGTGTTCATTGGTAGCAATTGACTTTAGATGTAAGGTTAGTAGCTAGATAGACACTAGTAATAATCCTATGTCAAAACCTGTACCAATTATTCCTCAATACCTCTTCATCGTCTTCGTACTAGAGTTACAAATAGGAAAAGCGTTCCGATACCGACACTGATGAAAATTGGAGCATCGCGTAAGGAGGTAGATGAGTCTCCACTAAGTAATCACTTGGATACTATTGGCGTGAATTCCGGATTTGACTCACGAGGAGACACGGAGGTTTAACCCATACATGAGACCTTATTACTACGCTACGATTTAGCTCTAGGTTGTTTCCTACCTTGAGCTTAAAACTTAACATAGGATATCCCTTTGACCTCTATAAAAGGTCGTAAACTTCACTGACACCATAAAATGTTTTTCAAACAATTTTTGTTGTCATTTATTTTGGGGAAAAGACACCGGTACTCACTTTATACTTGCCTTGTACTCGCCTTAGTATTTAGGTACGATCAGCTACGCTAATCTACCTATTCCTTACTTCTTAATCTTACAAAAAAAAAGTTATTTCGCTTCATTGGTTTTATTTGTCATCGATAAAATACTTTATAACCACTTCATACAACTTACTAGACCTTTCCTAACAATGTAAGCCATATTCTTGCTAAAAATCTTTTGACAACTTGCTTTAACTTAACACTTTTCTTCAAAACTCAATTTAACCAATATTGGTTTTAACCTTGCTATTTCAATTTCATTTCAAATCCATTTCAATGGATAGATGTGCTTTTAAGGGCATATAAACCATTTTAAACCTTGCTTACCATTTTGGCACGTTTTCGAAAAACTTAGAAACATTTTCTTTTATAAAACTATTTAAACTCTATGCTATAAAACTTAAACATATGACATTGAAGTTCATATTATGTGTAAAAGCTTCATCACATCTTTCAAACCACTTTTGTTTTGACTCTTTTGACCACTTTCTCAGTTAGGCATTGTACTTTACTTATGTGTTTTCTTGAAACCCAACATGGTATTTTTACAAATTTCTAATTCAAGCATGTTTATAAGAAATTAATTCCTACATTTCCAACATACCTCATTTGTTTTATTTCAAATTAGTTTTATAATCTGTAAAGTTTCTAAAATTTAAAGCATTGCAAAACTTAGTGTTCACTTTTAAACTTCCAATGACGCACTTTTGACAATGCACAATTATTCATCTAAATATATTAAGTCTTTATCTTATCCGCTTTAACCATTGTTGGGCTCCAGTCTAAAATGTCAAAACTGTCAAATTTTCAATTACCAGTTGTAGTGCTTTTACTTTTTTACAAACGAAGTTTAACTTAATAGATAACTTATGATTTTTAGCAAACACTTTAAAACTTCCACATGTCTATTTAATCATCAACATACATCAAATATTGAACTTCGAAATATATCTCGACCTTGTTTTAAATCTACCTATATGCATTGTTCTTAAAATTTTAACAATAGCAATCATTGTTGCTACTTTCCTTTTCTTTCCCCTGAACTTGATTTCTCGCTCTCCTTCTAATTTTAGATCTCGCAAACTCATAATAATAACATAATACGCTGTCTGACTTTATTTCTGTCTATTTTGCTTCTCTTGGTATCATGTTCGTACACATACAGACTAGAAGTCTACCCTTTCGTTTTGAGCGATTAATACGTTTATAGTCGTGAGGCATAATTTTGATTTAGTCAACTTTGGTATATTCAATTACACCTTTTATCATATACATTTCATTTTTATTTTGAAATCTACTGTAAAACAAGTAATCCTTATTTACATTTGCTCTTTCGTTCTAAATTCGGAAACTTGATTTAAAATGCAATTTTCATTGTATTTTTCCTTATAATTATTACACAAGATGAATACCCTTATGCTTATCATTTTTCTATATCCGGAAAATATATGTGAATGATATGTTTCCTTATTTTTCTTCTTTTCTTTAAATACATCAAAAATTTTGAATTTTACGATTATCTGTTCTCTAAATGACTGTTTTTGTAGAAACACTAAACTAAGAATGCACTATTTTCAAAGATCGACATTTTTACACCTTTCTTAAAATAGCATTTTACTTTGCAATTTTCAATGAGTTCCTAAACTCTCAAACTTGTTTTCATAAGTATTCTGACTCCTCGTAAACTTGAATTTGTCCGGACTTAAGCAATTGGACAATTTCTCAAAAATTTAATACAAAAATTTCTATGCAAATTCCCTTAATGACGACTTAAACCTTTAACCTTAATTAATCTTTTATTATTTTACTACTTCATTTGATTTCCACACATGTATGTTCCTTTTTCTTGGAATTATTACACATTTTGATAATAGAGAGATTACTTATCGTTTCTAAACACTCAAAATGGTATCTAGATAATGTGATTTAAAATATCATAAACTTTCACCACCTTCATTAGAAACAACGACTCTCTAACTATATTCTTCAGTTATGATTCTATTTCTGTAAGAGTAACCGTAGTAGTAGTTATAGCCTCGGAGATCCTCAATCATTTCGTAATTTATTTTGTAGACGACACTTAAATAGTCTTTACACTTGAGATGTACCAAAACTTCTTTGCTTACCCTTAGTACGTATCATTAGGAACTTACCCTCAATTGCTTCTCTTTCATTCGTGCTACCCCTTCTTGGTTCGAAATATATCTTCTTTAGATTTAGTAGCCAATCCAGAAGTGAAAAAAATTAGTCATAATCCCTTCTTTATTAGACAGCGAATTTACACTTAATGATGATTTAGAACGCGACTTAAGGATCAATGCGGACTTAACACTTAATGCAGTTGGTGCTTCAGCAAAACTTATAGCGCTCTTTTAAGTTAGATAATATCTAACTAGATAGTCTCTTCAACTAGGTCACCATGGTTGGATCATGATTTCCATGATCCTAATTTCTCGCAATCTAGACTGTACAACTCGAATTAAGGAAACACTAATTTATTGATAGCTAAAGAGTTGGGCTCTTTCCATGAGGAATTAACCCAAAATAATCAAAGAGCTCTTCAATTCACCATCTATCCAACTATACAATTGTGTTCGACTAATTTCTAATAGAATACGTCACGAATTGAATTTCGGGACGAAATTCTTTCAACCGGGGGATACTGTGACAACCGTCAAAATTCAAGTCGGTTCTAGACTTGATAAACTTAGTTATCCGTGTAGGCACGACACATACTAGACTTAGTGTAAAGTCTCAAATCCCAAGATCCAAACCAGTGATCAAACAAGCAATCAATAAAACGAACAAGAAAGGAGTAGAAAGAAGGATTAGACAAGGAATGCACACGTTTATTGCATAAACGTCAAGTACACCTTGATCACACACACACGACCGTGAACGACTACTCTGACAATGTCACTGACAACATACTGACATAATCCTATTTATATGAAACAGACCAACCGCAAACAATGTTCACGGTCGTGAACATGTTCATGGCCATGAACACCCAATCAACCGTGAACACTACAAAAACATGCTATAAACCCTGCAAACATGACCAAAACAGACCGAGATCTATACAAGAATAATGCCTAGCCCAAACCACTAAGTTATGACCTATCAATCCTCCCTTGGTTTGTGGCTAGCATTGACTCAGTCTTTTTCGATTATAAGCACATCTGACCCCCCCCATGGCACCAAGCCACATCTCCTTCTTGATAATCTATGCAATGATCGCAGTGTACTCCTAGACAGCAGCTTCAAAAATCTCTTTAGCAACCCGGATTTGATGTTGAGCCAGCGTGTGAATGTCCAATTTACCAAACTGGAACAAATCCCTCTTGTCGACCAAACGGAAACTACCGTATGGGAATTTGATGATAGCAGAAGCTGTGGCTTCATTAAATACCCAGTAAATCATATTTCGTAAAGAACCATCGTGGAAGTTTTTCACAATAGGGATCTGTCTCACTTGGCTAGTAGGGGGCCACATCTCCGTCTTGAAAGGCTCGTTGGTCTTTGGATCCAGCACATCTGGGAAGCTCTTGGTAAAAGATTCAGCAGTCTTCATATCAATAAATCCCTTTTTCACTTGAATCTCCAGGAAAAGTTTGAAATCTGTTGCTCGTGTATCATTGGCTGGATTAGCAAAGGGAGCATTAGCAAGTTCAGACATATCGACTCTCGTCCATGAGCTAAAATCATGTATGTTCTGGTAATAATCCACGTTTGAACTTTTGCGCTTTACAAGCCATAGTTTCAACTTGTCATGAAAGCCCCACGACACTATTCCAAATCGATCAGCATACTTGGAACCAAAACGTTTCTTCTGGAGATCTCTTACAGTGATTTGGGGTTGATCTCCACAAGCATTCTGACCAGAATTCTTCTTGAACAACAACTTTTGTTTCTTAGAAGATGATGCCAATTTAGCACGCTTCAAAGTAACTATGTGAGGAGCTTGAATTGGCTCTTTTTCAAATCGATCAACAACACGAGTTGTTATCACAGTGGGAGGATCAACATAGGGGTCTTGAGAAAGCTGGGCTATTCTTGATTCTTCAACAGATAACTTGAATTTATCTCCAAGTTCTTCAGCCAATTTGTTCTTCAGATCATAATAACATGCAGTCAGAGCACCGAGACGAGTCTGAAGATCAGAAATTTTCTTTGACTTCAGAGAATTATCTGCTTTGAGTTCAGCAATTCTGATATCATGCTGTCCAATCAGGAGGTCTTTCTCAATAATCTTCTGGTTAAGAATACCAATTTCCTCTTTAAGCTCAGACACTGAAGGATCAATATCCCCTGAATGGCCTTCCTCAATACATATTCCTTTTGCACGAGAAGAAGGTATTGAAACTTGTTGCGCCAAGTGCCTGGCAAGCCTCACAGAGGTAGCATCATGCGCAGGCCTTGGAGGGGAGGAGTCCCCAGGAGCTGAAGAGCTCCCGATTTCAAAAACTATACTCGGACCTGCTGGATTAGGTGTCTAAGCCCATAACTATAATTGGTATGTACTTAAATTGATAGCAACACAGTCCCTTTGGGTTGCCCTAAAACCAAGCAACTAGACAAGGAAATTATGAAAGGAGAAATTTTAATTTATAAGATTAATAAATTAATATAAATGATTTATTAATATGTTAAAAGATTAATATATTAATTAGAAATCATTATGTTTAATTAATAGTTAGCCAGAAATTAATCAGAATTAATTTTGGGGTTAAAAGTATTAATTATAAAGTGCAGGGACTAGTTTGCAATTATCTAATAGTTGAGTGGAAGGCTTCAGAACCTCCTTGGAAGGAGGTGGACGAAATCTATAGGGGAAACCCTAAGGATTTCGTCCAAGGGGCTTTGGATAAGGCCTTTGGGTTAGCTTAGGCCCTAAGCAAAGGAGTATTAGGGTTTTCCCTAAACCCTAGATCCCTCAGCTATATAAGGAGCCTCCCAGCTCCTAAAATCGACCACTCCTACCTTGGAAGAAACCCTAGGCTGATTTTGCATACCCTACCCTCTCTCCTTCAAGTTTCCTTCTTGCTAGTTCTTGGGTGTGATTCCATTAGAGGCATTACATTTGTCGTGCTAGGCTTCCAAGAAGATCAAGTTCAAGAGGATTAACAATTGTTTGCTATAACAATTGAAAGGTATGTAATTCTGAAACCCTAGTTTGTTAATTTCGAAATTAGCCTCTCTCCTCTAGGGTTCTTGTTTGCAATTCAAAGTTATATGTTCAATAGTTAAAACATAGATCCAAAGTAGGTTGCATGTGAACTTAGGAATTGGTTTTCTAGTTTATTTGTTTTACCTAAAACCCATCAGTGGTATCAGAGCCATTGTTTGTTTTAAATTGAATTGCTATAATATGTTAATTGCAAATTACGGTTTATAGCCATTAAACCCTAAAGGCCAAAATTTTCGTTTTTAGGGTTTTTGGTTCAAAGGGTTTTTCGAAAAACCCTAGCCTCCATGAACCCTAATCGAAATTAGGGTTAGGGTTTGGAAAACCCTAGCCTCCTCCCTTGAATTTCGAAATTTGCTTGTTATTTTAGGGTTTTATCTTATTTTGGATAATTATTGCCTAATTGGATAATTGAGAAAAATAAGGAAATTATCCTTTACCCTAATTTTCGAAATCTAGAGGGATAAGGATTAGGATTAAATTAATTGTTTAATTTGATTAGATAATCCTTACAAGATTTAATAGATTAATTAAAAGTTAATTAATAGATAATTATTAAATCTAGTTATTTGGTTTATTTTAAATTTAAATTAATAGTTTAATTTTTCGAAATTTATATATAAACCTTAAAGTTTTAAAAAGTTTAAAACACACCTTATATATGTATTATAATTAAAAGTATAATATTATATATGTATAAGAATATGGTCAGTCAAATCGCTAGTATGCCTCATTCACGAAGCTAGTCTATAAAGGGGGTATAAGGAAACTGCCTATAAAATGGTAGTTGAATGGGTGTCCACTCTCACCTACCGCTTCCTTGATTAGTGGAGGGTCGTTAGCAGAACGGGTTTGATAGGACAACTACATCTCATTAAAAGTATAATGTTATTAAAGAAAGTACTAGAACATTATTTTACAAAATCCCAACTCTAGTTACTTTAGGAAAAATGTGAAAAGTATGCTAATCCATGAAATTGCACATTATGCTTTATTGGTCGTTAGTGGAGCGTGTGTGGTTAACCAGCACACTAAAAGGCACTAATAAAGAGTAGTAATGGGTATCTCATAATTGTCATTTTGATGGAGCGTGTGTGGTTTACCAGCACATCAATAGTTAATGATAAGGACAATGAGGTTACCAAGCAGATTTGCATGGTTATTCACATCTTGTTTGTGATCCTCGGCATCCCAGTCACAAATAGAAGAGCATAATCTGAGATTAAAACATGCCATTGAATAGTTTCAATGTATCTCAAAAGAATTAGGAATTTCACTTCGTTTATTTCGTCTAATGGTGGACTTGGTGAATTGTGATTCACCTACCTTTATGAAATTTACACTTGGATCTCGGCATCCCATTTCTAAGTTGTGAATCTTCATAGTTGGATCCTAACCTTAATATTATATCTTTGGGTTATTATATTGAGGTATCTTGAGATCTAACTAAAACTTTCTTTCTTTTCAGATGTCTACTCCTGGAAACACTTCTGCTTCATCATCCTCCAACCACAACTTCTCTTTGCTCAACATTTGCTCCAAAGTCGTTATGGATGGCTCTAACTATAACGATTGGATGCGCAACATCAAGACGGCGCTTCGTTTTGAGGACAAAGAATATGTCCTTGAAAAGGAGCTCAAAGAGCTTGATGAGTCTAAAGCTACTCCTGAAGAATATGCTGCCTACAAGAAACATTATGATGATGCTACCAAAGTGGCATGCATCATGGTCGCGACCATGTCCCCAGAACTGCAGAGGTACTATGAGGACTACTGGCCCTTTGAGATGAACAAGGACCTTTTGGAAAAGTACCATAAGCGAGCTCGTCAAGAAAAGTTTGAAGTTGTCAAGTCACTCATGGCTTGCAAGATGAAAGAAGGGGAGTCGGTTGTGTCTCATGTGCAAAGAATGCAACGCTACATAGAGCGTTTGGTCAAGCTCAACATTCACTTTGATGAGGAATTGGCCATTGACATGGTCTTGAACTCATTACCTGATTGTTATGGTCAGTTTATTCTAACTTACCATTTGAACAACACTGAGCAGACACTGGCCCAATTGCATAACTTGTTGCAGACAGCTGAAGCAGGGATGAAGGGTAAAAGTATAGCCTCCACTCCTACAAGTGCCTCTGTCTTGGCTATTGGACAGGGAAAGGGGAAAAAGAGGAAAGGTCCTCCTAAGCAAAACTGGAAGAACAAGGCTCAAGCCGGGTCATCTAGTAATGGCCCAAAGACTAAGCCCAATGCTAACATTCCCCATGTTTCTGATCCAAAAGATGCAGATTGCTTTTATTGCAATGACAAAGGGCATTGGAAGAGAAGCTGCCCAAAATATCTGCAGGATATAAAAGATGGCAAAGTGAAGCCATCTTCAGCAGGTATTTACACTATTTCTTCTAATAACTCATTATCTTCTCGTTCATGGGTCCTTGATACATGATGTGGTTTTCACATCTGTTCTGATTTACAGGGGCTAAAAGAAAGTGAGGAGATAGAGCGAGGAAGGATAAACTTGATCATGGGAAACAAGAAGTCTTCACCAGTGACCAAGATCGGAGTTTATCAACTTTTGCTTAGTAATGATGTTAGATTAGATTTATTAAATTGTTGCTATTCATCTGAGATGACGAGAAACATTATTTCATTTCATGCATTGTTCAGACAAGGTTTTAAATATTCTTTTAATGATTTGAAGGGTTCAATTTCTGTTTATAAGAATGGTGTTTTTGTATTTGAAGCTTTACCTTGTGATGGTGTGTATGAAACAGTGACTTGTGTTGATAGCTTAAGAAATAGTGTATTTAATATTGACTTGTCTAATAGTGTAGACAAGGCATGCTTGTGGCATTGTCGTCTTGGACACATTAACAAGAAACGCATAGCCCAACTCCAAAAGGATGGAGTGTTGGAATCATTTGACCTAAAATCAGATGATATGTGTGAATCTTGTCTTTTGGGAAAGATGACATAATCACCATTCACAGGGTCTTGTGAAAGAGGTGAAGGTCTGTTGGATCTCTTACACACAGATGTGTGTGGGCCCTTCAGATCAACTACAAGGGATGCTAATCGATTCTATGTGACTTTCACTGATGATCATAGCAGATATGGCTATATCTACTTAATCAAACATAAGTCAGAAACCTTTGAAAAGTTCAAAGAGTTTAAGCATGAGGTCGAAAATCAATTGGGCAGGAAGATAAAGGTACTTAGATCCGATAGAGGCGGGGAGTATCTTAGTATCGAGTTCAACGATTATCTGAAAGAATGTGGGATAGTCTCACAATTAACTCCTCCTATGACACCACAGTTAAATGGTGTAGCTGAGAGGCGTAATCGAACCTTGTTAGACATGGTTCGTTCTATGATGAGTCGTGCTTCGCTTCCTATTCACTTCTGGGGGTATGCATTAGAGACAGCCGCCCACATCCTCAATCTTGTCCCTACAAAGAAGGTTTCCAAAACACCTCACGAAATGTGGACGGGGAAAGTTCCCTCGTTAGCACATATTAAAGTCTGGGGTTGTGAAGCTTTCGTAAGACGGGAGACTCACGACAAGCTAGCAGCTAGAAGTGAGAAATGTGTTTTCATTGGTTACCCAAAGCAGTCTTTTGGATATTTGTTCTACAGACCTAGTGAAAACGTGGTCTTTGTAGCACGAAGAGGAGTCTTTCTAGAAAGAGAGCTCATATTCAAAGAGGACAGTGGGAGCACCATAGACTTTGAAGAAATTCAAGAGTTGGCGAATGAAGGAACCTTAGATGACACTAGAACTCAACTAGAGGAAACAATTCCTGTTGAACCAGTTGATAACTCATTACCTCTTCGAAGATCCACTAGGGTGAGTGTGCCACCTGAGTTGTATGGTTTTCATATTACTTCAGATGGTGACACATTCATCAGTGATAGGACACTGGTAAATTTAGATGAACCAGTTACTTATAAGGAAGCAATGGCAGGCCTAGAGGCTTCCAAGTGGAAAGAGGCAATGGAAAGCGAGATTAAGTCCATGTATGACAATCAAGTTTGGAATTTGGTTGAAAGTGCACCAGGTCGTAAGACAGTTGGGTGCAAATGGATCTCCAAGAAGAAGACAGACATGGATGGAAATGTGCACACATTCAAGGCTCGACTGGTTGCAAAAGGTTTCACTCAAACCCCAGGGGTTGACTATGATGAGACCTTTTCGCCAGTAGCCAAGATTAAATCCATTAGGATATTGCTCGCCATAGCTGCCTTTCATGACTATGAAATCTGGCAGATGGATGTCAAGACTGCTTTCCTTAACGGGAAGTTGGCTGAGGATGTTTACATGAATCAGCCAGAGGGTTTTGTTGATGCAAAGTTTCCCAATAGAGTGTGCAAGCTTGAGAAATCCATTTATGGATTGAAACAAGCATCTCACAGCTGGAATCTTTGCTTCCATGAGAAAGTCAAAAAGTTTGGTTTCTCTAGAAGTGAAGATGAGTTTTGTGTGTATATCAAGGCTAGTGGGAGTATAGTAACTTTTCTGGTGTTATATGTCGATGACATATTACTCATTGGTAACGACGTTCCAACCTTGAAAGATGTTAAGTCTTGGCTTGGAAAGTGTTTTGCCATGAAAGACCTTGGAGAAGCTGCCTATATTCTTGGGATTAGAATATTGAGAGATAGAAAGAAGAGACTAATTGGACTTAGTCAGAGCACATACTTGGATAAGGTACTAAAGAGGTTTAGTATGGAAAATTCCAAGAAGGGAGAGCTACCTATCTAGAGCAATACCAAATTGAGTAAGACTCAATGCCCGAGTACAGATGAGGGAATAGCAGACATGAGTCGTGTACCTTATGCTTCCGCTGTCAGATCGATCATGTACGCTATGACATGTACTCGCCCTGATGTGGCATTTGCTTTGAGCATGGTCAGTCGCTATCAGGGAAACCCGGGTAGAGCACATTGGATAGCGGTTAAGAATATACTCAAGTATTTGCGAAGGACAAAGGACTGGGTCCTTGTGCTTGGTGGCAATGATACTTTGAGAGTAGATGGTTACAGTGATGCCAGTTTTCAAACGGATAGAGATAACTTCCGTTCTCAATCTGGCTGGGTATTTTTACTGAATGGAGGAGCGGTTACTTGGAAAAGTTCCAAGCAAGATACGGTGGTTGATTCTACTTGTGAATCAGAGTACATAGCAGCGAGTGAAGCGTCGAAAGAAGCAGCTTGGTTAAGGAACTTCATCGGAGATCTCGGAGTTGTTCCAACCATCCAGGAGCCTATGGAACTATTCTGCGATAATGAGGGAGCGGTTTCCTTAACAAAGGAACCGAGAGATCATGGTAAAACCAGACATATCGAGAGAAAGTACCATTTTATCAGACATAGAGTAGAAGAAGGCCATCTTGTAGTAAAGAGGGTGTCATCTAAAGATAACCCAACAGACCCCCTCACAAAGGGTCTGAGTAGGGCTAAGCATATTCAGCATGCTCGGAGCATAGGACTGAAAGATGATATTAGTTTTAGTAGTTAGATTAGTTTTGTTCTGAAACTAGTAACAAAGTAAATGTAATTGACTTTTGGTGATTAAATAATAAAGTATTATTTATAAGTTTGCTTACTGCCTTTTGTCGATTTTTTATTATTATGTTTCATATTTTGCATGTTTTACTTCTCGAATAATAAGATTATTCAAACTCCACAGTCGCTCGTACTTTTGGAAGTAAGTAGTGAATTAAGACTGTCATGAATTGGATTGCAGATTGTCTAAGGATAGACATGGCAATAGAATTGCTGCAATGTTCATGAGTACTCAGAAATTGAGATTTGAGTATTGGATAAACCCTCGCTCAGAGTATCACTTCATGGAATTCATCACGAGTAATACTGAGACGATAATATCTTATAATCTTGAAACGAAGATATATGAGTTGTAATTTACAAAGTCGGTTATACATTGGTGATACGAAAACACATCAGTAACTTGGTGTTATAAAACGTATTGTCTTGTATAATTTTATGAGTAAAAGATACAAGCATATGAGTCAACGTTTATTCGTTCCTTTTGCCCTAACCGAAAAAGCGATATCTGTGGGCCCCTCGATGATTTGGTGTTGACTTATGTGCTGGGCCCAGCCAAGACTAAATTGATGTGTTCAATTAGAAGTCCTACATCATCACAAATCAGAAATCGGGAAACATAGATTCTGGACAAAGAGGTTGATTTCGTTCCATGTCTTATGTCTGGGGATATCTTGCAGAACGAAGGATTATATGATCACTTATCTAAGGACACGTAACTGACTGGGTCAGAGTTCAGCAGCAGCTTTTGGAAGCTACAATTTGCTGGTCAAATTTAGAAGGCATACTAGCAATTATAGTTACAGACTTATCCAAGTGGGAGACTGTTGGATTAGGTGTCTAAGCCCATAACTATAATTGGTATGTACTTGAATTGATAGCAGCACAGTCCTTTTGGGTTGCCCTCAAACCTAGCAACTAGACAAGGAAATTATGAAATGAGAGATATTAATTTATAAGATTAATAAATTAATATAAATGATTTATTAATATGTTAAAAGATTCATATATTAATTAGAAATCATTATGTTTAATTAATAGTTAGCCAGAAATTAATCAGAATAAATTTTGGGGTTAAAAGTATTAATTATAAAGTGCAGGGACTAGTTTGCAATTATCTAATAGTTGAGTGGAAGGCTCCAGAACCTCCTTGGAAGGAGGTGGACGAAATCTATAGGGGAAACCCTAAGGATTTCGTCCAAAGGGCTTTGGATAAGGCCTTTGGGTTAGCTTAGGCCCTAAGCAAAGGAGTATTAGGGTTTTCCCTAAACCCTAGATCCCTCAGCTATATAAGGAGCCTCCCAGCTCCTAAAATCGGCCACTCCTACCTTGGAAGAAACCCTAGGCCGATTTTGCATACCCTACCTTCTCTCCTTCAAGTTTCCTTCTTGCTAGTTCTTGGGTGTGATTCCATTAGAGGCATTACATTTGTGGTGCTAGGCTTCTAAGAAGATCAAGTTCAAGAGGATTAACAATTGTTTGCTATAACAATTGAAAGGTATGTAATTCTGAAACCCTAGTTTGTTAATTTCGAAATTAGCCTCTCTCCTCTAGGGTTCTTGTTTGCAATTCAAAGTTATATGTTCAATAGTTAAAACATAGATCCAAAGTAGGTTGCATGTGAACTTAGGAATTGGTTTTCTAGTTTATTTGTTTTACCTAAAACCCATCAGGACCCACATCACTGTCATGGGTTTGAATCACAGGTGTTGTAGCAGTTTTTGTTGTTGTTGTTGTAGGCTGTGTTGGCTGGGCCTGTTCCCGAATAAGCACTCCCGACCTCAGATCATATCATCTCCTTTTCAACGGAGGCGGGGAGGTTTAGGTCATCAGAGGATCACTCACAGATGGCATAGAAGTTTAAATGACAACATGAAGGGGGAGGAATCCTTGATTCTGCATCTGTATTAATTGTAGCACCGGCCATCTGTTCTGAAGTAGGAGGCGTCGCCGTTTGAACGTCTTCAACTCTCCCTATCTCCGTTGCATGTTGCGCAACATCATTGATATTGTCGAAGAAAGTTTCGAGGTCTTCATTTGTTGGGCAGTAATCACTATGATCGAACTCAAAATTAAAATTTTTATTGAAACCCGTCAAGTCATCACCAAAACTCATACCAATATCATCCTCTTCATTATCCTCTTCCACTTCATTCACTACCACGTTGTCCATCAGGTTCATCTCAAACTCATCTTCATCATCATCATCATCTTCATCATCATCATCGAGATCATGCTATTCTGCTACAATTGCGACCAGAGGAACTCATTCTTTTTCATGCTCTGAAGCAGAAATGACATTGTCTTCAGTTTCCATATGGCTTGAGGAATCGTCAGAACCGGATGCATCACTCACTTCAGCAAAATTTCCGAACTTCACCAACGAATGTTTTTCCTCAAACATGAATTTTCCTTTTCGGTTCTGTTTCATGAGGCCGAAGGTGTTAGAGCCAAGGGATTTGACATCGAGTGCTTCTCCTCTTCTTTCGATCTCTGGGTGCTTGCTGTTGAAGATCAACTGCAGAAATCTTAGATACATGATAAAGTTGTCTCTATTCTTCCCCTCAACGTTCCCCACCATTTCATTCAGAATATACTTAGAAAAGTTGAATTCTAGACCCATGGCAAGAGCTGCAATTGCACCCGTGTTGAGTAAAGAAATTTCATCAGCCCCGACTTTTCGATCTGAAATGCAGCTCACGAACACATGAGCTAAGAACCTCCAGTACAGTGGTAGAAGCTTCTTGATAGTTGGAGGGAACACCCCTTCATAGCCCATCTGTTCAAGAATTTCTTCAGTTTGATCCATTGCGATATCAGTCGGAAAACCTGGTTGGTCATCAAGTTGCAGAATCTCTCAGATGATCTGCTATGTTACAATTATATTCTTTCCTTTAACGATTGCTTCCAGGAACTTTGAATCATCTTCACCTCTTATCACGGATGCTTTGTTCCAAAATTCCTTGATCAAACTCTGGTAAATGGAAGGACTAGTTGTAAGAGCAGAAGCTAGGCAACATCTCCTCAATCCACGAACCATTGACTTGAAATCACTGTGGGTTGCTGGTTGATCAACCAAGAAAATAGCTAAGTTGTGGACGTCAGCAAATTTTAGGTTAGCCATCTTCGAATCTGCACCAACCAAGCCAAGTGAGAAAACATAAATTTTAATTAATAAACATCAAGTTTTATCATTTATACAAATTAATTAGGCTTTTATTGTTGATTAAGTGAAGAAGGAAAAAATTGTTCAAGTCCGAAAACAATGTTCACGGTCAAAGTGGGACTTCACGGTCGTACAAGGGTTCACGGCCGTGAACCCTTCATAGGGCTGTGAACGCCGAACATTGGTTTTTCTTCGAATAATCCCTCAATTCACGGTCGATTTCTGTTAACTTTAGCATATATGAAATCGCCATCAGGGTACCTACACGAATCAGTCAGTAATTTTGGATGAAAACACGAGATATGCGATGAATCAATGAGCAGTATAGAGAGAGTTGGGGAGGTTGTTCACGACCGTGATCAGAATAAGAGTGGTAAAAGTAATTTTGGCCGAAAACCCTAGCTTTTATACCAGGACCCATACCCGGTCCATCTCTAATGGGTTGCATACCCAAGATGCTTTAAGTCCTAGCCCAATACATCAATTTATTTAAAAATAATTCATTTTGAGGACTTAAAATAAAATAAAATAAAATAAAATAAAATAAAATCTAAAAAATTTAAACTAAAATAAATTTAATTTAATTTTTTTTTATTTTTAGCAAAATAAAAATAAAAAATAAAAAATAAAAATAAAATTTATCAATAAAATTGAAATTCAAATGAATTAACACTAATTTCTCCTTTTCACAAATGTAGATAATATTTTTGTGAGATTAGGATCAAAGTTATTGGACAGCCCTAATCCATTTATCGGTACCTCACTCTTCATGAATAGATCTGGTCAATCGCTGGTATTGTGATCCACTTAAACACGAAAGATTGTGAAAGATTTAGGATTTACTACAAATGACAAGACATTGTGACCCTATGTTCCTAGATAAAATCCTAAGGACCATTCAGCTGACGACGACCAAAGATATTGTTGTCCACCTAAATTGAGCAACAAGATCTACATATAATCTATTAAATGTTCAATTTTAGGTGTACTAGAACATGTTTCCCGCTTCCTGATATACCCCAATAATCAAGGACTTCCAGAATACTCCTTACTTTAGATGTGCATACAATTATTGTGGGAGAGTTCAGATTTAGAATGCATATGCTATACACCCAGGTCGGATCTCTTCCAATCACGCAGAGGGTGAAACATATGACTGACTAGAGTTTAGAGGGATTGAGAAGTAGAATGGTGCATATGCTGTGTACTAGGTCAGATTGTTAATCACGCAGAGGAGACAACATATGACTAACAGACAGAAAGAATTGCATAGGAGAAGATGCAGAGAGATAGAATTGCATATGTTGCAGACCATGTCGGATCTTTCGATCACACAGAGGAGGCAACATATGACTGACAGTGTTGGGTCTAAATTTGGTTTATACTTTGCTTTTCTAGGAAAATATATTTTTATGTAATGTTGTATGTGTTAGTGGTTTGTGTATACGGCCGTACACGGGTGTACAGCCCATATCTCATATATATAGGGTGAGGAGTGTGAAGAAGAGTGTAAGGCTAGAGAGAAGATGAGCATGTTCTAGAGAGAGAAACTAGAGAGAAGAATAGTGTGTGTGAGAGAATCTTGTGTAAGGAGCATCATTCATATCTTCAATACATTCAAGATTCAAGTTATTCTTCTTCTCCTTCTCTTCTATATTGATCTGGCATCATCCGTTTGATTGGGATTCCGCACCATCAAACGGATCTGATTGATACACAAGCAGATCAGGGACTCACAAGTGGTATCAGAGCTTGGATTGTATCAATAATTTTTGTCAGATCTGGAGCTTATTTGATCTTTTTTTTGAAGGATTCCTGCGTTTTTGGATAGATCTTGGCAAAATAAGGGGGGGGGGGGTTTGTTCTTCGTGTTTTTGATAAAAAAGGGTTTTTGATCGACTTCTGGAGCAAAAAAGGGTGAAAAATGCTGTTTTTGGTCGTAACCAGCAAGGGGGTGGCGGCGTGTACGACCCGCAGCTAGGGTTTCCGAAGAGTTTGCGGCCGAAGTTTACGGCCCGAGGAGTTTGCGGTAAGAGGGTTTACGGTCCGAAGTCACGTGTACGACCCTCAGAGTTTACGGCCTCGGACGTTTACGGCTCGGAGTCTACGGCTAGCCTCGCACGTGTACGGCTCGAGTTTACGGCCTGCTCGTTTGCGGTCCTCGTCCTGGCATCGCAACCTCGGCCAGCAGGAGACTTTGATCAGGGTCCGAAGTTCGCACAACGTATACTTAAAAAAATAGGAAGAGAATTTGCGCCTGCCTGGAATCGAACTCGTGTGCCTTCCATTCTTCAAATCAGCGCCTTACCAATTGAGCTACAAGGCAACAAGTTAAGCATCTCGCTCGTTTAAATTTTATACAGTTCGCAGCAGTAGCAAATAATCAAAAGAGATTTGGGGGTGCCAGGGATCGAACCCGGGTCATCTGATTCATCCTCCCTCCGCCTTACCAACTCATCTAGCTTGCTAGATGTTCCTTTCCTTCCCTTTTTAATTCATAAAGCTTCTCTGTTTCGCCTTTAATTTCGCAAATTTGTCATTTTCAGCCCAAAATTCAAATTTCTTTTAATTTTAAATTTCATTTTCAACCCAAAAAATTTTAGTTTTTAGTTTTTGACTTTTTACTTAAAATTTTGACTTTGACTTTGAAGTTTGACCTTTGAATTTAAACTTTGACTTTCTCGTTTAACCTTTAAAATTTCAATTTTAGCTTTTCGGTTTGACTTTTAAGTTTGACTTTTTAAGTTTGAATTTTTAAATTTGACTTTTGAGGTTGACTTTTGAGTTTTTAGTCAAAGGGCATATTTTTAGAACAATGAGTTCTTCAAACACCAAAGTCAATGAAATTTCTTATTCTCAAACATGCATTGATAATATTAAAAATCTTCTTGAGCATATAGAATTATTACGTAGAGAGAACGAGGACTTGAAATATGAAGGGTATCAACTTAGGAAAGCACAGAAACCCCTGAAGGCTGAATTGGAAGCAAAAACCAAAGACTTTAGAAAACTTCAGGAAGAGTATAGCAATAAGAGTGCGAGTTATAGATATGTGACTGAACAACTTGCTGAGGTAACTGCTGAGCTTGACATATTGAAAAACAAATTTGAAAATGCAGATTTTAATTTTAGAAAATTTGATGTGTCGAGTGAAGTAGTTGCATCAATGATGGAAAATAGTTTGAGATTTAAAAATAATCAGTCAAAGGGATTAGGGTATGATAAAGTGCCTCCTCCTTTTAATCACACCTATCAGTATAACCCTTTGACAAAAGAGGAAAAGGACATCGAGCCACATCTTAAATATGGATTTGTGTCAGGAGGTAGTATTAATGTTGAAAATACTAATGTTTCTACTTCCCATGCAGATCAATCTTTAAGTCAATCAAAGTAAGAAGCTGAAGAGAGTGTGTCTGATAATAAAATTGTGTCAAAGTCTGAAGACTTAAATTTTTTCGATATATTTGATGATATCTTTGATAATTCTGCCGTGGATGTGCCAGAAAGTGTTGAGCTGAAGGATTCTAATGCTTCTACTTCTTGTGCAGGTAAAGTAACGGAAGATGAGAACAAGGAGAAAACTGTTGAACAAACCAATGTCTCCTTGAACTCTGAATCTGTTGCTTCGAACTCAGTTGCTTCTAATCAACCTGCTGTTGAGAAGTACAGGCCACCAAATCAAGTGAAACAGCCGACTTGCTGCAACTGTGCCTGTGGGAACAATAAGAAACGAGGCATGGACACGCCACCAGGGGCAGGAAGAAACAACTCCTATGTGAAGAAAAAGACTTGCTTTCACTGTGGAACACCTGGACACATTGCCCGAAATTGTCCAAATGGCGCATACGTTCCCTACTATGCACAAGGGTGGCAGAACGCGCCAAGAGGGAGATTTTCCAAAAGAAACTCCTCAAGGTCACGTTCAGACAATGGCGACTGGAACGCGCAAAAGGCCAAGAATCAAAATCCCAAGGGCAAGAAGGGAATTTCGGCCAAGAAGTCCAATCCAAGAGATGCTCCAGTGAAATCAAGACCGGTTAGGTCAAAGTCATCTCGACGATCGGCTTCAAGTTCTGAAACAAGTGCCGGGGCACCCATCCGCTCGAAAAAGAAATGGGTTAAACCCGACGGCAGATGGGTACCAAATGTTCAATCTCCCAAATCACCTAATGCGTCTAATATTTATTCATCTTCTGTTTGTGATAAACAGGGTATGTCATGGGAGAGAGTTCCTTGCAAAGATGACAAAGGTTGACCCAGTTTCAAAATATACTGGGTTCCAAAGACCAACTAATCCCGCTCTGTGTCGGAGCAGCTATGGAGGCATATCATCAGACTTCAGTTCGTTGGTAGTGGCTGTTCCAGGCACATGATAGGAGGCATCTCTCAACTGTACAACACTCAGAACATTGTTTGAGAGTATGTGTCCTTTGCGGGAAAGGAAGAAAGGAAGGGATCACTCATGGGGTTTGTGCTTAACGATGTGAAGAATTTTCAGATCTGTTCTGAGATTATGCCTGCTGTTCTCAGACCTTCTGGATGCAAATTCAATCGGTGACTTACAGTTTAAGTTTTATTCTCTATACTCTTGAGCTTATCTTAAAATGATTTTATTTTGAAGACAATTTTTTATTTCCTTATATGTCTTTCTTTAGTAGATTGTTTTGGGAAGTGATATGAAGTATAGTGCTAAAGGGAAATTTATTATGCGTGTAATGCACTTAAGCCGAATTGTCTAGATTGTGTATTCAATGTGATGGTAGGCACAAAGGATTCAAAAGGACTAGAGATTGATTGACCATGAAAGGACTAGACAATATAGACTTAGATAGTTTCATTTGGACTGACCATACGACGCTCGGGTAGATTGAGCAGTGAGATAAACATAGGAGCCTGCAAGATACACTAAAAGTTAATTATCTAGAACTGTGGCTGAACATTTCCTTGATGTATGGACTCATGTCCTTAAATTCGGTATTGATAGGGCAACCGGGGGGTTCTGATAAAGTAGGTCTGTAGGAAATTATTTTCTTGCTTTCTATCTGTCAGTCATATGTTGTTTCCTTTGCGTGATTGGAACATATCCGACCTGGATTGCAACATATGTAACTCTAATTCTATGCACCTCCTTATCTATGAAATTCTTTCTATCTGTTAGCCATATGCTGTCCCCTCTGCGTGATCGGAAGATCCGACCTGAGACACAGCATATGCAACATTTTACCTCTAAATCCCTCTATCTATGTTAGTCATATGTTGTTCATTCTGTGTGATTAGAAGACATCCGACCTGGGATACAACATATGCACTTCTATATCTGACTTCTTTCTTAATGATTGAATACTCACCTAAAGTAAGGCGTTCTTTGGAAGGTCTTGATTACCGGGGTATATCGGGAAGTGGGAAACACGTTCTAGTACATCTAAAATTGAACCATTTAATAGGTTGTCTGTAGATCTCGCTGTTGAATTTAAGTGGACAACAATATCCATGGTCGTCGTCAGCCAAATGGTCCATTTAGGAATATATATCACAATGACTTGTCATTTATAATCTGTCCAAATTGTCAACATCCTTTGTGTTTAAGTGGACTACAATACCGGTGATTGACCAGATCTAGACATGCAGGCGTGTGCTGATAAACGATATTGGATTGCTTAACAACTTTGATCCCAAAATATTTTTGTTTTTGTTAAATTTGTTCATAGTTTTCCTCTATGCACAAATTTAGGGGGAGAATTAAAAAGAATTCAAAAATCAAACAAAAATCAGAAAATTAAAAATCCTAAAATAGTGTTATTTCTGTTTTATTTCTTGTTCAAGAAAATAAAAAACAAATCCAAAAATATTGTGTGCTAAATTTTCTTTTAGTTTTGTTTTGTCTTGAAAAGTGAATTCAGATGTAGCTGAGACTCATGGAGACTGAATCGAAAATTTCTAAGCCAAGGCTTCATCCGTAAGCATCGAAGAATTCTCATTCGAAGGAGCAAGAAATGAAGATTATTCTTTCAACATTCAATCCTTCAATCCCAGAAGCAAGGTCAAGCTGTTCTTGAAGATTATGTGACAGATTGTATTGAAGCCTCCTCAATTAATTTGCTATTATCTTGTATCTGCTGAAGTGATCCAGAAGATTAGATTTCTCTCTGATACTCTCTTTGAAGATTCTCAAGCGGAAAGCGCTATTTTTTCAAGAATCTTTTCAAGAAGCCTCCTCACCCAATGTGTGTTCAAAGCCAAATCTTGAAGAAAAGCCCAACCGCTCAAGATGAAGTCATTCATTGAAGATTCATCAAGTTCATCTTGAAGTTGTGAAGAAATTTGAAGATTAATGCTGAAGCCAAGCTCCCGAAGAAGATTAACAAGAAAAGCCAGCTACTTTTTAGGGGAAATTTGTTGGGTCAGTTAGAAAAGAAAGCTATAAACCAAGGGGGAGATTGTTGGGTCTAAATTTGGTTTATACTTTGCTTTTCTAGGAAAATATATTTTTATGTAATGTTGTATGTGTTTGCAGTTTGTGTGTACGGCCGTACACGGGTGTACGGACCATATCATATATATATATATATATATATATATATATATATATATATATATATAGGGTGAGGAGTGTGAAGAGGAGTGTAAGGCTAGAGAGAAGATGAGCATGTTCTAGAGAGAGAAACTAGAGAGAAGAATAGTGTGTGTGAGAGAACCTTGTGTAAGGAGCGTCATTCATATCTTCAATACATTCAAGATTCAAGTTATTCTTCTTCTCCTTCTCTTCTATATTGATCTGGCATCATCCGTTTGATTGGGATTCCGCACCATCAAACGGATCTGATTGATACACAAGCAGATTGGGGACTTACAAACAGTAAGGAAGCAAGAAAATAACCTTCTACAGACCTAATTTATCGAAATTCCCAATCGCCCCGTCAATACCGGAATTAAGGACAAAGTCCGCACATCGAGAAAAAGTTAAACCACGGTTCTAGATACAGATTATTTAGTGTAATCCGCAGATTCCCATGTATATCTCCCTGCTCAATGTATCTGAGCGTCGTATTGTCAGGCTAAACAGATCTATCTAGGTCAAAAATTGTCAAGTCATTTAATTCCTTAAGTTCATTTAAACCTAGTCAAGTCCATTTTAGATCTCTCGTGCCTACCAACGCATTGAATACAGAGCCTAGACAATTCAGCTTTGGTACCTTACACAGATTCAGATTGTCTGTTATCACTCAATTGATATCACTTCCCAACACATCACATGCAAGCACATACCATTAACAACATATTTTTTTGATTTTTTGATTTTCTAATGTTTTTGGATTTTTGAAAATTTTCTGATTTTTTGTTTTGTTTTATTTCTCCCCCTAAATTTGTGCATGGGAGAGAAGGAAAAGTAAATGCACAAATTTAAACTACCTAAAAACAAAAGTCATTCCTCAAAACGAATCATTTTCAGAAATCCAACCAGCACATCGAATCGAGATTTGTTAAACGGTTTTGTGAACAGATCCGCCACATTATTAGCAGTGTGAACTTGTTCCAACCGAATGAGCGAACGCTCATAACAATCTCGGATAAAATGCACTTTGATGTCGATGTGCTTGGTTTTTGAGTGTTGGACAGGATTCTTGGCAATCTGGATTGCAGCCTCATTGTCACAAAAATAGGGGTTTCTAGAAAGTTCAAACTGTAATCCAACAACTGATGTTGGATCCATATTACTTGAGAACAACATGCAGAAGCAGCGATATATTCCACCTCCGCCATTGAGGTTGAGATTGTATGATGTTTCTTGCACTGCCATGACACCAGCTGATCTCCCAGAAACTGACAACCCCCAGAAGTTGATTTCCTGTCAAGCTCACAACCTCTGTAATTACTATCTCAAATTCAGAATTTTTCGAATACCAAATACCCAATTTTGGGATGCCTTTGAGATACCGAAAAATTCTCTTGACATCAATTAAATGGGAGTGTTTAGGATTAGCCTAGTAACGAGCACACTGACAAACCGCGAACATGATGTCTGGCCTGCTCGCGGTCAAATACATCAGCGATCCGATCATCTATATGTATTCAGTCTGATCTACGGATACGCCATCAGGATCTGGAGTCAACAAGGGTCGCTCAGCCATCGACGTCAAGGCAGGTTATGCATCTCTGAACCCGAACTTCTCTAGCATATTGTCAACATACTTGGCTTTATGGATCATGATTCCGGTTGAATCGTGTTTGACCTGAAGCCCCAAAAACATGGTAATTTCCCCAAGAGAACTCATCTCAAACCTCTTCTTCATCACAACTTCAAACTCCTTGCACAGCTGTGGACTCGCTGACCCGAAAATAATGTCATTGATGTATATTTGCACAAGAATCTGATCTTCACCAATATGCTTAATGAATAGGGTTTGATTGATTGTCCCCTATGTATATCCATGCTAGAGCAAGTGCTTCATAAGAGTTGAATACCACGCCCTTGGAGCTTGATGTAGCCCATATAAAGCCTTGTCTAACTTGTAGACGTGATTCGGAAACTTTGAGTTGACAAACCCAGGAGGTTGAATAACGTAGATTTCTTCCTTCACAGTGCCGTACAGGAAGGAACTCTTGACGTCCATCTGATAAACCGTGAAGTTCATATAGGAAGCGTACGCGAGGAAAATGCGAATAGCCTCCAAGCGAGCAACCGGTGCATAAACTTCGGTGTAGTCTAGACCCTCTATTTGTCGGAATCCAGGCATGACCAATCTCACCTTATTCCTCACGATAACCCCCGAATCATCTTGCTTGCCGAAATACCCAGCGCGTGTCGAGGGACTTCTTTCCCTTTGCCAACTCGACCAACTTCCAAACTCATAGCTTCTCGAATTGGTTTAACTCCTCATACATCGCATCAACCCAGCTGGGTTCATTCAATGCCATTTGGACGTTTTTCGGCTCGATCTGGGAGATAAAGCAAAAGTAGAGACATGCGTTGACGTCCCCGCTTTGACTTCGCGTTTTGACTCCGTCTCCCAATGACCCAATGACATTTTTGATCGGATGATCGCGTTGAATTGTTGAAGGGATCTCATGGCTAATATCATTGACTGAGACAGGAAGGTTGTGAATATTTATAGATCCGTCATTTGCTGAAGGTTCCTCCTCAGACGATCTAGGACCATTAGAGGGGCTTGCCACGAACTCAATCTCTATTGGTTCAGGAAAGAGAAGTTCCATGAAGGTATCAGTTGCAGCGGAAGTATCTCTGGACATGAAATCTCTTTCTGCAGGAGTGAGCGGAGTGGCATCAGCATCTGGATTGATTTGTTGATTCGGAGAATCTGAGGGAGAACTTGGAACAGATGCATCCACCGTAGGATTTAAATGAGACACCACCGGTGGTCTGTAGACAACATCCTCCTCTTCATCTTCAAGCACAACCTTCGAACCTGAGGAAGTACCAGACACAACATTTGAAAACATATCAAAAGATTTAAATAGAGATGTATAATCAAATAACCAGTCTGGACCAACTCGGGCGTCAGTCTCGTTCTTCTCCAGCCAGCGCACGTCATAGGATTCAACAATTTGCTTTGTTTTCTTGTTGTAGACCCTGTATGCGGTACGTTCAACGTATCCAACAAAGTAGCAGTCATCGGCCTTCGAGCTAAATTTCGGGTTGGATTCCAAATGAAGGAGGGTGCAAGGACATCCAAAGATTTGGAAATGTGCAACCGATGGCTTGTAACCGTATAGAATTTCATACGAGGTCTTCATTTGAGCTCTGTTGATTAGAACCCGGTTCTGAAGATAGCAGGCTGTGTTGATTGCCTCAGCCCAAATGAAGACTGGAAGTTTTGAGTCACAAAGCATCGTCCTTGCGGCGTCTTTTAACGTTCGGGTTCGCAGCTCAGCAACACCATTTTGTTGCGGTGTGCGAGCAGCACTATATTGACGCACGATCCCTTTTTCCGCACAAAAATGATTGAGGACAGCATTCTTAAATCCCATCCCGTTATCAGTTCTGAGCGCCTTCACCTGTTGATTTGTCTGGTTCTCGATCATTACCACAAACTTCTTGATTAGGTCAGCAACCCCAGACTTGTTGTTCAAGAAGAAGACCCACGTGAACCGCGAGAAATCATTTATTACTACCAAGCAGTATGAATTTCTGTTGATAAAGAGGACGTTGACCGGACCAAATAAGTCCATATGCAACAATTGGAGCACCTGGTTGATCGAATTGACCTGTTTTGGCAGATGTGGCTTTCTGTGATGTTTTCCTTGAGCGCAAGCCACACACTTTTCAAACGTGATGAAATCTTTGACAGGAAGCCCACACACTATTTCATTCTTTGCAAGTCGATTCAGGTTCTTTGCGTTAGCACGTCTGAGCCGACAATGCCACAACATAGCATTGTGCTTGGAAGCCTTTGAGAAGAGACAGGTGACTTGTTCAGGAAGATTGTTGTTCATGTCAATGATATATGCATTGTCGTCCCGTTTAGATTTCACAAGAATTCATTCATCTGGGATGACAATGCCTGGCTTCAAAATTAGACATTCGTTATCGGTGAAATGCGTAGAGTAGCCTTTATCACAAATTTGAGAGACGCTCAACAAACTATGCTTCAACTCGGGCGCATAGTTGACGTTCTCAAAGCTTAGCACTACATTGGTCACGGTTCCTTTTTGAGTTATTTTTCCTCCATCTCCTCCCGCGAAGGAAACAAATCCCCCTTTAAAGTTTTGAATGTCATGCAACTGGGAAATGTCTCCTGTCATGTGGCGGGAACAACCGCTGTCGACATACCAAGGTATGACGACATTGCTCCGCAGCTGTTCCTGCACAATGCGCGGGTTTAATGTGATTTTGGGACCTAGGTCATTACAACACTGGGTTTACCCTTGACATTCACATATTTTTCCTTTTGACTTTTTGATTTTTCTTTACTATCATATGCACCGTCAGGGGATGACGATGATTGGACATGTGTAGATTTGGGCACCCACTGATAATTAGGCTTTAAAAGATTCACAGGTGATTTAGAAACATTTTTCTTTTGCTTTGAGAATTTAGATTTTCGGCTAGGATTAGTCGAAGATCCAGATGCACCCTTTGATAAAATCGACCTTGGCTTAGCCACATTTGATTTCGTCAAAGTACATGTGACTGGTTTAGTGAAAACTTGTTTGTTCATTTTAAGATCAGCCCTTTTCTTATCATTATGAACTTTTCGATCATCATCACGAAGACGAGATCTCGAGGACTTTCTCGTTAGAGACCTTCCTCGAGACTCGTTTTCTCTTCTTGGTGCAGAAAAATGAACAAATACCCTATTAGGACAATTTCGAGCAATGTTGCCTACAGTTCCACAATTAAAACATATTTGTTTTTTATCATTAGAACTGGTACCGCCTTTATCAGATTTTGTGCTCTTATTGACACTTCTAACTTTCCTACACGTGCAAGTGCAAGAGTCAAGTTGTGTGACAGGTGTGGATGAAGTGGATGTGCTTGTGTCAGATTCATCAGTTTTAACAAAAACAACATCACAATTATCAGAAACATTAGAGTTTGACATCAAATCATCAGTTTTAACAGACACAGACTCAACATTGTTCAAAATAGGAACACCAAATTTTGACACATAATTATTATCAGACTCAATCTTTTCATCCTCCTGCTTTCCCTGGCTTACTGACGAATCTGCATGGGAAGTAGAAACGTTAGTATCTAATTTCCTAGCACTAGGTTCTGTTGCCTGTTCACCAGCTGGTTTACCATATACCATATACCATATACCATATATGGTTCTCTATCAATCTCTTCTTGAGTCAAGGGAGTTGCAGTATAAGTGTGATTAAATGGAGGATGGACACTCTCATATCCTACACCTACTTTCTTTTGGTCCTTCCACTTCATTTTCTTTTCAATTATTGTTGCCACTCTTTCACTTGACACATCGAATTTTTTAAAGTTAAAATCAGCATTTTCAAAACGTATCTTCAATGTGTTAAGTTCCTCAGTGACAGCATCAAAATTTTTCTCAAGGTATCTATAATTAACACACTTGTTACTATAGTCCTCCTGAAGTTTCTTGAAATCCCTAGTCTTGGCCTCTAGTTGGTATTTCAATGGTTTCTGGCCTTTCCTAAGTTGGTACCCCTCCCATTTAAGTTCCTCAACTTCTCTATGCAATAAGTCATAATGCCCACGTAAATTCTTGAAAGATTTAATGCAAGTTTGAGAGCAAGAAATTTCACTGACCTCTAGCTTTGCAGGCGTTGGAGTAGTCTGCACCATAAACGCAAATTGCAGTTCCATCATCTCAGCCTCTGGATCCACCTTAGCTTCTCCTTCTGGGATGTCGTTGATCTGGGCAAGATGCGCATTTTCAGGTCCTGAGATGTTCATAGCCTGCATTTGATCTTCCCAGTCAAATGATGAGCCACCACAACAAGATTAGCGGTTTGGTTGTTGGTGGTAGCTCCCCTGCTGCTTTCCACGGGCACCATTGTTCTTTCACTATTTTCCCTCTTGTCTGGCTTCGGGCAATCTCTGGCAAAATGACCAGGCTCATGACAGTTGAAGCATCTAAGTTTGCCTTTACTGAAGCCCACCTTCTTTTCAGCATTCATTCCCCAGTTATTTTTGCCTGTCTTCTTTGAGAATTGCTTTGCTCTGAACACAGCCATAGCGATCTGACATGTGATATCCATTTCCTCAACATCCTCTGGATGTATTTGGTCCAGATCAGCAAGGGATAGTTGAGGAGGTAGCTCTCCAGCCACAAAGGCGTTGTAGCAGTTGACAAGACCAGTAGCTAATACCATGTTTTCATCACTTTCTTTAGGAGTAGGAGTTGAAGCAGGTGCTTTTAAAGAAGATGCAACTTGGGGATAGGACATTGACGGTTGAACTCTTTGCATGGGTGATGAGGCATATGATGGTGGTTGAGGAGCAACAAAAGGTTGAACTTGTGGAGTAGCGAAGGATGAGAAGGCATTGTTGGATTGAATCCCGAGGTTGGCAGTAGAGTATGAGTTGACATGATTAATCTCTCTTTGCTTGTCATCCTAGTCGCAAGCTTTGATAATTGCCATGGTTTCAGCTAGACTTAGACGGTTGAGGTCTTTCGTCTTCTTGATCACAGAAACGTTCATATCCCATAATTTCGGCAGTGAGTTCAACAGCTTCTTGTTTATTTCAGACCTGGTGACCAAAATTCCTGCAGAGCTCATCTCGGTTGTAAGAGTGATGCACCTCTGCAATTGAGCCTCTAGGTATTCTCCCAGAATATGATTAAACATGTTAAACTTTTGCCTAATCATATCCTGGCGACTTTGCTTCATGTCCTCGTTTCCTTCATAGACCTCGATTAGTACCTCACAAAGAGCTTTTGCAGAAGTATATTCTCGGAAACCCTGAGCAATATCTAGTGACAGGGCCATGGTGAGTGTGGCAAGTGCTTTCTCTTGTTGTTCAATTTTATCAAATTCTTCATCGGTGTATTCTTCAAAATCTTTGTCAGCGAGTGTGCCATCTGCGAGTGTTGTGGTGATTCTGACGGGTCCTTTCAAGATGCTTCTCCAAATTTTGAACTCTTTCATATTGATATACTTTTCCATGCGGTATTTCCATTCCGGGAAACCCTCAGCAGATAGCAAGCATGGGATGCGTGTAGTTGTGCCCATAATGGAGTCAAGTTCATGATGAATCGATGAGTTTTGTGAATCCATTTCTTTTTTTTTAAGTTGAATTATCAAACAAAATAAAACAGGAAAATACAAAATGCAGATTGTTCAATGATCAAAGGGGGTTTACGACCATACACTCTTCACGGCCGTACACAATGTAGTTCAAGGCCGTACACTTAAAGATGAATGTTTCACCGTCAAGGGATCGATCACGGTCAAAGATTCAGTTCACGGTCAATAACTTTGAATGGTTTACGGTCATGTACTAGATTACGGCCGTACACACTTCAACAAAATGAAGCCGTGAACACTACAAACAGCTGTTTTCAAGCAGAATTATATCGTAATAGCCTTGAATCTTGATCAAACACATATGTCCAACAACCAACCACGAATCAACCACGAAAATGATGAAATTGAACACTCCTTGATGAGTTTGACATCGGATAGGCTCTGATACCAATTGTAAATTCTCAAATCCGAAGATCCAAACCAGTGATCAAACAAGCAATCAATAAAACGAACAAGAAAGGAGTAGAAAGAAGGATTAGACAAGCAATGCACACATTTATTACATAAATGTTAGGTACACCTTGATCACACACACATGACCGTGAACGACTGCTCTGACAACGTCACTGACAACATACCGACAAACTCCTATTTATATGAAACAAACCAATCACAAACAAGGTTCACGACCATGAACATGTTCACGACAGTGAAAACCCAATCAACCGTGAACACTACAAAAACATGCTACAAACACCTCAAACATGACCAAAACAGACCGAGATCTATACAAGAGTAATGCCTAGCCCAAACCACTAAGTTATGACCTATCACTTAGTAACTATAAACTAAGTTATGACCTACTAGAAACTTGGAAACAATCAGAATCAATGGATAGTATACTTAGATTTCACATTCATATGTGAATTCTACAACTACTTAACTATAGTGACTATCCATATTCGGGTCACACTTTGACTCGAACATCTTTTCATGAATCATATACACACATCATGCATTAGACCTAGTAGTAGAAATTAGGTCCAAGTCTCGTTGGAACTTAAGTCAAAGTTGAAAGCTAGGACTAGTATACTTGATTCCTCACTTTCACTTGAATCTCGAAACCACTACATAGAGTGCCAATAAACCGATAAAATAAGTTACAAACATTATTTATAACTATAAAAGAGTTATAATACCATAAGATAAATTGAAGTCTCAAATATTCTATTAATTTTGATATCCAAAGATTTACAAACTCTCAAAAACCTTAGATGCCCTAAAAACCTAAATTTATAAAATTTAACCTTAAAATTTCTATAAAAATAGTTATGAACCTTATAATATGATATTATAATAATTAAAATTATGAAAATGCATTCAAAGAAAATAAAATTTAACTCATTAACATTTATCTTTAATTTATAAATCAAAAATCAAGGTTTTATGAATAAAAACTTGATTTTAGTGCACATTTTATATAAAAATCGAGATATTTTATAAAAGAATTTAAATTTTATAAAAGAAAATGAATGAGAAAGGGGTATTACACCTCAAAAATCGGCCCCTCTCTCCTCATTTCACTCTCATTCTCCAACACACACACATCTCTTCTTTCTCTCTCTAAAAACTTCTCTCTCAATTCTCTCTAAAACTGACGAACATAGATGCAAAATCTATGGGGGAGATTTTTCCAGTTGATAATTCATGAGTCAACATGCATCTCAGTATTTTGGTGGAGTATAACCCTAAGGAGATGATGAGAGAGATGAGCTATCCAGAAAGATAGAATCCCTATTTTCTCTCTTTTCTTCTCTCTAAAACCCCCATTCCTTCTCTTCCTTTTACCCACGAAAATTTCCAGAAAAAACCACCATTTTGCATAAAAATGTCCATCATGCATAAGGGCTCATCAAGGTAAAAGAACCTAACTAAATCATGCATGCAAGTTGCTACTATTTTCTTATGATTTTATGTGCATATTATTTCAAAAACCAACTTCTACTTCTTCATCTTCTTCAAATTTGTTTCCTTTTGGTTAAAATGGCTTTTATAACATCATGGATGTGTCTTAACACCATGCATGTACAAAAACATGGTTGCATGTTCATGATCTTAGCACAAAAATAGGTTTTCAAGTTAAGAACATAAAACTCCTTTTTAAGAGTTCTTGAGAAATAAGATTTTTGTATTTTAATGCATATATGTAAATTATGATTTTTAAACATATTTAATCTCTCGAAACATGACCATAACATGCATGGATCATGATTTCATAAAATATTTCAAAAGATTTACTCAAAGAAATGACGAAAACTCACTTTACTAACCAATCATCATGCATGCAATCTGCCAGATTACTTCACCTGACTTTGAACTGCCATATATCACTCATTTCTTAACAAAAAAATCATGATTCTTTTTCTGAATTATAATGATATGAGTTAGCTTTCCAACCCAAGTGGTCTCACTGCAAAACATTAAGATTTCGATTTTTAACAAGTTTTACAAAACTGTTGCTCAAACAGCACCTTTTTGTGAATACTAGTTTTGTATTGCATGTTCAAAGGCGTTATTCCTCACTAAAAATCTAGGAAAAAAATTAATTTGAGCACTTAACATCATGTATTAAGAGGGACAAAAAGATCTTGATTCAAAAGTCTTTATAACATGTTGCAAACATTCTCAAAGTAACATCAATAATCTTTACCAAAATCACAAGTACGAAATTTATTGAGCCTTTAGGCATGTTTTTCGACATCAAAAATACAAAAACGATTTTTCGTTGTTATTAAATTGTATGAAGATGCATTCTGAAAATTTTCAGCTCAATATATACTTTTTTTATTTTTACATGAAAATAATAAGAAAATAGAGTGTTAAAGCATATAAAATACTTACGCTAGTGAATAAATTCTGGAAAATTTCATGAATGACCTATGCTGTAAAACAACATCCCTCGTGAAGTTTGAGAAATTTTTATTACTATTTACCATTAGTTTTTATTTTATTGTTATTAAGCACAAATAAATAACAAAAGTTGGGTTCCAAGTTATAAAAATCATATTTATTAGCTTTCAAAGTCTCTATACATTATATAAGCTTCACAGAAAAATTTGATGTATTTTCCATAAATTTTACTATTTTTCCAAGATTTAATGTATATTAAAAGAATTAAATAAGTGAAAAATAGTTAAACTTATCCAAAATTCACAAACACTTACCAGGAAATCGATCATTACATTATAATCATAAATAAAAATTTGGGGGATTTATCTTAACTGTTTACTAATTAGTTCTATTTTCTTGGTATTAAACACACTTTAATTCTAAAAATAGGGATTTTCTATTCAAAAATGACTTTCATTAATTTTCCCAGAGTATATACACTGTATGTGAAGTTTACAAAAAGTTTGGTAATTTTCCTTAATAGTTAAATAATTATTCACTAATTAGTGATTATTTAAATGAATAAAACCAAGAAAAATATCTAAGCTGCTTGGAAACCATCTTTTATATTTTTCCCAGTTTGTATATGTCTAATAACACTAGTACAAAAGTTTGGGGAATTTTTGAAACTTTTTTCTATTTATCCCTATTTTGATAGAATAAATACACAAAAATCAGAAAAATCATGTAAAACTGTTTGAAAATACGTTTTATTATTTTTCCCATATTATGTACAATGTAAAAATGTTACAAAAAGATTATAAGAAATTTTCATGATAACTTACTATTTTTCCATGATTTTACGATTATTCAACGAATTAAAATGGTGAAAAATCGTTACACAAATCAAAAATTCAGGAAAATTTATCTTAAGGTCTTTGACTTCATTTGAAAGTGAAATACAAATTTTGGGAAAGTTTAGAATTAAATTGATTCAGTTTTTGAATACTTAATCATTCGAACACCTCTCAAAATGTTAAATATTAACATTTCAATAATGGGAATTTTCCACGTAAATTATTATATAACAATTGATTCATAGAAATCTAAATTTTACAGAAAAATGTTTGTAACTTATCAATATTAAATTTCGACATAATATTGGCATAATTCTATTGTAGTAGTAAGTATACTAGTGTTAGATTTCGATTAGAGACTCACTAGTGTGTACCATTATTGTAGGAATCGGTAGTGGTACAAGTGGAATGTAGTTCAAGGCACAATTTGCATCATCTCAATGCATTGTGAGTATTCACACCTCCCCCTATTTTCGGTTTTTATGTTTTGGGGTGGAAAAGCATGTCCGAAAAACTATTTATTGTTCGTTGTATTCAAATTGATTTGTATCAAACTTGATTGCTATATTTTCCTATGTATGTTTATGCAACTTGAAACATGAGGCCTTATCGTCTTAAGTCTCTTCCCTTACACTTTACTCCAACCACCATTAACTCTTTGAGCCAATGGTCCTTATGGATAGCGGTATTAGGAATTGACAACTCCTCACTCGCCCGATTGCTTGAGTGCATGATACCATATTAATCTATGGAACGATAAGCATAGATCTTGATAGGGCATCAGTCATAGGCTTGGTTGTGAACTCATTGTTTTCTCATATACATATGAAACTAGCTTACTTATTATTGCAACAAACTTTTATTATTGGAAACTTATTTACGTGTCTTAGCAACGAACTTGGTTGCTCATTATAGCAATGAAACTTATTTACTCGTTTTAGTAACGAACTTTATTTCCCATGAGAATATGAATGTTGCATCTCATTTGGGCAACATACTTTATCTGTCATGATGACAACGAACTTTGTTTATGCAAACTTATTACTCATTTTTGCAATATATTTCTATTTATGGAAAATTTATTACTCGCTTTAGCAACGAACTTCTATTCATGAAAACTTATTTACTTATTTTAGGAATGAACATTTGTTTATGGAAACTGTTATCAATATTCTGATTATCATGATTTCAAACTATATTATGTTATAAACTTGTGAGTACTCACCAACTATTTTTTTAGTTGACGCTCGTTTTACATGCTTTTTCAAGAATCATCGAGTAAGTGGCACTTAGGGACACTTCACTTTTAGGAGCCTTCACATGTGTTGTATTTCAATTTACATTGTAATTTCATTTAAAAAGTTGTAATGATTTTTAATACTCTAGTTGGTGTTATCTATTAACTTTTGCTACGAGACCCTTTGTACTGCCACGACCCGTGTTTACGCTTTAGCGGGGTGTGACATTACAGATAATAATAGTACATGAATTGCCTTAATAGATAAGAAGATAATACAACAACTAGTAAACTAGGTCACCTATAATCCAATCTGTCTTGAATGTATGTTTAGTAATTTCCTGAGAATACATGTAATTTTTAGGGTCAACACAAGGTTGCTGACAATTACAGGTTTTCTGCTAACGATAGTAATACTTTTAAAAATTCTAAAAAGTATTTTCTTTTTATGTATAACAGTAGATAAATCTATGTTTACAAAGAGTCTTTGAAAGCCAAAATGTATCTTTGTATAAGTAAATATATACGTAAAACTATGTTTGTAAAGAATCCTTGGATATACTTGAAAACCAAACTGTACTGTTACATAAGTAATTCCATACTTAAAATAGTTTTGAAAACAACCAAGCCCATGGTTTGTAGTGAGAGAGAGATTCCAATAAATGTTTATAGCGAGTCCTATAACCGAGCTATGTGACTGAATATCGAGCTATGTGACTGAATGTACCTCTTACAATACTTCATTGGACGTTGTAGTAACAATAGTAGACACTTATCACCCGATTTGATTGATCAGTCGAGGTTGTAGCTAGCAACCGCAACTGATGGTGTCAACCCCGTATAGATCTATACATATGTATCTCGCTTCGAAGATTAACAGTTATAGTAGTGTGGGTATGCTAAGTGTGTAGAATCAGCTAATGAATATATAACTAAAGTATGTGAATAGCTCTCGGTCCTAACTTAATTGTGGTTAAGTCATCAGACATAATGAATTTCATTGTATAAAGTTTATAAAAGTCGAGTATGCTTGGGATGTATGTAAAAGTATGATGTACTCGCTTTTATAAAGAGGTACGTTCCAAAGTTATGAACATAAACACAAGTATAAACTCTAAGTTATAATAATTATAACTTGTATAAAGATGTATTTAGACAGACATACATACATACATACATACATACATACATACATACATACATATAGGGTTAGGTACGAAAAAGGGCTGTAATGATATGCAATTTTAAAAAGGTGGCAATGTCACATATCACATGTATATGTATTTGAAAGACAAAACAGGAAAATTAATCTAGAATGTCGATTATGTCCCTGTTTTAGAGAAATTATAGCAAAATCACCGTAAGTCAAAAATAGGATCCGTAAACTCTCAAGATTTAGACATTGAGTCTAATTTGTTCCTAATTTTTCCCTGACCTCATATGAACCCTAACTTAGGTGAAAATGACCGATTTACAGACTGGTACGAAAAAGGGCTGTAATGATAAGCAATTTTAAAAAAATCATAATAAATTGTATAAAGATCGTATGAATGGGTGCAAGTAGTCTTTGAAAAGGTATAGATATGATATACTTGCATACAAAACAAATTTTCAAACCATAGGGTTTAATATGGGCAAAACAGGTCTTGAATGGACCATAATTTTTGACATAAAGACATAGCATTTTGTAGTATGTTTTTCAATAGTGTTTTTGCATAAATGAAATATGTGAGCACAAGTATTCCCTCCCCCCTGAAATATATAAAAACTATAAAAAGGGGCTTTAAGCACTCACCTTATTGTGTGATTTTTGAACTAGAGTCGGTGTTGGTGATTTTGTATCATCAATGTGTATTTAAGTGTAATGGATTGACTTGTTGACCAAAATCAACCATGACGAATATTAAAAAAGTAAGGAAGGTTCAGAGTGCACACTTTTATAAGTTTATTCAAGATTCAAAGCAGACTGTCTTTTAGGGGCGAAGCCCCTAAACTAACGGGGGTCCGAAGGCAGCGCCCCTGGGAGCGAGACCAAGGGGCGGCAGCCGCTGGCGGGGTCCAAGGGGTAAAGCCCTTGGCTGGTTATTAAAAATTCATCAAAAATCTGAATTTTTTGAAATAAACCCGATTTTTGACTTTGTTTTGACCCTTATAGAAAGAACCCAGATTAGTGATAGTTTTTAGACATCAAACTGTTTTAGTGACAGTTTTTCAGACATAAAACTGTCTTGTGACAATTTTCTGATGGAAAAGGTATTTAACCAATTTTGGTCTTTATTTTATGGTACACTCGAAAATCATAACAATCATATTCTCTGTTCTTGCTCTCATATTCTGGATCTTATCCGATTAAAGATTGGGAGTACCACTGAAATACTTTAATTTGAAAGTGATATCATAAATCTCAGAATTTCCAAGCCTTTCTATACCCCAATTTTCTAACAAAGATTAAAGTATTTCCGTGATCATGGCAAGTGGCAATTATGTGAAGGATATTACCAACAAGTTTGATAAGTTGGTTAAATTTCAAGTCGAAGACTTTCGTAGATGGCAGAAGAAGATGAAGTTCCTCTTCATCACTCTGAAAGTGGTGTATGTTCTAAGTATACCTATGCCAAAATTTGCTGAAGATGAAACTTTAGAGGCAACAAGGAGGAGATTAAAGTGGGACAATGATGAATACATCTGTCGTCGTCATATTCTCAATGGTATGTCTGACTCTCTTCATGACATCTATCAAAATGTTGAATCTGCAAAGGAACTGTGGGATTCACTTGAATCCAAGTACATAACTGAAGATGCTTCCAGCAAGAAGTTTCTTGTTGGTAGATTTATGGGTTACAATATGGTTGACTCCAGGCCTATTATGGAACAATTCCATGAAATGTTAAGGATACTGGGACAGTTTGCTCAACACAATTCTAAAATGGATGAAGTTATTTCTATGGATGTGATCATTGACAAACTGCTCCCTTCCTGGAAGGATTTTAAACACAATCTGAAACATAACAAAGAGGAATTAACTTTAACTCAACTTGGAAGCCATTTACGGATTGAAGAGTTCTTAAGATCTCAAGAACTTGATAACAATCCCAAAGGCAAGAACCAAGTTGGTTCCTCTTCTGTGAACATGGTGGATGGAGAAGGATCATAGAATCAAAAGAAGTCTAATGGAAAAAAAATCTTTAAAGGAAAGGATGACATGTCTTCTAACAAGAAGGCTAAAGTGGTGTTTTGGAATTGTAACAAATCGGGTCACTTCAAGAAAGATTGTCATTTTCGTAAAGTGAACAAGGATGGTGCTGGGCCAAGTGGATCCAAGGATCCTAAAAAGCAACAAGGTCAGATTTATATTTTCAAGCAAAATTCTAAATATATTCATAATTATATTTCTGTGAAGCATTTTATGTGAAGGATGATAATGTTGCATGGTGGGTTGATTCGGGAGAAACAAATATCTTTTGTAATTACCTCTATTGGATCAAGGACTTTCAACCAATTGAAGATGGATCTATTGTGAAGATGGGAAATCTTGCATTTGAACCAATCAAGGGACTATGATTTATTTTACTTACCTTTACTTCTGGGAAATGTTTGTGTTTGAACAATGTTTTATATGTTCCAGGGATTCGTAAGAACCTTGTGTCTGAAATTGTATTAAATAATTGTGGTTACAAACAAGTATTAGAAAGTGACAAGTATATCTTGTCAATACGTGGCTCTTTTATGGGATTTGGATATGTATGTAATGGAATGATTAGGCTTAAGATTATTTATCGTTCTATTGATAATTTTGTTCGCATGGCTTCTACTAGTACAAGAAATAATTTCAATAAATATGAATTACGGCATGCTAGACTAGGACACATTCATTACAAGATATTAAAAGACATGTCTAAAATGAGTTTAATTCTTGCTTTTGATATGCAAAATAATGAAAAATGTAAAACATGCATGCTAATTAAAATCACTAGACAACCTTTTAAAGATGTTGTTAGGGAAAGCAAGGTGTTGGATCTTATACATAGTGATTTATGTGATTTCCATGCAAAACCCTCCCTTAGAAACAAAAAGTATGTTGTTACTTTTATTGATGATGCCTCTAGGTATTGTTATGTGTATTTGATACATTTTAAGGATGAAGGACTTGATAAATTTAAAATTTATAAACAATAAGTTCAGCTTTATAAAAATGAATTAATAAACTTTTGCGTACTTATAGAGGTGGTGAGTATTATGATCCAGTTTATTTTGAAGCAACCGGAATAATACATCAAACCCACAACTCCTTACACACCACAACAAAATGGTGTAGCTGAAAGGAAGAATAGAACTTTAAAAGAAATGGTTAATTCTATATTGTCCTATTCTGGTATAAGTGAAAGGTTTTGGGGTGAAGCAAGTTAACTACATGTTACATCTTGAACAGAACTCCAAATAAAAGGAGTAAGAATACTCCTGATGAACTTTGGAGTAAAAAGGTACCAAACTTGAGTTATCTTAATGTTTGGGGGTTTAGAGTAGTTGTAAAGCTCACTGAACCCAAAAGGATAACATTGGGTGAGAGTGGTGTAGATTGTATCTTTATTGGATATGCTGAGTATTCCAAAGCATATAGATTCTATGTTTTAGAATGTAATGACTCTATGTCTGTAAACACTGTGATAGAGTCAAGAGATGCTATCTTTGATGAAGAAAGATTTACATATATACCTAGACCAAGGGACATGATTCATCAATCTTCTAGCAAGAGTACTAATCAAGCTGAAGATGTTTTTGGTGGTGCAAGTTCTGTACCTGAACCTAGGAAAAGCACAAGAGCTAGAAAAGCTAAGTCTTTTGGATCTGATTTTCAACTTTATCTATTTGAAGGAACAAGGAATGATACTATATGTCAACATCAATATTGTTTTAATATTGAGGAGGATCCAAAGACTTCTACTGAAGCTATGGCTTCTAGGGATGTTCATTTATGGAAAGAAGCAATTCAGGATGAGATTGATTCTATCATGCATAACAATACTTGGGTATTTCCAGAGTTACCTCCTGGTTGCAAGGAATTAGGAATTAAGTGGATCCTCAAAAGTAAAATGAAGGTAGATGGCACAATTGATAAGTATAAAGCCAGGTTGGTTATCCAAGGCTTTAGGCAAAAGGAAGGCATTGACTTCTTTGATACTTATGCTCCTGTTGCTAGAATTTCCACTATTAGATTATTGTTAGCTCTTGTAGTTATACATAATCTTGTGATTCACCAAATGGATTTGAAAACGACATTCTTGTATGGTGACTTGGATGAGTAAATTTACATGAAACAACCTATAAGGTTTGTGATTCCTGGTATTGTACATAAGGTGTGCAAGTTGAAGAAATCATTATATGGTTTGAAACTAGCACCAAAACAATGGCATCAAAAGTTTGATGATGTGATATTTTCTAATGGTTTTGAATTAAACCAAGCTACAAATGTGTATATAGCAAATTTTATTCTTCTGGTAAAGGAGTTATAATTTGTCTATATGTTGGTGATATGTTAGTTTTTGGTACCGATCAAGGTGAAGTTGATAAAATCAAGAAATTCTTATCATCTAGTTTTGACATGAAAGACATGGGGGAGGCTGAGGTAATTCTTGGTATACGAATTAGAAAAGGAAACAATGAGATTTAAATTTCTCAATCTCATTACATTGAGAAAATATTGAAAAAGTTTAACTTTGAGACCTGTTCTCCTGTTAGCACTCCTATAGATCCTAGTCTTACGCTTCTACCTAATAAAGGATCTCCAGTGTCTCAACTTGAATACGCAAGGGCTTTTGGCTGTCTAATGTATGCCATTATTAGTACTTGGCCTGATATAACATATGATGTGGGAAGGCTTAGTAGATATAGTAGTAATCTTAGTTCACATCATTGGTAAGCTGTAAGCAGAGTCTTCAAGTATTTGAAAGGGACCATGAATTATGGTTTAACTTACAGTGGATATCCTTCTGTTTTGGAAGGTTATTTAGATGCCACCTAGATTAACAACTTAGAGGATCACTCCTCTACAAGTGGTTGGGTGTTTCTTCTTCGAGGAGGTGTCATTTCTTGGGCATCTAAGAAACAGACTTGTATTACTAACTCAACCATGGAGTATGAGTTTGTTGCATTGTCCACTGCTGGTAAAGAAGCTGAGTGTATAAGGAATTTGATTTATGAAATTCCATTATGGCCTAAATCGATATCTACCAATTCTATTAGATGTGATAGTGTTGTAACCTTGGCTAAGGCTTATAGTGAAGTGTACAATGGAAATTCTAGACATTTAGGTGTTAGACATAGCATGATTCGTGAGCTCATCATGACTGGTGTTATATCTGTGGTGTTTGTAAGAACTCAGTTGAATTTAGCGGATCATCTAACCAAAGGGTTAGCAAGAGATCTTGTGCATAAGGTGGCTGTAGGGATGGGTTTAAAATCCACTTAAAATCTTTTATATTGACATACCCAATTCCCATCTAATGTAATATCACATGTTGAATTCAATGTGGAAAGCTTGATATTCGAAGATTGGGACACATTATTATCATCATCCCAAGGTATGTGTTCAGTACTGCAAGTTAAGGAGGTTGAATTCATATTCTTAATAGTTCTTTTGAAAAATCGCATTTGTAGGAGCAAGAGTCTATATTCATGAAGTTTAGCTGCTTCAAGAAGTTAGGACACAATCTTTGATATGCTTATTGAAGGATGGGACACAAGCTAGTAAAATATAGTGTCAAGTTAGAACTTATGAGAATATAAATTGTTGTGTGTATTATCTTCATGTATTCACTATGAATAGAAAGGGTTCAATCCGTAGTGACACCCCGATATTCGAATATTTGGAATGAATAATATACTAATGTAAAATTCAATCGTCACGACATTTCATTTATGCATCAATTTGTTGTTGTTATGTTTTGTTTTAAGTTAATCAAGATTACACTTAAATGGGGGAGGTTTGTTGGTGATTTTGTATCATCAATGTGTATTTAAGTGTAATGGAGTGACTTGTTGACCAAAATCAATCTTGATGAATATTAAACAAGTAAGTAAGGTGCGGAGTGCACACTTGTTTATGTTTATTCAAAATTCAAAGTAGACTGTCATTTAGGGGTGAAGCCCCTAAACGAACGGGGGTCCGGGGGTAGCGCCCTTGGGAGCAGGGTCCAAGGGGCAGAGCCGCAGACTGGTTAACGCGGAAATAAACCTGGTTTTTGACTTTGTTTTGACCCTTATAGAAAGAACCTAGATTAGTGACAGTTTTCAGACATCAAACTATTTTAATGATAGCTTGTCAGACCTAAAACTGTCTAGTGACGGTTTTCAGATGGAAAATGTATTTAACCAATTTTGGTCTTCATTTTATAGTACACTCGAAAATCATATCAATCATATTCTATATTATTTCTATCATATTTTAGGTCTTATTTGATTAAATATTAGGAGTACCACCCAAATCCTTTATTCTGAAAGTGATATCACAATTCTCAGAATTTCCATGCCTTTCCATACCCCGATTTTCTAACATTCGAGAGTGCGATTATCTTTGAGAAACACTTCAAGAAAACACGAAATAGCAATGTTCTAAATTGGGGTTATTTTGGACTTGATTTAAACCTAAGTATTGAACTAGGAAACACCACAAAAAATATTGCAACACAAAGGTGGCACAAGGTGGTGGTGGTTGGTCTTCGAAAATAGGGGCAAAATGAGGTAGCTTCAGTGCTTTATGGTGGTCGAGTGGTGGTTCTTGGTGGTGGGTTCCAAACAAAGAAAAGAGAGAGAATCGAGAAGGGAGAGTAAGAGAGGAAGTGGCTGATGATTTGTGTATGAAATGGAGACCCAAAGCCTTTCTTTTATAGTGTACGAGGTCTCTCACATGCACCATGCACCCATACCTTCATAGAAAGTCCAACACACAACATACACCATGATTGTACTAGAAGGAGAAGTGTGTACTCAAAAAAGGAGAGGGGAGGTGGGAAAAACATGGGTAATGGTCTAAGAGGGAACTATTTGTTGATTTTTCATTGTTCCAAACAAGCGTGGTAGGGCCTAGTGATGTCATCTTCTAAAAAATACTCTAAAATCTTCCAAGATTTGCGTGCCAAGATCCTGACGTCTAATATTATTTTTCAAAAGTGGCGAATGATAGAGCCAAGTTCAAGGATTTCAAAAACTAGAATGGATTAAGTTTTCGAGTTATAGAACTCCAGGAATCACGTTTTAAGATTCGAGTCTAAATGACCAGAAACATCCGATTTTGCTGAACTCCAGGAATCGCGTTTTTGCTGAAAATATTTAGAGTATATAATTAAATATTACACCAGAGAATGAGTCCAAAAACGCTCTTTTAATTTCCATCTGAAGTGTGCAAGTGCCTCAACGGATGGAAATAGTTTTAGCAATTTAAAGAAAATAACTGTTTTTCTAGTTTGGATTCTTAAAATGGTCGTATCTTTTGCATACGAACTCCGTTTTAGACGTTGTTTATATTTTCGGAAATATGGAAACATGTACTAAAATACTAGAATGTTTTCTTTGCTCCCAACTGCTTAATATGATTTTCAGTTTTTCAGGCGTATTAATTAGGGTTGTAGTTTGTGCTTTGTGATTCGTTTGAGATTTTCGACAAATGGAAGTAAGATACCATCTGGTGTCTTATAATAGTTGAAATGATAGTATATATTTTTCAAAATATTCATTTAAGCTCAATAGTTCAAATTACAAAGAGGCTCGCGGTGAACTAACTGTCTATAGTTTTAGACTTAAATTCCGGGATGTCACATGCCACGGCGTGGGGATTGAAGAATCCACGACTATTTTGTCGGCTAGTCTCCATGATGTGGCTAAGGATTGGCCAACACGTGGCGACCATCTTGAGTTGACTTTGATCGTTAACTTTATGATGTGGTTGACTTTTGGCGAATTGGCTAGTTTTAGAAGGTGGAATAAGGGGTTACTATGTATGGTTTATTAGGAGATGTATAGCACCCGATTCATTGAATGTGATAGATGTTTAGTTGTTGAATACATCTACGAGGTGAGTCTTCTTACTATACGATGAAGGTTGCTAGATTGTCTTTATGACTCTTGCATGAAAGGCCGTGGTTGGATCATAACACCTATATGAAAGACTATGGTTGGATCACAACACCTATATGAAAGATTATGGTTGGATCACATCAATTGTATGAAAGATTGTGGTTTGATCACAAAACTTGTTTGTCTTTGTGACTTGCATGGAAGATCCTGGTTGGATCATGGCAGAAAAGTTATGGGTCGGATGTGATCTAGGAGTGATTGTAAGACTATGGTTGGATCATAACATTCACATAGGGTTGAAATACACCCCTAGGGTTAGGCCCACTGATATGTATGGTATATGGTATTTTGGGGAACTTACTAAGATTTATGCTTACGGTTTTGTGGTTTAAATATTTTAAGGTATTTCCAGTCCCAAAGGGAAGGGCCTCGCTTGACTGCACAACATCCCCTGATGGCTTTTTCACATTGATTATTACCATTTTACTCTAATATTTAAGAGATACATTTTACTATGATTGGTTTTGAACAAATGTTTGTATGGTATTGATGGTTTAAAAATGAAAATTTTTATTAGTATTTTTTGGGACGTTACAGTATAACATGTTACACAGACCTTCTAGAAAACAAACGTTTTACCTAATTAACATCACCAAATCTTGTTAACTCAAATTTATCAGATTTGGTTATAGAAATTCCTTTATCGGGACAACTTTTAAGATATCTCAAGAGTCTGAATGCAATTTTTAAATGAGATTTTATGGGCTTATGCACAAATTAACTTAAAACCTGAGCACTATAAGAAATGTCGGGTCTAGTTATAGTAAGATAAATCATTTCTCCTATAAGTTTTTGAAACTTAATTATATCTACTAACAAATCATCATTTTTATTAAAATCTTTATATTTTTAGGTTGTTTTGTAATATCTCAAGTATGATTACGATGAAGGGCCTCCATCTCATCATTCATTGCTTTGATCCAGTTAGGATCAGATGAAGCTTCATTATAACCGTTAGGTTCAACAATTTTATTCAAGTTTGCAACAAAACGTCTACTTTCATTTTCGAAAAATAGTAATTTATAGTCTTTTTTATACCATGTTTGTGTTTACCTTCAACTATATAATCAACAAACTTTATAGGCATACGAGTTTCAGGTCTAGACCTAGAAGACCCAATAGAATAATCAAATGAATGTAAGGTATTTAGTTGACTACTTTCGTCAAATATATTTGATGTATTAAGAATAGAACCACCAATATGAAGCATAATTACCTCGCCATTCTGGTTGCTAACCTCACTAGTACTGGTCTCATCCAGGTTATTGGTTGCATTAACACCATCCGACTCGTGATGAACTCTGAAATCATCAGGATCTATACAATCATTTATATATTAATTTATGTTAGGTTCATCATAGGAAAAAGGATCCTAAGGGCCATTGTTATTAACAGATTGATAAACGATAGTTGACATTAGTTTGAAAGGAAACACAGATTCGTAAAATGTAACATCCGTGGTGTTTTGGTCAAAAATCATTTGAGTGAATATTAACCAAATTGAATGAGAGGTTTTGGTGTTGTTGGTAAAGTGATTATTGAAATAAGAACAAGATTGCATAAGTGATTTATAGGAAAGCGCTTGATCCTTGCTAGGATCTCCGACACAAAACCTTGAGAGGTGATAATGATTACCTGACTTGTTTAATTGGATTGATTGAAATATGAATTGCAGAGATGAATGTAAGTAAACGAGTACAAGTATTGCAGTGAATCTAGTTATGTGTAGTGTGCGAAGTACATGTGTATTCAAAGTCTAGTCTTAGTAACAATAAGTTTGATATTTCCACGATCCTCTTGAATAGAAATGAACACATTGGTTTGACTTGGTATCCCATGTATTCTTCCTGGTAAAAACGTTTCTTCGTTTAGAATGAGTCTTATTTTGACTATTTTTGTACATGTGAGAAAAAGACTATAAATGTATCTGTTAAAAATGTTAGTAAATAATAGTAATGATAATGGTCAGGATCTTGAGATATGTTTGGGATCCTGAAAGTTCTTGAAGATTCGCGGTCCTAAATAGTATTGAGGTTCCTAAGGGTGGATCCTAGATTGGCCAATACATCTTCTTTGGCGTTCTCTTCACTGGGAACTTGGTTTAGGCTAAAAGTTTCAAATTTCTCGGTTAATTTCTTAAGAATTTGAAGGTATGATGCTAGCCTTTGACCTTTAACTGCGTAGGATCCATTAAACTGGTTAGTTATTAATAAAGAATCAATGTATACCTAAATATCCTTGATTTGAATATCCTTCGCTAGTTGCAATCCTACGATTAATGCTTCGTATTCCACTTCATTGTTAGTTGCATCGAACTCACAACTAACGGATTAGGGTAGCATGTCCCCCTATGGCGAATTTAGTATGATCCCAGGGCTATTTCATCTTTGGTTGGATGCTCCATCCATGAAGAGTGTCCATCTTCCCATATTTTCTTCTTTAAAATGTTGGCGAATTTCCATTTCCACTTCAGCTTGTAGATCATCACTAAAGTCAACCACAAAGTCTTCTAGTACTTGCGACTTTATTGCGGATCTTGGCTAATATTTTATGTCAAATGTACTGAGTTTCACCGAACACTTATCCATCCTTCCTGACATCTCTGGTTTTCTCATAACGTTCTTAATTGGTCAATTAGTTCTTACATGTATGGTATGATTCTCAAAATAATGTATTAATTTAGTAGAAGTTGTAACTAGTGTAAGTAGTAGTTTTTCAAGATGAGAATACATGATCTCAACATCTAGGAAACTTTTACTTATGTAGTAAACGGGATGTTGGTTCCTGTCAAGATCCTTGAATAGGATTGTACTTATAACATTTGAGGATATTGAAAGGTATAGGAGGAGTGGCTCTTCATCTAATGATTTTACTAATAGGGTTTATGAAGGCAGTATCCTCTTAATCGATCCATGGCATCCCCCAGTTTTTTCTTGAACATTCGATTCACTAGCCTTTGGTATGTCGCCCCTACATTTTTTAGACCAAACGGCATGACAATATAGCAATATATACCTGAAGGGGTTATGAAGGCAGTATTCTATTAATCGGTTGGTTCCATCCATATTTGTTGGAATCCTGTTGAGGCTTCCATGAATCTTAGTAATTTGTGTCTTGTCGTGGCATATATCATCGAGTGTATGTGTGGTAAAGGGAAAGGATCCTTAGGACATGCTTTTTTAGATCTATGTATTCCATACACACTCTCTATTTTCCATTTTTCTTTTGGACCACCACTACGTTGGCTAGCCATCTTGGGAACTTCACTTCGTTAATAATCCTTTTTTTGAGAAGTTTTTCAACTTCTTCTTAAATGATTTGGTTTATATTCAGGTGCAAATTTCCTTCTTTTTTGGTGTATAGGCCTGAAAGAAGGATCTATTTTGAGTTTATGAGTTATAATTTCCTTATCTATACCTGTCATAGCCTCATATTTCGAGAGAAGGTCTTGCTTCTTTCCTTTAAGAACTTTATTAGTTCTTGCTCTATTTGTTCTGGTATTGAGGATCCTATGAGGACTCTAGCTTCAATATCCTCGAGTTTAGGGGCACTTCATTAACATCTTGCTCTCTTTCTTCTAGAATCCCTCGTTCCCCTGCTTTAATTGACATGCTTGTCGTGGTATTGTTGAAGATTTCATCAAGGTCTTATAGCGTTATTTAGATTCTTGCTGATCCCCGACGATCTTCACTGTCCCCCATCGGGTAGGCATCTTGATGCACTGGTGGTATGTTGATGTGACAACTTTCATGTCATGGATTCGTGGTCTACCTAATATAACATTATAGGAAGACACAACATCAATAACAAAAAAACGTTGCATGGAATTTACCCCCTCGATGTAGATGAGTAGCTTGATTTCTCCAATATTATGCTTTGTTTCACCACTGAATCCTAATAAGACCAAGGATATTTTGATTATTTCTGATTCTTTGATGTTCATCCTGGTTAGAGCATCTAAAAGTATGATGTTCACCGAGGATCCTCCATCCACCACGATCTTTCCGACGAAGTGATTGACGATATATAGAGTAATCACCAATCCATCATGGTGAGGATCCTGGATGTTTTCTCTATCCTGTTTGTCAAATATGATCTCCTTGGTGTTTGTTATCGACGTCTTTTTTCAGGTTCTTTCCTTCTTTTCTACCTTGGACACTTTGGCATGCCTTTTGGCTGCAGGATAAGAAGTTCGAAAGATGTCAGATCCTATGGAAATAACATTGATTACCTTGGCATCCGAGGGAGAGGATCCTGGCTTTTCCAGGATCTTTGTGGGGTCTTGCTCTTTTTCCCTTAATCTTTCTTTTTTCCTTCCTAGGTTCTCTTTGATATATCCCTTGCTCAGGAGATAACTAATCTCCTTCCTGAGGGCTATGAAGTCTTCAGTGTTGTGACCAAAATCCTCATGATTTGCATACCATTTGGATATGTGTTTCCAGCTGTTTGACTTCTCTCCCTTTCTTGGCCATCTCACTTTGTCACCAAGATCCTGCATGGCAAATATTAGACCAGAAACATCCACACAGAAGCAATAGTTACTAATTTTAGGAAATTCTTCTTCATCATCAAGGGTATTTAACCTGTGATGATCAGGTTTGGAATATGGTTTTGACTTATAGGATCTCTGGGCTGAGAATTCAACCTTTCTGTTAGGGTTGTCATAGGGATTCAGCGCACTGGCCCTCCTTTCTATTTCTTTGTCTTCTTCCAATCTGATGAACCCCAACGCTCTGCTTCTGACTTCATCCATTCGTTTGCATGGAGTCATTATAGGGTCTTCGTAGAATTGGGAATCCTTTTTTAAATCAATCTTAAAGGCGTCCACAGCAGTGGCCATGTCGATGTTTGGTATGTTTAGAGATTCCCTACCAATTCTTTTTACAAAGTCCATAAGGGATTCTTTGGGATCCTGGACCACGCGGTAAAGGTCACTACTGATCCTTTCAAATATTCTGCTGCAAGAAAATTGATTATTGAAGAGATTAGCTGAATGAGAAAAAGAGGTAATAGAATATGGAGAACATTAAGAATCTATTTTAAGGTTGATCGTGTAAGAGTTGAACTGAAGTATTTACACAAACAAGCTTCTTTTAAGTGTGGTGGAATAGGAATTACCTTTATTCTCTCCCTATATTGTGCAATATGTTCAGGATCCATGGTTCCATCCTAAGACTTCATGTTAGGAGTGTGGAAGCACTTAGGAACTTTGGTATCGGCTATTGAGGAGATAAATATTGATATACTGTGGCTCGTGGGGGATGCTTCCAGTATAGGTTGGACCACCCTTGGTACGCTTGAGATCATCTATCTCAGTTGTTGGAGTTCTTTGTCCATAATTAGACTTATTCCTCCATCAAGATCAGTAGAGTTAGTATTAATAGTATTACTATTAAAGAAGTTACTAGTATTTCTTTTATTAGGGGTATTGAAAGTCTCATCAAAATTGCCTCCTGATTTGTAAGATAGAGGGCATTGCCTCCTGATTTCTAACAAAACCGTCATCCAATTCGTTTTCATAAAACCATAATAAAATAAGAGTATGTCAATATACATCCAAATACATCAGAGTCATATAAAATGCGAAACAATGTGGTGTGTGCAATGTGGTCATCCCAAGCTCTTCCCCTTCGAACCAGAAGTACTTGAAACATAAACTAAAAACCGTAAGCACGAAGCTTAGTGAGTTCCCCAAAACACCCCATACCATACATATCAAACATATAATAGGCCATGCCCGTCATCGGACCCTACCCAAGATTGAGCCCCGCTCGGAACAGATCTGTCAGTAGCATCTGATGCACCCCGCCTCATCACATTCATCAGGGCGTGCATGGCATCAGACCCCGCCCTGTATATATACAGTCATAAAAATACATGCAAGAACAACAAAGAGAAATAATATACAATATATTCATTAGGCCACGCCCAATATACATATCGTATAACATACATGCAAGAGTCACGCATACAACTAGTATCCTAATCATAATAAACCATGGGCTGGCACTGTTTCCTTTTACCCTACCAAGCACAATGAGGAAACTCACCTCAAGCTGCTGAATATCTCAAATAAAAGCTCGGACAGCTGATCTGGAAAAATCCCCGCGCTAACCAATCAAATAAAACCAATTAATAAGTTGGGCCATAAACTGAAACTATGAATCTCATTCATTTGTCGAACTCTCAGGGTAACAGACCATTTTACCCTTTCCTCACTTGACCCAATAACCAAGGCCCAACCCAAAAGCTCTAAAAGCCCAAAAACCTAAATGGACCCCAAAACCCATCATTGGCACAACTTCCTAAATTGACCGCAAAACTCATCTTGTGCCTAAATCCAAGAAGGCCCAAATCCTAGCAATGGCCCAAAGTCAGAAGACTAATGGCCCAATATGGCCCAAAAATCTTCTAGCCCAAAAGTAGACCAAACCGAGAAAGTCAACCAAAGTCAAGGCCGCTGAGTACGCCTGACGTACTCAGGCTTACGCCCTGCATTCTACCTCGGTGGCTAGTACGCGTAGCGTACGAGCTGGGTATGCCCATTGTACGACGTAGTTGACCACCTTCACCATTAAGTGCTTAAAAGATTAAGCCATCATGTCTAAGTCTCAGATCTGGTCCCTAATGATGTCTTAACACGTAAAGTTGGCAACTTTACTCCAATACATGACTTAATGGGACCCAAAACTCGAAGAGAACCATAAAAAGGATCCTAACACATTCATGGACCAATATAGCTTATAAGGATTGCATTTTTATGGACAAGAGACTTCAAAGGTGCTAATATCTACCATCCATGGCTTCTGGAGTAGACCACACTCGCAAATATGGATTAAAGGACCCAAAAATGCACAAATAAAGCCCTAAATAGGGTCTAACATAAGGAACCATCAAGTTGAGAGCTTTATACCTCACATAGCTTGCAAATTTGAAGATGATTCTGGATCTACAAGCTCAAGCCACACCAAAGAAAATTCCAAGTGTTCTTCTTCATTCAAATCACCAAAAACACCACCAAAACTCACTTTCAAGCTCAAATCTCACTAATGGAAATTAGGGTTTCGTTCTCAGGGTTTAGAGAGGTGGAGGTTGGTCATATGGAAGTCCAAGGGTGTCTTAAGTTATTTAAATAGGGCACAAACCATAAAAATTAGGGTTTTCCGCTTGCATACACGTACGCCCAATGTATGTGGATGTGTTCTTGTCCAACCCTCGACCTGGCATGCCCAAAGTAGACATAGAGTATGCCCAGTGTGCTTGGCTAGGGACCAAATTGGAAATATTTTAAAACAAAGGGATTAAAGGGGAAAACCTGAAATGAAGTCTTACAATTATTCCCCACTTGAGTCCGACTTCGTCCTCGAAATCTGTTGTCGTAAATAATTCTGGGTAGTGCTCCTTCATCTTTTCCTCCGGCTCCCATGTCCTTTCTGAACGCAATCACTTTTTTAAATTCTCAAAATCTTATTTGTGCTTCTCACTCCATGTGTAGGTAGCCCCTATGTGGGTCAAGGATGTCATTGAAACAATTATTGAATAAAAGCCTAAGATAGACCTTCGGTAATATCCAGCTAATCCTAGAAAACTACAAATCTCAGTGGGACTGTAAGGGTCAAATTTATTTGTAATATGTCGAAGTCTGTTGTACCCTCATATGTTTGTTAAGTTTATTTACTGAGGTGTATTTCGTACGAAGCCTAATTGTCAATGCCTTAGTATTTTTTGTATGCTTTCACTGTTCCTATAAATATGGAACTTTACTAGAGTTAGATAAGAGTCCTTTACAGAACCTGTCTATTTTCTCTATAAAAGTTGAAAGCATAAATGAGTAGAAACCAGATCTTATTTACATCGTTTGTTCAATCTGCATTCGTTTTACTCTGATTTTGATTAATACTTGATTCCACGATTCATCAATTGGTATCAGAGCAGGAATCATGATCTGAGATCTAATTTTCACTTTGTTTCAAAAGGTTTTTGAATCAAAATTCTGGTTCAAAAAGTTACGCATCTTTTGACGTGCAAAAGCTTTCTAGATCTTAAGTTGTGATTTGATTCTGCAACAGATTTGTTGAATCGAGTATTCTACTTTGTTTTTCTGATCAATTCAGCAATTTGCTCTCAAATTCTCTTTGATTTCTCATAAATTCTCAAAAATTTTCTTCCGTACATCAATGGCGAACTTCAATCTCAACTCTATGACTTCATACTCTCATCTGCTAGGATCTTCAACTAAGATTCCTATGCTCATTCCTGAATAATATGATCAGTGGTCTGATCGTATGCAAGATTACTTGAATGGAATCGATGAAGAGCTTTGGTCTTGCATCTCAGGGAATGTTACTCTTCCAACGAACCTTCAACCAATCGGATCTTCATCCAGTACTACGAGTGTGGAAAATCAAACTGATCGTATGAAGAAACTTGAAACACGATGCATAAGGGAGTTGCGTGGTGCATTGCCTCCAGTGGTGTATAACTATGTCAGAAGTTTTACAACTGCAAAGGAAATCTAGAATAATCTCAAAGAAAAGTTTCAACGCAGCGAGAAGACGAAAATCAATTCAGTTAAGCAATGTTTGATTGAATTGAAGGATTTCAAGCAAAAAGATGGTGAAACGATTAAAAGTTACTATGATAGGCTGAATGAGCTGATTTATAAATGCAATCGTTATGGAATCATGAGGTCTGCCATGGAATTCAATCTCACCTTTGTTATGGGACTCCGTAAAGAATGGAGAAGTGTTAGCATGATGGTGAAAAATCAACAGAGTTTTGATACATCTTCTTTGAATGATTTGTACAATCAACTGAAAACTCACGAAAGTGAAGTGAACGAAATGGCAGAAGAGTCGAAGCTTAGTCTGGGAGGTCCATTAGCACTTGTCTCTAAAGTGACTGAAAAGGAAACTGTCGAAAAAGATGATTCTGATGATGAAGAGGGGTTTATAATGAATTCGGATGATGAGGCAATTGCTTTTTACTCTAACAACCGAGTCAAAAAGTTTTTCAAGAAACCGTTTAATTCGAAGGTGAAGCAAAGTGAAGGAAAAGGATGTTTCGTGAACAAAGCTGCAGGAGAAGAGAAAAAGAAGTATGAGAAGAATGATGCGAAAGGTGCTGAGGAGAAGAAATAGAAGAAATTGAAAGGAGATTCTGATATGGATTGTCATTATTGAAATGGAGCCAATCATCTAGCAAATGATTGCATGCTTCGAAAGAAAGATGAGAAGAAGAATAGAGTGAAGGATGAGGCATATTATGTGGAGAGGTTGGAAGAGGTACGTACGAAGGCGAAAAATCTGTCTTTGGTGGCTCAAGGTGAACAGGAGAATGATGGCACATATCAAATCTGGTCTTCGGGCTCCGATGATGAGGAAATGCGTAATCCTACGCATGGGGCAATGTATGCGAAGCTGGAGGAAGATTCAGAAGAAGAGGTCAAGGGCCGTTGCTTTGTGTCAAAATCTACTGATAAGTCTCCAATGACAACAAAGGTACGTAATATTCTTCAATCTTTCAATATTCCTTTAAGTGCATATGATTCTGAAATTGTTGCTTTTGATGATACTGTCGCTTATTTCGATAATTTGGTTGTTTCTGCTAGCAATGAAGCTAAGAAATTAAGCAATCAGTTGTTAGAGACACAGAAGAAGTTAGATTCGAAAGTTGTCAAGATAGAATGTTTAGAATTGCAAATAACAAACATAATGTGTGATCGTGATTCGTTATCTAGCGATGTAAAACTTTTGTTAGCTTAACAAAATATCTACTGCAATTCTGCTAAACGTCTATATGCAAAATTAACTGCATTGCATCATTCGTGTGATATTAGCATGGAACAACATAGGAAATTATTACCTTTTCTAGCATACGAAAGAGCGAAGGTAGATAATATTTCGTATGATTGTGAGAAAAACATTGATGACTTTGACAAAATTCCTGATGATAGATATGCTTATGGAATTGTCAAAATTGATGAATGTCTTGATACAAATGAATTGGTTAACATTGTGAATGATACTTTGAAAAAATCAGAACAAATCAAAATTTTGAAAAAGACTGAGAATTCGACATCTGATTCTCAATCTAATTTTTCCGATATTGAAGATAACTCTGACAATATTAGCGAAATTAGTGATATTGAGGATGTTGATTGTTCTCAGTTGTCTGTCATTAATGTAGCATCAAAATCTAAAGGAAAAGAAAAACTTAAGGATTTGGAAGTTAAGATTGACACTGGCAAACCTTCAACTTCAAAAGTTTGTGATTCTGAGTTTGTGGATATCCGAGATAGTCAAACGGATAGCAGTGATGATGAAAATGATGATGATGAATCAGACAAAAAGGTCTCATCAAACAAAGATTCAATAGAAAAAGAAATTCCTCGTGTTGTTGTTGATCAAGTATTTGGGGACACTGAAAATTTCGACAAAGTGTTGTCCGGAAAAGGAACCAATTTTTTGGAAACAAATCAAGTGGTGTATCCTAATTTCAAGTGTACTGATGATGTTGTCTTTCCAAATCAAGTGTTTGTTACAACTGGAAATGTTGAGAACATTAAACCAAAATTCAACAAAATGGTCGAAGATGACAACAAGAAGACAACGAACGACGGATTCTTTTCAAATCAAAGCTCAGTCAAAAATACCTTAACAAAGAATTCGTATGTTTTTCAAAGACAAAAACCACAACGCAAATGGGTTGCAAATCGAAAATTGTGAAAGAAGTTACAAAAGAAGTTGTTGTGGAAAAAGAAACTGTTGTCAAATTAAATTCCAAAGAATTTAAAGAACAAATTGACAAGTTTTCAAAAGAAAATGCAATTTCAAAAAGACAAGCTCGAAAGAAGATTTTTTGGCAAACCATGGAACTTCGAAAACAACAAAATGGGTTGAATTTGAAAACAAAAAGACTAAATCTGTTGAAAACAAGTCTTATCATTCAGAAATTCATTCAGATCCAAAGCAAAATCCCTAAATCTAAATCTAAATTTCAACCAAAAACAAATTTTTTCGAAAGTTTCCAACTCATCATTTTCAAAAGATAACAAAATACCTCAAAGACTGTTCAAAATCAATCATCACAACAACGATTTTCTTCTAATCAACAAACAAGGTTTTCTCAAAAACAAAAATCTCCAAATCGATTTTGTCAAAATCGAAGTGTTGGAAACAATGATGGAAGTCGATACGCTATGGCATTTCGACCTAAATCAAATGTTGATTTCTTTCCACAAAAACCGAATTTTCCAAATCCTATAAGAAAATAAACCTTAAAAGTTTCGTACACAAAAGGGTTGTCTCGTGACAAAAACATAGATCATTGACTTGAAGGAAAATGTCAAAAATATCAATCAAGGAAATATTCTCAACAACAAATTCACGTAGCCTATGAGAGTTATGTGAATTCTTCGTCAACTGAAAGCTCGTCTTCAAAAGATTCGAATGTTTCGGTAAAAACTTGGCAACCGATTTCGAAAGAAAAGCTTGATCATACTCAATCTAAAAAGACGAAGGCATGTGTCAGTGACAATCCCAAACAAACAAAAACTTATGTTTCTGTTTCTTTAAATAATGATGTGGACTTAATTGATAGTCTCAAAACTAAAGTTTGTGATTGGGTTAAAAGTTCTTCATTTCATTCTGTTTTCAAAACTAATTTCCAAGGACCCAAACAGCCTTGGGTACCTAAATTCTTTCATTGATCGCAGGTACTATGTGACGAGCAATATGATGACAAATGGTATATTGATAGTGGTTGCTCACGTCACATAACTGAACGAAAGGAAAATCTGAGAGATTTTCGAAGCTTGGAAAATGCAGGAGTTGTGAAGTTTGGCAATAATCACAAATGCCAAGTGAAAGGTTATGGTAAAGTCACGAATGGAAAGTTTACTGTTAATCGTGTTGCTTATGTCGAAGGTCTTCAACATAACTTGATAAGTGTTTCTCAACTTGTTGTGGGCACTGGCAATCAAGTGGTGTTTAACGAAGAAGGCAGTATCATTTCAAATGTTGAAACTAACGAAGTCTTGCTCAAGTCCAAACGACATGGTGACATGTTTACTCTTGATATCAAACCAATCATCGGCAAACCCTCAGTGTGCTTACTTTCGAAAGCTTCCTCTGACATCAGCTGGTTATGGCATCGACGTTTATCGCATTTAAACTTTCGAAATTTGAATAAATTGGTTGTTGATGATCTTGTTCGTGGTTTACCTATACTAAAATTTGACAATGATACATTGTGTGAAGCTTGTGAACAAGGGAAATAGCACATGAAAGGACATCCAATTGTGATAGATTCGAAAATTGTAGAACCGTTGGAACTTCTACACATTGACCTTTGTGGACCATCGACTATTGAAACTCTCAACAAGAAACGGTACATTTTGGTTATTGTTGATGATTTTTCACGATTTACTTGGGTATATTTTCTCAGGTTAAAATCTGAGGTTGCTCAAACAATGATTGAGTTTATTAAGAAGATTGAAACGAGTCTGAAGAAAAATGTTCGAAAGATCAAAAGTGATAATGGATCTGAGTTTAAGAACAAAGTGCTGGATTCGTACTTAACAGAAAAAGGAATTTCGCATAATTTCTCTTCGCCTTATACACCGCAGCAAAATGGTGTGGTTGAAAGACGAAATAGGTCACTTTGCGAAGCAGCGAGAACTATGTTGACATATGCGAATCTTCCTCAATATCTATGGGCTGAGGCAGTTTCAACAGCTTGTTTCACTCAAAATCGATCTTTCATTCATTGGCTGCAGGTGTTTTATAATGAATCTTAAAGATAGTCTTTCAAAATTTCAAGCTAAAGCTGACGAAGGCATATTTTTGGGATACTCGCACAATTCGGTTGCATACAGAGTGTTAAATAAGCGCACATGAAAAGTCGAAGAGACTTTCAATCTTACTTTCGATGATTATTATGTCAAACAAGTTGAAAAGAAATTTGAACAAAAACCAATTATTAATGAATCATCTAATGAAACTGAAGAATCAAACTCATCTGACTTTGATTATGATTTAATTTTTGGTATTCCTGACAGGGCTATGGATGCTGAAGTTCATGCGAATGATAATCATCACTCTGAATCTTCGAAGCATAATGATGACTTGGAAAATCCTCAAAACATAGTAGATGTTAATTCAACAACGAATTCTCCTGGAGTTGGCAAAAGTGTGCTTAATAATCCAGTGGAAGGAGAGCACTTGGATTCGAATACTCTGGTTGAGGGGGAGCATCAAAATGATAATTGTGTTGAGGAGGAAAATGATACAATAAATTTTAATCAAAACGATGATTTTCATGATCTAAGTGATAATGCTTCTGTTGTAGGATCTGAAAATGAAGAGATGTACGAAGATGCACCTTTGGAATTCGATCCGGCATATCCACCGTTAGAGAAATGGACAAAGACTCATCCAATAGATCAAGTCATTGGAAATTCTCAAGATGGAGTATTAACAAGAGCTCAGATTCGTGCGAAGAATGAGGTATTAAATACTCATCAAGAATTTTGCATGTTCAATGTTTTCATATCTAAAATTGAACCAAAGACAGTTAAGATGGCAATGGAACACTCAGAAGATTTTTGCACAAGGCTAACACCTTCGTTAGAAACGCCTGCGGTTGATCTTACTTTATACAGGAGCATGATAGGTTCATTACTTTATCTTACTGCAAGTAGACCTGATATCATGTTTTCTGTACGTAATTGTGCTAGGTATCAAGCAAATCCTCGAAAACCACATTTAACAACTGTGAAGAATATATTTCGTTATCTCAAGGGAACAATTTCGTTAGGATTGTGGTATCCTTCGAAAACAGGATTTTTCATTAAGGCATTTTCAGATGCAGATCTAGGAGGGTGTACATTGGATCGAAAAAGTACAAGTGGTGGTTGTCAATTTTTGGATGGAAAGTTGGTTAGTTGGCAGTCGAAGAAGCAAACGTGTGTTTCGATTTCTACTTTTGAAGCCGAATATGTAGCAGCTGCTGCTTGTACATCACAAATTATTTGGATTCAAAGTCAGTTGAGAGATTATGCTGTGAATATGAAAAAGATTCCATTGTACTGTGATTCTCAAAGTGTTATACGCATTTTTCATAATCCAATACAACATTCGAAAACAAAACATATAGCTCTTCGTTATCACTTTATCAAAGATCATGTGGAAGATGGAAACATTGAAGTTCATTTTGTAAAAAACAACTGATCAGCTTGCTGATATTTTTACAAAAGCTTTGGATTAAAAATCATTTGTTCGAATTTTGACAGGTTTGGGAATGATTAAAGCGAGTTCTGTTCCAGGAAGGATTTCGAATGTATAGCAAAGGTGTGTTATACAAATGTGTCGATTCAAAGGCAATAAGACGCCATTCAGCGGTTACTGTTCATAGTCAACGCTTCAACACGCTTCGAATTCGACAATTTGCATGTTGGTTGTGTGGTACAAAATTTTCGTTAGTTTGTCAAATTTTCGTAAGAAAGGCAAATTGTAGTTTGTTTACAAATTTTCATTTGTTTGTAAAACTGTTTTTCGTAAATTTGTGTCTTAATTTTCTTTTCCAAAAATCAAAAACTCCAAAAAGATTTTATTTTCGTTTTGTTGTTATCTTTTCGAAAAATCAAAAATATCAAAAAGATTTTCTTTTGTTAATTGTTTTAGTTTTTGAAAAATTCACAAAAACTCAAAAATATTTTCTTTATGTTAGAAAAATCAAAAACATCAAAAAGATTTTTGTTATTTTCTTTGTTTCTTTTTCTTTGTGCAGATAACACGAAAATTTTTCAAGGGTCAGGCTTGTGTTTCTATGGGAAGGTAAACTTTCGACAACTATGTACTAGTTAGACTGTCCCTAGAAGCATGCTGCAGCATGTTGACCAAAGCCTCTGTAGACTCAATGTGTGTTTATGAAAGCCTTAATGAAATTTTTCATACGAAAATTTCTTCCCAAGTCAGGCTTATATTCACATTAGTCGATTGAGCTACCTTACTCTTCTCATATGAGTTAAGAGTTATCTGTTTTGTCTGAAAATAACAGAGGTACAATTCGTTACTCAAAACCAATCTTTTTCATCAACAAATTTCTTACACTTGCACACACGAATACATATATCAAAGATATCTTTGATTCGACCCATCAAGATTTAGATATATGAAAACTCTGTGTTAATGATCTGACATCATGAGGCCGTGATGAAAGTGAAACCCAACTTTCTATCTTTGTAAGGAATTGACGGGGAACTATGTTCCAGATTTGACGAAACATTTGTTTCAATGCCATTTTTCGAAACTCAAAATCATATTCTATTCTCATGAGTGATCTTGATCAAACTATCGAAGCCCACGATGTTTGTTACCCAACAGGATCCAGAACAAATATTTTTTTTTTCGTGAATATGATTTCTGAATGAGTTTCATTTGCTTTCAAAGTTACCATCAACATACTTCAAAGCATACTTGTCACTGACTACACTGGTCAAACAAGTAATTTCTGTTACAATTACTCACCTTATGTTTAGGATGATATGTAATGAAATTACAAACCACCCAATAAGCCTAATAAAAGAAGCCCGTCGATACTTCTCTATAAGTATTTGATTGTAATTCACGGGAACATACACAAGCAGTTGATTATCTCTCTTGATAATTAATGAAGCAACCTTTGCCGGGGGTTTCTCTGCTTTTGTGTCGAATTTTTTTTTTGACATCACAGATCCAAATTTTTCGTTAATTTGTTTCTTATCTTTTCTTTGGCACACTGCACTCACGAAATCCTTGAGGTTCTGAGTAATACCAACTCAGGCTGATGATTTAGACAGTCTAGAAAATGACTTCGTCTCTAAACCCAAAGACGAAAGAGCTTAACCTCCATCCGAAGGTCGATGACAGTTACTATTCCTTGAGGTGACATGAACAGACTGTGTGAGGAGACGTTTCCTGGTTTCACGACGGTGTGACAATTACTTTTTGACGCATGGCAACTTTGTTGGCAGACTGGTGCGACTTTTAAGGTGCCACGTCAGATCTCAATCAATGCTGATCCCGCGTTCAATTCAAATTCAGGGTTACATATAAAAAGGGTATTTACGGGTTCTTTGTCTCTTTACGCTCACAAAAGAAATCAAATACCCAAATTCTCGCTGTTCTTCAACGCTTCAAAACCCTAATCATGGTTGGTGTTGATTCTTCTTCTAGAACAACTGAAGACATCACTTCTCAACCAATAATGAAGATTCAAAGCACCAATTATCAAGTGGAAGGGGATGTGTCTTTGTATCCTGAAGAGTTGAAGATGTTAATCGTAGCATTGAAGAGTTCCGTTCTTTCAAAGGCGATGTTCAACTCATTCGCAGTTCCTCTCTCATGGCTTTCTCAGGCAGGATCCACTGCTACATATAGCAAAGCAATGGATATAATCACCTTTCAACTGGTGAATGACAAGAAAATTCGTTTGTCCAAGAAGATCTTCTGCCAGATTCTGGATATTCCCAATTCTCAACTTGTTACTGATCTCACTTATGCACAAGTATTTCATATGTTTAATAAGATGGGTCATCAACCCCCACTCACGAAGATTAGTGATTTCAAGAAGTCAGCTCTTCCAACTGTTTGAAATTTCTTGTTTGGAATTTTTCTTCGATGCTTGACAGGTCGAAGTGTTGGATTAGACAAAGGTCGCATGGAGGTTTATGCGATGGTGGCCGGCTTGTACTATGATCTTTCTGTCGACAACTCTACACAACTGTGGAAGAATTCCAAAAGAGTGTCGAAAACACGAATGTGGTTCAAGGCATTTCGTGTGCTAGGTATTGGAGTTTGATACTTGGATATTTCTATGAAAAAGAAGGAATTGTTGTACCTGCTGATGAAGAAAAAGCTGAGTTTCTGAAGTATCACTTCCCAAAGGAAGTTTCGGATGATATGGAAGTATTCACACACATTGCTCGGATTCCTGATGCAATGTTAAAGAGGGTTGAGCCAAGAAATCCGGTGTTGGTTGAATACTTGAAAACTATCAATCCATATGTTGAGACTGGAAAATTATTGTCGAAAGAAGAAGATGGTCCTTCCAAGAAGTCAAAACGTTCTAAGAAGGATGTCAAGGCTACACCTGAGAAGCCAGTGCACGAAACTAAGAAGTCTCCTGAGAAGATTGTGCACGAATCCAAGAAGTCTCCAAAGAAGCCTGAGACGGTCGAATTGAATGTTTCGACTGTTGTCATCAAACCAGTGGAACCTGTTGATGATACTGTAGTTGCAGAGAAAATTCCTTCCAAATCTGGTGTTTTTCGAAGATTGAAGAAAAGGACTAGGGGTTCAAGAAAATCTTCTGATGGTGTGTTAAAATCTTCTCCTTCCAATGTTCGTAAACCACAACTTTCTCATCAAGGAGTCATTTTTCGTGAGGTTCCAGCTCCAGTTTCGCCTCTGTCCAAGAAACGTAAAGCTGAAGACGTGGCTAAACATATTTCAAAGAAGAAGAAAAGGCAACGAAAGTTGTTAATTCAAGAGGAGTCATCCGAAGAAGAAATTGTTCCTGAAACACCAGAACTAATTGTTTCTCAATCTGTATCTACTCCTGAGAAGACTATTGTCATACCACCCGAAGTTTCGTTAACTGAATCACATACTGAGGAGGTTCGAACTTCAGGCATTTTTACACACGTATCTGATACGGATGTAAATGTCAATATGGGTGAGGGAGAGTCGAACCAAGAAGTTGTTGCTATTACTCAAGGTATTCATGTATCTTCGATAACAGATACTTTCGTGTCATTACCTCCTTTTATTGTTCTGAATACTACAAGTTCCCCAACCTTTGAAAACATTCTTCATCAACCCTTTACAACTCTTTTTCCATCTCAATCCACTGATTCACCCAAAATTGATTCACCTGTTAAAACTTCACCTGTTGTTGAAACTGATACTGACAATGAAGGTTTTGGAGGCACGTTTGAAGATTTGCAGTTTCATGATGAAGAAGATCACTTTCCTGATCATATGTTGATGACGATGAAACAATTTAAGATTCTCAACAAGAAATCAAATTCTATTCTTCAATCTCAAGCAGATTTGGGGAGTAGTTCGTCTGTCTCCAGTATGGAAGTTGATAGTCTGTTGAAAACTTTCGAAGCAAAAGTGGTGAATAAAGTTTCTGGAATGGTTCGTGACTCAGAGACTCGACTTTTGGAGAAGATTGATCACAATGATCAGAATGATGAGTTAAGGGTGAATTCTCTAACTTCGATGTTTAGAGGGGAGGTGAAAGAATTCAAGCATTTGGTGAAGGAACGACACGTGTTATTCGTTTAGGATGTAAAGAAAGTGAGGGAAGATGTGAATTTTCAACTTCAGGAACTCCAACAGGATATGCAAAAGGAGATTACCATTGTGCAACGGGATTATGCTTCGATCAATCAGAAAGTTGACATTATTTGTGATGTTGTTACCAAATATGTCAAGTTGTACGAAGATTTGAGTCCTCAACTTACTCAACTTTCGACAACGAAAAATCAAAGCTTTATGGAAGTGCTCAAGCTGCTGAAGGAGCTAAAAGATTTAACTGTTAAATCAGTTTCATCTCCGTTGATCACTCCAGACTTTTTGTCTCAAAAGTTCGTTCATTTTGAAGCTATTTTACACAAACAACTAGCTCCTTTTTCTCACATTACGAGCCTTCTTCCGTTGATCACAGGGGTGCAAGGGGGAGAGAAGAATGTTGGGGGTACGAAGGCTAGTGGTGAAGATTTGCATGCAGATGCGAAGGCTAGTTGTTGGAAAGGTGTTTTCTTCGAAGATTCCAATAACAAAACTAATCATGTCAACAGCTGGGCCAGTTACTTCGACTGTAGTGACAACAATGCCAATTTCAACGAAGCCAATTTTAAGACCAATTTCCAAAGGAATTGTGATTGGGGAAGGTGGTAGCAGTTCGAAGCCTAAGGAAAGTGTTGATAATTCCTCTGTAAAAGACAGAGGCAAAACAGTTATGGTCGAAAAGTCAAAGGAGGAAAAGAAAACTGAAGCAGAGGCTGAGGTTGAAAAGCTCCGAATCGTGCAAAGCATTATGCGACTTCGTGCGAATGATCCTCCTGGGATGAACAAGGGTGATCCTTCAAAGCATTACAATTATGAAACGATAGAGTCAAAAGTTGCATATAATCATATGCATGCTTTCGAAAAGAAGCCAAAGCAGAGCTATGTTGTTCTCAACACAGACATGAGTCAATTGGATTTTCCCATTAATGAGATGATGTTCATTATGGCTCGATACAAAATAGCTGAGAAGTTTGATAATGATGATGAGTACACATACATGAAGATCCGATTTCATGCTGTACTTGGAAAGCTTCGAGAGGAGATTTGGTCATTAGTGAAGATAAAGAAGGTGATAAGCATAAAGCGAGATGTTTTATTCAAAAATATGATGCAAAATCTTCGCTTTATTGTTTCGAGGGCAAATGGGCAAGTTTGTGATTTCTCAGTGGCTGACTTTCCTTTAATGAACTTGTATGATCTGATACAAGTTACATTGTTGTTAAAGGATAAAGACGCTTCATATCTTCGAGAAACTGATCCTGAAGTTTTTCGACTTGGGTTGGCTCACATCAAGATTTTTATTGACAACTATTATGAGTGTTTAGCACTTACTAATGTTGAGTTAGCTACAGCTAAGGGATTGACAGTAAAAGTGCCAATGGAACTTCCTTTAACTCAACCTGAGTTGAAGAAGTATGCAGGCGGAGAAATTTGTTTGAAGCCATTTGGTTTGGTATTTGCTGGGAAGGATAAAAATGGGAAAACTAAAAGATTATTGTTTCAAGCTTCCGAAGTGGAAAGATACACAACATCCCAATATAAGAATTTCATTGTTCGTATGAATAGTTGTAAGAAGAATAACGAAGGAGATAAGAAGGAGCTGAAGAAGATTATCTCATGGTACACTGAGATTCGAAGGGTTATGATGTATGTTATACATATACTCTTGAACTGACGAATGTCGACATTATTACAAAGGGGGAGATTGTAAGGGTCGAATTTAGTTGTAATATGTCGAAGTCTGTTGTACCCTTCGTATGTTTGTTAATTTTATTTATTGAGGTGTATTTCGTACGAAGCTTAATTGTCAATGCCTTAGTATTTTTTGTATGCTTTCACTGTTCCTATAAATATGGAACTTTACTAGAGTTAGATAAGAGTCCTTTACCGAACCTGTCTATTTTCTCTGTAATAGTTGAAAGCATAAATGAGCAGAAACCAGATCTTATTTAAATCGTTTGTTCAATCTGCATTCGTTTTACTCTGATTTTGATTAATACTTGATTCCACGATTCATCAGGGACTTTTTGGTCATTCCCACTTCATTACTGTTTCGATCTTTGATGGATCATCCATTTTACCTTCTTGGTTAACCAGAAAACCCAAGAATTGCACCTCTCACATCCAAAAATAACATTTTGAGAACTTTGCATACAACTTTTCCTTCTTCATAATTTCCAATACTTCTCACAAGTACTTGCCATACTCCTTCTGACTCTTCGAGTAACTCTGAATATCATCGATGAATACTATTACAGATTTATCAAGTAAATGTTTACAATCTCGATTCATCAGATCCATAAATGTTGTTAGAGTATTGGTTAGTCTAAACGACATAACCACAAACTTGTAATGTCAATATCTCATTCTAAAAGTTGTCTTCTCGATGTATTGTTCCCTCACCTTCAATTGATGATACCTAACCTGATATCAATCTTGGAAAAATAGCTTGCGCCTTTCAATTTATCAAATAAGTCATCAATTTTAGGCAATGGTTATTTATTCTTCATTGTTGCTTTATTCAACTCTCTGTAGTCGATACACATTCTCATGCTTCCATCCTTCTTCATCATGATTAGCACCAGAGCTCCCTAAGGTGAAGAACTAGGTCTAATGAAACCTTTGTCCAACAATTCCTGAAGTTGCATCATAAGTTCCTTCATCTCCGCTGGTTCTACTTGTGATACAAAGAAACTGAGTGCGTTAGGATTGGTAGTATGGTGAGCACATAGGTTTTTCAACCCCCATTAATTGAATCCTTTAATTATATTTTTCACATCAAATAGTTAATCTGATTACCCATTCCCTTTATTCTTACTTCCTGATCCTAAAATACCGATCTCAAGGGACCTATCCTAAGGATCAATGTAAGAAACGAGTAGACAATACCACTTCGGGGATTCGTTATCAATATACGTCAATAAGGAAACCATGAGGGATATAGAATATATCGAGTGAAGATGTGGTTCTTTAACACCTACAAGTTGTGAGCATGTCTGTGTTCTACTAGATTGTCTAGAATAGTTTGTGGTCGTCATCTATACTCTTCTAGATGTCTGGTTCATCAGTGCAATAGTACTATAAAGTCATTGTCTCTCATCATTATTTCATCCTCCTCAACCCTTTTCTACCGAATACATTTATCTGTACGAAAATACATTTAGGATAAAATCAAGTAAAATCATATTATTTCATCTAACAAATATATCATGAATACAAATAATAAGCACATATAGCATTTAATTATCTAGATACTTCATATCTATGTGTACGATGAAAGTAACTATGCACTCACTTGTTAAAGTGGATGACTTGTGATTTGGGCAGCGCTTCGCCTAACACCTTGGCTTCTCCTTTGATATGATCTAGGTGTACATATCACTAAGTCTCAGTCTTATATTCCTTGGGACTAATGATAGTCTAGATTCCTCAATCATCTCAATCTCTACATCAAGATCTACTAAGTAAGGAATAACCAAATAAGATCATATCGGAGGTAGGGTCTGTTTGGTATACAGAGTATACGGTTTCGAAATCCCACTTTAAACACGTCACTAAATATAACCTTAACATTACCGCATAAGTAGATCGATCAGTATAATGACATGGAATAACTGATAAATCTTATTTATAGGTTCATAATAATGATTATGAATACATATATAAGTTACACTTAAATCAAAATAGGTGTAGCTTAACTTACAGAGGTTCCTGACAAAAATCTGGAAAATTCACAGGCAAAACTTTGACCCGGAAGCTTCTACTTTCCAGGAACTCAGTTGCATCATAACCTTGCTAAATATTTCTAATAACTAGGAAAACTCGAGCTTATGAACTTAGAAGAATTGAGAGAGGATTTGATTTTGTGTAAATGAGAAGACTGGCATTACTATTTATTGGCAATTTTAAGGTGAGGTGTGTCACGCCTTGTCTTGGTCTGCACTCTTCCCCTTCAGAATCAGAGCACATGGAACACAACCAGAGGTGTTATGTCGCAAGGTGGTAGGTACGGGTTTAAACTTCAAAATTTTGTAGTTTTTACGTTCTTTAAATCCGCGCGTAGATATTTCTGAGTACTACAACTTTTATTTAGACTCTGTCGGCTAATTACACCTAGCGAGAAATACATGCATTACAATTATCTTCCCCTAAGAATGATTCCATACCAGAATCATGCATTAGAAAACAGATGTGGATAGCGACTCTTCATGTCAATTTCTGTCTCCAATGTTAGGTTCGGCCCTGCTGTATGTTTCCATCCCACAAGAACTAATTCGACCATCTTACGCCGTACCTTCTTCGTCTTTCAGTCAGTTATATCGTTTTAGGTTCTTTAATTAACCTCTTGTTCTTATCAATCCATAAATTCATAAGTGGAATCATATCGAGAACGTCTCTCATAAATTTCGTCAAGTAGCAAACATAAATAGTGTAGCGAATACCTTCCAATTCAGCTGGCAAATCCAAATTGTAAGCTTGGTTCCCAATTCTCAGAAGCACTTTAATGGTCCAATGAACCTTGGACTCGGCTTCCTACACTTCCTAAATCTTGTAAGTCCCTTCCATGGAGAGACTTTGAGCAATACCAAATCTCTAACATTAAAAGTCATTAGATATCTCTTCTTATATACATAGCTCATTTGACGGTTCTAAGCTGCTATCAATCTTTCTCTAACCACTTTCAATTTCTAGGCAATTTTATGGACAATATCAAGAACCATAAATTAATTCTCTCCAGATTCAAGCCAACAAGATGGGGTAAGAAACTTCTATCCGTACAGTGGTTGTTGTAAGAAAATTCAACCAATGGTAGATTTTCATCCCAGTTACCCATGAAGTCCAAAGTACAAGCTCTTAATATATCTTCAAGCATCTGAATCGTTCTTTTTCTTTGACCATCTGTATGAGAATGATAAGCGGTAATTAACATAGTTTTGTACCCATCTCTTCTTGTAATCCCTTCCAAAATATAGAAGTGAAACGACTGTCACGGTCTGACTATCTCTTCCACATACACTTTAGAGAGCTTTTTCATAGACAATTTCTCATTGGCTGCTATGAAATGTGCACTCTTCGTTAATCAATCTACGATCACCCAAATCATATCGTGACCTCCCTTCGTTCTGGTCAATTTGGTCATGAAATCCATGGTAATGTCCCCTCACTTACCCATGGGTATCAACAAAGGTTCCAAATTCCCATATAGCTTTTGATGTTGGGTCTTAACTCTTGAACAAGTGACACATTCATCTACATACCTTGCAACATCGAGCTTCATCGTTGGCCACCCATAATGTGGTTTCACATCCAAATACATCTTGGTACTGTCTGCATAAATAGAGTACATGGTTTTTTGAGATTCTTCCATGAGAATATCCCTTATACCTCCCTTCTTTTGCACCCAAATTCTATTTCGGAATACCTTTAACCCTTGGTTGTTCATTCCAAACACTAACATCTTGCCCATACATTCTTCCTTTTGGTTATCTCCTTCCAAAGCATCATTCTGAGCTTTCTTGATACTTTCCATAATAGTCAAGACAATTTCAATTCTTAATGCTCTTGGTCGTTTTCTCTTCAGGTTTATTTTTCTACTCAAAGCATCAACTACAAAATTCGCTTTAACAGGTTAGTAAAGTATCACACAATCATAATCCATGAGTAACTCTAGCCAACGTCTTTGTCTCATGTTCAACTCCTTCTGATCAAAGAGATACTAAAGACTCTTATGATCGGTGAAAATCTTACACTTTGTGCCATAAAGATAATGTATCCATATCTTTAATGCAAAAACCACTACTTCCAACTCCAAATCATGAGTGCGGTAGTTTTGTTCAAGGACTATTACTTTTCTAGATGCATATGCTATCACTTTATCTATTTGGGTTAGAACAAAACCTAACCCAACTGGAGATGCATCACTGTAAACTACAATGTCTTCAGCTCCATCAGCTTAAATTAGGATTGGTGCTTCATACAATCGTTTCTTTAAATTCTCAAAATCTTATTTGTGCTTCTCACTCCATGTGTAGGTATCCCCTTTGTGGGTCAAGGTTGTCAATGAAGTAGTTATTGAAGAAAAGCCTAAGGTAGACCTTCGGTAATATCCATTTAATCTTAGAAAACTACAAATCTCAGTGGGACTTTTTGGTCGTTCGCACTTTATTACTATTTCGATCTTTGATGGATCAACCATTTCACCTTCGTGGTTAACCACATAACCCAAGAACTACACCTCTCAGATCCAAAAATAACATTTTGAGAACTTTGCATACAACTTTTCCTCCTTCAGAACTTCCAATACTTCTCACAAGTGCTTGCTATACTCCTTCTAACTCTTCGAGTAAACCTAAATATCATCGATGAATACTATTACAGATTTATAAAGGAAACGTTTACAAACCTGATTCATCAGATCCATAAATGTTGTTAGAGTATTTGTTAGTCTAAATGACATAACCAAAAACTTGTAAGGTTAATATCTCATTCTAAAAGTTGTCTTCTCGATTTATTGTTCCCTTACCTTCAATTGATGATACCCTAACGTGAGCTCAATCTTCGAAAAATAGCTTGCGCCTTGCGATTTATCAAATAGGTCATCAATCTTAGGCAATGGTTATTTATTCTTCATTGTTGCTTTATTCAATTCTCTGTAGTCGATACACATTCTCATGCTTCCATCCTTCTTCATCATGATTAGCATCAGAGCTCCCTAGGGCGAAGAACTAGGTCTAATGAAAGCTTTGTCCAACAATTCCTGAAGTTGCATCAAAAGTACCTTCATATCTGCTGGTTCTAATCGATATGGTGCCTTTTTTATCTTGTAAAATTTTAATCTTTTTTTCGTTTAGAGATATGTCTTCGCTGAAAGAGAACATTAGTATCAAAGACGGTCAGAGTGAGCAATGCTATCAAGGAAAATATATGTCCCAAACGCTTTAGTTGATCATGAACCCCGATTGCAATCGCTGGTGGGATTTCATATTTTATCCATGGTTGCATGCCTTGCGAAACTAGAGGAAGAACATAAGGTTTAGGGGGCTCGGATGGAAGAGATTCAACAGGTCCTACGAGCTACAGGTCTAATGATGACGATGTTGGAACTACTAAGTATGTTGTGAAACTTGAAGCGCACAATTTTGAGGTGGATCTCTCAACTCGGAACTGACGTCAAGCATGGTATGGGAAAACGAATGGTAGAGGGCCAATCTGAGTCCTTAAAGAAAAAGAAGAAGGTTCAACAGGATGTGAAGAGTGACAAGGTGAGCTTTTATACGAAATGTCACTCCTTACACAAGGGGTCATGTAAAATCATTATTGTCACTTATAGGTGTTGTTGTGTACCGGGCCACAAATATGCAGATTGTAGGAGCCCATAACTAGTCTACTATAATTTCGTGTTTAGTGTGTAGGCATTTCTGATTTTGGGAAAAGAAAATTCTAGGGTTCTTTTCTATCATTATTGTCACCAGGTTACATGATTATCTAACGAGGAGGTGCGAGGTTTTCTTAGCCCATGCAATGGAGGGCACAAGGAAGTCAATTGGCCTCTCTTATGTGGAGGTGGTCAAGGAGTTTAATGATGCATCCTTGATGAGTTTTTGGGTGTTCCACCTCCATGTTAGGTAGGGTTTTATGTCAAGGAACTCTCGACCGTCGGTCTTCGGGGTGGGTGAAAAAGTGTTGCTGGAAGACTCCTTGGTTAAGAATTATTTGTTTTGGCAATCGGGGCAAGTTGAGAGCCGAGTTCCTTGTTGAAAAATAAGTTTCAAGTCAAGTGAGAAAGAAGGTAATAGCGATCGAGAAAGAGAGGGTCAACGATATTCTTTGTGTGGTTCAATTGAAGCTTAAATCCATCCCTTTTACTTGGTAAACTCTCAATTCTTTATTCTCTTGTGTTTATGTTTCAATTGGTAGTGAATTAGTAGAAGTTATGCGTCGAACTTGCTTCCTTTTTGTGATTAATCTCGTTCCCTTTTATTCTAGTTCTTGTGACTCCTATTATGGCCGAATTTCAAACTTTATGGGTGTTCGTTTATGAGTTCTTTCTGTCAAAATTCCTTGTTAAAACACTCTCTTATATGTTGGTATTAGTGCTTGAGAATTGGTTGGAATTGTGAAGCTAATTGCTTCACTTAGTTGTCATAATTCTTGTTTTTTTACCTCCAATTATAGTGATTTCTCATGTAATATTTTTATGCATAAATACCAGGTTTTGGGACCTTTATTAATGCTCTGAAAGCAGCCCCTAAGTATCTTGTTATGTTGTTGGCTTGCTAGAAAAAAATATCAAACAACTAGCTTGAATGGACTTGAAACTTTTGATTGTTTTGTCTTGTAATTTCTTCCCTAAAACTATATGTTGAGGGTTGAAATAATAACCTTGAAAGTCACAAAACTCCATATCTAAGGTTCACCCAAAAGACATCATAATATGTGTCTTAATAACGAGCCTATTGAGCTCTTAAATGATCGGTGTAGAGTTACGTGCTTGGTGTGATTACAGTGTCCTACTTTCAGTCATCTTAGAGTCATCTTTTTGGTGTTTTCATTAAGTACTCAATTCAAGTCTTATTAAACTTGCCCATGGCCAAATGGGTGAAAATTTGTGTATTAACCCATAACAAGATACAATTGGCACCATTTGTACCGACCCTTAATGACTATACGTGTACAAGTATATGCAACGTCAAAGTAGAAAACACAACAACAATCGGGGACAATGTTACAAGTGATAGTTGTGCCTCACTTAGTGCATTGGGCAAGCCGATCACGTTAGTAGCGAACGAGATGCTTACCTTGGGGTTACAGATGAATATATATATATATATATATATATATATATATATATATATATATATATATATATATATATATATATATATATATATATATATATATATATAGAGACCCATAAATATGAAGTAATGTGATAGTATAGACTCATAAATAGGAAGTATTATGATAGTAATTTTAAACGTGATTAGAGGAGAGTAATTATTTATGAAGAAAATGAAGATTAATATTATCTTACAATATTATACTAATGAGTGAAGTAAAAAACTAGTTACAAAGATGAATAATGAAGTGTAACTAAATATAAAGGCTCTAAAAAAGAATAATATTTAAGCATGATTGTGTTGGTTATATGACGTATCTGATGCCATGTTATGTTAGTGTTTGCACGCATGTTTATATGTTGTTTCGTTTGACCCATTTGGGATATGTAAGTTCCATAATACCGTACTTACGACATAGTGACTTAGTGTGTGCTGACACTTGTTTCTTTGCTTGTTGCTTGTGCCCAATGTTGGTACATGTCGCATGATTTGATGGCCTGGTGAGGAACGAGGACTTTTGGATAGTTACATTAGTATTACTTTAGTGATGATACCACTTTGGACATGTCATCTAGTTTTCATTTATATTTAGTTTTGGGAACATGTTTTGGTGTTGTTTTTGTGAACTTTATTTTTGATGGAGGTATTTTTGGTATTAAAGTAACACTTGTGATCTATTTATAATCATTAAAATATGATTTTCACTAACATATTATGTTTAAAAAGTATTTTAAATAAAAAGAAAAAATTTGGGTGAAAAATCACGGTGTTACAACATACCCTATCTGGGTTGTATGATGGCCAATAACAAAGTAGTGTGATTTTTCTAGACAACCGTTCAGTACATGGTCTTTTGATGCGGGGATTGGAGTCATGTTGGCGGTTAGAGGACATCAGTACAAACATCATGTTTAAGTGAGAGTTATCTAATGATGGAAACATATCAATAAGAACCACTCTCGAATGACAATTCATCATACTTGTACATGTATCGTCGAAGTAGTGAACACAGCAAAATGAGCGTAATGTTATGGGTGGGAGTCGTGCCTCACTTAGTGCACTAGATCGAGTCGTTCATGTTGGTAGTTAATAGGATATTTCGTTATGGGTTAACGATGAACATGTAGACAACAATAATGATGTTAAATGATGATAACGAAGATTAATATTTAAAATATTGTAGTGATGAATGATGATGAATAATTACAAAGATGAATAGTGATAAGTAATTATAACTTTGATTAAAATACAAACTAATATAAACATATTATAGTGGTGATTGTATGATGTATGTGATGTTATGCAATGTGTGAAGTTGAACACATGATATGTGATGATTGGTTTACCATTTTTGGGATATGCATGTTTTCATAAACCTTGTACTAATAATTTGCTCACTTAGCATTTGGTGATACTTGCTCTTTGTTTGTTGCATTTCCTTGCATTGATTCAAGTATTTTAGGAGACCGCTAGTGAGGTTAGGTTTCTTTGGGTAGTTATGTTTTTGTGTTTTTTTTTTGTTTGTTTTGGTCGATACCACCTTTGACATATTTTGATTGATGTCTCCATTACATTTTGTTTCACAAACTTAAACTGTTTCAAGGGTTGTTTTTTAAGTTAACGTAACATTGGTGATGTTTTTTATATAATTATTAAATAAGACTTCCGTTGCAATTTTCTATTAAAAATAAAAAAAGAATTGATGCAAAAATCACGACGTTACAAGTTGGTATTAGAGTAATGTTGTGAGTGAACCTAATAGCAAAACCAATAACTAGGCTCACAATGTAGATTGACTCAACCACTGCTTCCTCCGTCACCTATATAACCACCACCTTCTCTGTCACCAACCACCATAATCATATATGATTATCTAATATGTGAACAAACATATGTGTATAATCATTTATGATCAGACATATATGTATAAACATGTATAATCATATATGATTAAACCTCTTTGTCATATAATCATTTATGATTAGGCATACCCTGTTACTGCCAGTACGCTGAAGCGTTATAGCAGAAAATGAGAAATATGTTGTTGATGTTGAATTTCAAGATTTTTTTTATTTTTATTTATTTATTAATATGATTAATATTCATGATTAATTTTTTTTAGACTGGGTGTTTCTCACATTTTCACTTCCGGTAAATATTATCGTCGAACTTAATATTTTATTAAGGATGTGAATATATTATATATTAAAAACTTAGATAACAATTAGCAATAAATTAGATATAATGCAAATTAAAACTGATATCAGAATAAGTAAATTAGTATTACATTAAGATTTGGTGAAAATGGTGCATGCCTACATCGCTGGTGGAGATGAATGAAACGGCAATCCCCCCTTTATAAAGGAAGTTTTGTGAATGAAAAAACAAACAACCTAACGCCTATGTTTGTTACTTGGTTTAGAAATGGATCAGATTAAATTGGTTTAGTCCAAAATGTGGTGGTTCAAACTAATTCTAGTAAAACAAATTATTTTTTTTTTTTGAGTTTTTAAAAATTGAGTTGGTCCGAGTTGGACAGATTTGGACTAAGTTTCACTGATCCACGTGGTTAAAAACCGCAATAAGTTGATGTTAAAAACTGAACCGCATTTAAAAAAAAGCTGCTTAACCACACCACAAAATTAACCACATCATTTAGTTTTGAAAATATAGTAACCACATTTGTAGTTTGTGATTCGGTTTTAGTCACTTTCCGCACCTATAGCATGACCCCCAATTAGGACAAACAAAGACTAAAAAATTAAAAAGACTTAAGTTTACGAGCATCTATAATGCATTAAACTGAATAAGGTTAATATTAAACTATTAGATGCTATGTTTAAGAGCATCTATAATGTATTATACTTCAATAAGAGAGTTGAATGAGATGTCATATCTAAGAGATTAAACTTTATCACCGTAGGATGACATATTGGTATTTAATAGATATGAAATTCAATAGCCATTAAATTCTTCAATAGAAAATATGATATATATATTAATTACTAAAGATATGATTCTTTAAACTTTGTAGAGTTCAATGCATTATAAAAAAATTGATGAAGTTGTGTAAAGAGTAAAATGATGATTTGTCAATCTATTAAACTCTAATGAGCTCAATGCATTATGTATACTTTAGCATCCTAGACTTACATATAAATAAGTAAATATTAAACTACTAACAAAGTGATTAATACATATTATTGAATTAAAAATAATAGAAAAACACCATCTAATTTCATTATAAAAGTATTTTAGTCAGTTGATATAAATTAAAAAAAGGAAAATTCTGGATTTTTGGGGATAATTAATTCTATTAATTAAAAAATTATGATTTTTAATTAATGTAATGTTAATTATAACATAATTTTTAATTATATCTGATTTTATTCTGTCAGAATGACATTCTATTATAATGATATTCTATAAGAATGCCAGAATACATATTTTAATTAAATGAACTTCTTGAAGAAATACAACATTCTTGAGCTATTAGTTGAAAATAACAAGATCCTTGTATATTTATGAACACCTGAATGTAAATATAGATTCATACATATTCTTACAAAATAATAGTCTTATACATTTTAATATAATTATACATATTCCAACATAATGTCATATAAATGAAATAAATTCTTAAAAAAACATAGCATTCTTAAATATACAATCCTTAAAAGAATGCACTTGATCTTCTTCAATGGTCCATAGTCGAATTGATTCCAAGCATTCTTATGAGAATGACATTCTCTAAGACTAACATCATGTGAAAATTACATTCTGTAAGAATACCATTCTGTGAGAATACATTTATCTTCATTATCTAACATATGCAATGCCCCTGTTTCAACAAAAAAATACACATTATCAAATCCTATGATAAAATACCAATACATATTTTAGTGATTCTGACAGAATGCATACCACATGTAAATAAATTTGGAAAAATATTACAAAAGAAAAGAAGGTTTACATCTTATTTTGCTCCTTCTCAACCTATTTCCTAGCCGCTTTTGTTGTAGTAAACCCGAAGATATCAAATTGCATTGATGTATCCAAAGAGTTTCCTTCCATTTGCTACAATATAAAAACATAAAGCATTGTCATGAACAGATTAAAATCGATGACATCTCACACTTTCATCACAACATATATACCAGTTCGTTCTTGGAACCACAACTTTATGGCAACAAATTGCATTCAGGAAAAAGTAATCATTAGATCATAAATTCATAGCCACTCTCCTAGATTGAAAAATGGATTAACTTTGCTAACCGAAACATAAAAGTATGAGAGAACAACCCTAAACCAGAAGTTAGCACATGTTTCAAGTAATCAAGTAATCAAGTGTAGCATTCATAATGGAAATTTTAGGGCTATCGATTGAAGTTGTGAATTTAATCAAAAGACATGATAAGGTAAACCCTAAAGTAGATGCCAATACTCGATCAAGGAAGTAAGAACGAGTTCAAGATAAAATTCACCCGTTATGCAATTAGAGTGCTTTAGTAAAGATGTATCTTTAATCATCCCCAATTTAGGAAATTGAGTGTAAACATGGGACGGAGCTTAGATTATATATAAGTTGCAAACAAACAGATGAGCTACATTTGAGAGTTAAACCCCAAGACACAACAAAATAACCTAACCCAGAAGCAAATACATGATTATCAAGTTAACATAAACCAAGAATCGCACTTTTGATAAGAAACCGCAAGCAAAACGATGTTTATAAGATTTGGATGAATTGAACCTGAAAAACTACGCGAGCTGATCCGAGTAGTGGATCTTGAGCGGAATCGACAAACATGGTGAAGAAAAAACAGAAAATGGAGATGGTAAAACTAAACAGTATCCGATTGAGGAACAATTTCTTCATATCTTTTGACTTGTTGTCATCCCTGCTGCTTTTCTTTCCAAATTTTTTATTGAACGCATGGCGTAGCAAAGCCTTAGTTGATTTGCTTGCCCGTTTCCCGAGTGGAGAATATGAATATGCACCTCCATCAGAGCATAAGTCTCAGTTGAATGTTGGCGTCCGATTTTACGATTTCTTGGAAACGAGTATTGAGACGCAGATAGATTAGTCAAATCCACTTCATATCTTGTCCCGACTGCTTGAGGAAGACGATAGATACGACAAATCGGAAATCCGACGAATCTTGCGCGGTGGTGACTAATGGTGTTGATCGGCCCTCTTGGTCTTCTTATTTGATTGTGGGTGTATAGGGTTAAATGAAGATGCCTGAGGCGAGATTAAAACCAATTTCGTATTTTAGGGGATATAATTAATTTGATAATTTACCATTAATAATTAAAAGCTAAGATTACAAAATTACCCTTTTGTAGGTTTTTGAAATGATTGGTTCACAATCAATCCTACATCCACACAATAGATAGTTAGAACAAATGAACCTACCTCATGCTAACATCCCCTTAAACTCACAATGCTACAACACTATGAATTAAAAGTTTGTGAGCATAGAACTGAACACATGAAACCGCACGTGCCTTAGTAAATGTATTACCGCACAATTAGAAACAACAGTATCATTGACGAATATTTTTGTTGGAAATTTGTTGTCGGTAAAACTTCGTCACTTAATAATAGTGACAGAATTAGCAAGGATCGTTTTTGCCTTAGCAACAGATTATCCTTTCGGAATGTTCACGAAACAGGTGAGCTCTGTCCTAATTCTGTCTCTAGTTTGAGCTCTGTTCCAATTCTGTCGCTATTTTGATGTTGCACGGATTGCAATCCATGGTTAACTTTGCATTGTCAACAGAATTTTTTGTTCTAAAAACTTTTCCTATTATAATAGTGACGGTTGATCAGTTGGTTATGGTAGAAGCACCTAATTTGCTTAGAGATGCTACCTAACTTTCTATGCCTTAATTCAACTCCTCCAAAATTAAAAATATTATAGGAAGATATAGAGTATTTGGAGAAATTGACTTCAGCTATTAATATATTGCACATGGCTTCATTTTAAATTTCAAGTCCTTAAAAATACTAAACATTTTAAGATATTATGGAAAATATTATGTGTCATTTCCGTACATGAACTATGTTCACACCTCTTCTGTTTTCAAGTTCATTTGGAATTTTTCTAAATACTTTTTTCACCATTTAATTTTTCAAACAATATATATAAACTAGGATTTGTTAGTGTTTGTTTACAACGACATGTTCTTGATTAATTCATTGAATAATATTTCAACACGATACGTAAACTAACTCTTGGTAATCCTCATAAAGAACCATGCATTTGGCCATGCTGCTTCATCTTCGTAAGCTGATAACTTGAGTTCTACGACACTTAACACACATAGCCCACATCAACACATCTAATTACATACGCTTATTCTTATTACACGGTTATTTTTGCAACCAATATTTTAAGGGTGGATTGAAGGATCTATTCAATTGGGGGTTGAGTTTTGTTACTTTTGACACTTTTGACACTCGTGATATTCGTGGTGATTATTCTTTTTTCTCCGATCCTGTAGTCTTTGCCTGCTTCCAGCTGGTTTGTCTTTTCGTTGAATAAAATATTTTGCCGTTAAAAAAAGGGAGAGGTGCACACGTGGTAATTAAAAAGTCAATGGGAAAATGATATACCAAATTAAAATATATATATGAAGTGGACACTAAAAGTCAAGATAGTTAGATAGGCGTTGCAAGGTTCGTGTCCCACGGAGGGCGTTTATATTTGCTTTTGTTGTTCCAAAAAAAAAGGTTAGGCGTTGCAAATTGATACAATACATATATCTATCAAATGATCACAACGTATCATTTAAAATAATAAAAAACAATCAATGCAAGCTATTATTTCAAAATATTTAAATAGAACTAAAACCATTGACTTCAGGCTAAAGATCTATCCAGACTGGATCGAATGATCATGTTAGGTTCTGTTTCATTGTATGGTAAACATTTCTAATTTTTTTGAAAAACAGGGGTTTCATGGACACTCCAATGCTTATTTTTATATATCTCGAGATGCAAAGGCGTTGTTCTGTTAAAGATTTACACATTTGAGGATGAGAATATTTTAAACGGAAATATTAGTATGTTTTCCTTTCATTTAGGATCTTACTAGTTTGCAGAACAAATCGGCGTTAAAAAAAAGGTGTTTTTGCTTTTGAATGTAAAAGAACGTTAAGAGTAAATTATATATTGGGTAAATTACAACATTCGTCCATCGTGCATGTGCCAAAGTGCACGTTTAGTCCCTATTTTCAAAATTTAATTCGGACCGTCCCTCGTTTTGTTTCAATTTGCACGCTTCATCCCTCAAATGCGATTTTATTGCGAACTTAGTCCATTCCAGAATTGAAATGACGATAATGTCCTAGTGTTTTTATTTTAGAATTAATTTAATGTTTTTACCCTTATTATTATTATAATTTTTAAAGAAATAAAAAAATAAAGCCCCTTCACTTTCCCCGCACTTTTAATCGAAAATAAACACACAGTCAATGAGAGGGAAAGTAGAGACCCAAATCGTCGGCCACCACTATCGTCTCCACTTCCGGCGAACCTTTCTCTCCATCTATCCCTATCTTTAGCCAATTCCCTCAGCCCCAGAAACGAGGATATCAATTTCATATCGATGCCTCTTCTTGAATTCTAATCTTCGATATGCTTCTTTAACGGAAGAAGGTTAGGGGTTTGTCGATTTTGTTGTAATTTTTGCTTGTTCGATGTCTTGTTTAGATGAAATAGACTCATCATAGTGATTCTGGTGATCCCCTCTCCGTATGGACCAAGACTCTCGGCAGTCCCCTCTCTGTCTCCGTCGCACATGTCACCTTTCTTTGAATCCAAACCATTGATGGAGATGTTGTCGAAAAAAAGAGTAAAGTCCATATCAATGGCATCGTAGAGGGGCAGAGGTGGTTTCCGACGGGTTCTACATAGAGATGGAGACGCTACCGCCGCCTAGGGTTTCGAGCCGCCGCCTAGGGTTTCAGATCGAGCTCAACCGCCTGTGTGGGGATCAGTAACATAAGAAATAAAGTGTGCAATATGAAGGGGTGGTTGTCGGAGGTCCGATTCTTCACGCTTGTTGGTGGTCAGCATCATCGATATGAGGTTCTTCGATAGCAACGAGATTTGAGGTGACCACCAATGCGTTTGATTTTGAATCCTCTTTCTTATACTGAAACTCATGGGTTTCTGCTTGCAGGTTTATAGTTTGATTTTCAGGTTTAGGGTTTAGTTAGACTTGATTTCAACTTCTTGTTTATTAAATTTAGGGGTCGCCAGATTTTTGGGAAGGAAATATGTGGGATGTGTTCAATGGTGGTCGGGCATAAGGTATATCTTCCAAAATAGGTGGTGGAAGAGAAATAGGAGTGAAAAGTGGTGGTTTTCGGTGGTGATAGGTGGTGGTTGACGGTGGTTATAGGTGGTGATAGGTGGTGGTAGCTGAAGTTGAGAAAGAACTGGGAAGAAATTTGACATTTAATCAATAGTGGCGATGGTGTTTATATTTAATTAAACATTTTTTAATAGATTAATAATTTATAATTAATAAACATATCAAAAAAGAAATAAATAAGGGAAAAGGGTCTTTTTATGTCCAGAGGGACGAAGCGTGCAAGTTTTAAGCAAACGAGGGACGGTTTGGGTTAATTTTTGAAAATAGGGACTAAACACGTTTTCTGACATATGGACGAGTGTCAATGTGTTTACTCTTTATATTCAATGGGGTAAATTACACGGATGGTCCTGTGGTTTGGGTAAACTTGCACGTTTAGTTCTTGAGCAAGATTTTTAACTCCAACGATCCCTAGTATTAAAATTTGTAACCCGCCTAGTCTCTGCTACATCTGAAATGACTGTATTACCCTTGTATTAAAAAAAACATTTTATTAATTATTTATATTCTAACAAATTAAACCCCAAAACCTACCCCACTATATCCAAAACCCCACGTTTTTCTAACCTTAGGTTTCCTTCTTCTCCATCTCTTTCTCTAAGTTATCGACACCATTGCTACCATACCTTGCAACCTCTTGGATGTCGCCGCCGTCGGCAATAACCAGTAGGCTGCATCGATCCGCCGGTAACCATCTTCATTGATGTCATGTTTTTTCCGATGAACAGGAACAAAAAATGAAGGTATAGAAACCCCAGTTCTTGTCGATGACTACCATGGCTTTTTCTAAGAAATAAAGTGATAACTGGAGATGTGCAAATCCCTTAGAACCACCATATGACTGGAATCAATCGATATCCTTAGATCTCCCTCTATCCTCCACCATCTGAAGTCCTTTAACTTCTTTCCTACATATCCCAACAAAAATTTGATGAAATTTTGAACTCAAATCCTCTACCAATAATGAAATTGAGACTAATCCACATCAAACCCGAACATTAAACCAAGCAAACATTTAAAGACAAAAGCATCACCAAATCAAAATCCACCTGTGTTTTTTGAAACCAAATCAAAAGCCACCTGCATTTTAAAGCCAAACAATTTGAAGCATTCGTGTGTGTTTTTTAGGATGGTTTCCGTTTCACTCGGTTCTTCACCTCCACCTTCAATCGATATCCTTATATCCAGACGAATTTCACAAATTGATTCTTCTTACTTCCTTTCGTTCACGATCGAACCCATGATGATGGTGTGTGGTGTTCTTCATATGATAGGGTATGAAGAAGAGTCACAGATAGTGGCACAGTGGTAGGGGATCTGTGTTTTATTTGGGGATTTCTAGGGTTTTGAATCAATTTCTTTGGGCTTTTTCTGGATTTTCTCTACGTCTTTTTTTTTCTAGATTTGTACCATGGCTAATTAATTTCATCAGCATATGTGAATAAAGGAAACATACAGTGGCATAGTGGCGGGAGAGCTCTAATCGGAGAGGGGGAGAGGTACAGATGAGGCGGTTTAGGATTTTTTTTATTTTTATTTTTATATTTATTTTATATAATACTAAATAAGACAAATAAAAGAAATTAAATAAATAAGGGAAATACAGTCATTTCAAATGCAGCAAGAACTAGGCGGGTTACAAATTTTAATACTAGGGATCGTCCGAGTTAAAACTTTTGCTCAGGGACTAAGCGTGCAAATTTCCCCAAACCACATGGACCATCCGTGTAATTTACCCTATTCAAAAGTTAACTTAGAACGTTCCCATTTGTTTATAACTTGCACGTTTCATCTCTCGTTAGTTTAAATTTACAGGTTGCACAATTTACTTGACATAAAATGACCATATTACCCTCGGTATTTTAATTTTTTAATTAATTATAATATATTTTGTATTAAGAAAAAGAAAATAGAAAAAGTAAATTCCAACCCCATCCTACTCGCATCACTCCAACCAAAAATCCTAACCTAATATACAATTATTTCTCATTTTCATTGTTCAACTCACAAAAAAATCACTAACACCACCATTGCCTTTCCACCACTACAGATCACCAACGTTGGAGAACCGCCCACCACCATCGCTGGAGCACCACTCACCACCATTTTCATTGTTCAGAACCACTACCTATCTATCATCCTCTTTCTTCTCCGATTGGATACCCCTTCTTCTGATATGATACTCTCTCGTCTCAGATCTAATATCTTTGTCAAGGATGGTTTCAAACTGTAGAGTAGGTTTTGGAGGAGGGTTTCAAACGACGACAATAAATCAACCAACGGTTTAAGATCGATCATGAAAGCCACCATAAAGAATCTTGAGAGAAGATAGAGTGTTGCGGTTGTCATTCTAGAGCCTCCTACTCGCAATCTGGTGCTGGTCTTCTCCGGTAAGAACTTTTTAGTTTCAGTTTCAAAATCAAACCCTAACTCTGATGGAAACAACGGGAAATATATGAAATGGCGAAACCATCATTGATTCTGATACAACATTCAATGTCTCTGTCATCAGTGACCCTAACGCAACCATTGATCTACCACCGTCGCAAGGTATTACATCGTAGTGTAACGTCCCAACCTCCCAAACTAAAATTTTCATTTTTAAAATAATAAAAACATCCATTTTAACAAAATTACATTCAAGATAATCGTTTGTTCATCAACCATTATTCAGAAATTAGAGTTGAAGAAGACAATACGGAAATTCGAATCATAAATCTGCTGATGTGGATGTATTGTCCCGCCTTTGCAATCCGATAAGAACCTACAAAATATTTGAATCACAACTGTAAGCACAAAGCTTAGTGAGTTCCCCAAAATACCACATACAACACATTATAATAATCAGCTAAGGTTATCAGCAAACTCTGAGGACTATCAGCGGTCCCAAATGGCTAACAGCACGCCCTGTAGATTAAGAGCACAGCTCACGGGATATCAACAACCCTGGGGACTATGACCATTCCCATGGACTTACAACAGTCCAGAAATTATCAGGAACTCATTTCACATATAACAAAAATCAACAAATAAGACCCAGCTGGTCAACATGCATATACTACCACACATGCAAGTATAGTGAGAAGACTCACCTTGTAATGTAGAAGATAATAGTGATGATGACACATCCAATAACCGGCTCTACAGGTCACCTATGCAACAAACAGGGACCAAGTCTCAATCTATAGTTCAAAATACTCAGTTTGACCTAAAGTCAAACTTGGTCAAAGTCAATGGTCAAAAAGTCAACAGTCAACCATCCTACGCCATGCGTACAAGCTACTCTACGCATGTCGTGGAGCTTTACATGGTTACGGGCCAAAACCAACCTACGCCCTGCGTAGGGGAAATTATGCCCCGTATAGCAGCTAAAGTCCAATTTTTCCATTAAGCTCTTAATACAAAAGGTTAATCCTTTAAACTTTCAAATATGGACCTTTAGAATGTATTAATGGATAAAGTTTCCAACTTTACCCATTAAGACACCCCAGTCAATCAAGATCTAAACATTATGCACTAAAATGACCAAAAATGCTAACACAGCTTGCATGGCTTAAAGAACAAGTACCAAAGAACAACTTTCCAAGTCAAACATGTCCCAAGAGTGTTCTATATATCTCAAAAGGTGATGAGGTTCTCTCAACTCCCAAAATACAAGCTTAAGAGACCAAAAAGTGACAAAAATGTCCAATAACAGGATCTAAGAAATCAATGAGCAAGTTAAATTTTTTTTACTCATAATGGTCTAGAAATGAACCAACCTTGTTGAATCTATACTTGAACCCTTGTTCTATACACTTTGCAACTACCTTGTTCTTCAAGATTCAACCTTCTAATGGAGAAATAAGCTCATAAATGATGCCAAGGCTCAACACAAGCAAGAGGAGGCTAGGGTTTCTCAAGGAATAATCTTAGGTGATGGTGGTTGGTCATGAGATGTTTTCCTAAAAGTTAGAGCCCTTAATTAGGGCTCAAAACCAAAGAATTAGGGTTTTGATATGCCGCAATTACACCTTGTGTACCATAACCTACGCCATGTGTTGGTCATTTATCTCATGTCCAACAATTCAGAATCTACGCCCTGCGTAGATCTATTACACCCTACATAGGGCAAAACACCCAATTTCCCATTCAACTTCAAACAACCATGACTTATTCGTTTCAACTCTATTTTTAGGGCTTTTTATATGCACGGAAAGGTATTGAAGAGCCCCACAATTCAATATGGTTACTTTTGGCTTAACACATGTCCAAACTAAAACCATAATCCATGCAAACACAACATGACACACTTCCCAGGAGAGAACACAATGCTCCTCAGGTAAACTGTATCCCTTCTTATACGTGACCTTACCCAAAGGTGACGTACCAACAAAATGAAAAAAACGACAAACCCCGACCGCTATTAGACACATTCTTCTATCAACCACAATCAAGATCCCACACTTTGATGAACTGAACATATCCCGCTAATGTGCAAAAGATCAATAAAAGTTTTAATTTCTGTAAGGATTCCAAAATTAACCAGAAATGCTGCCAAAAATCCTACTCAAATCAATCTTAAATCCAACCCAGCCGTTCGACCTGTCGAAACTAAATCTTGCGTAAGCACGATCATAAATGAAAACTGAAGGCGTTGCTTTGATATCCGATCTTCCAATAACTAAGACCAGCTGCTATCTCAAACCACAAGAAGCAACAATTTCACAAGCAAGAAATTGAGAGGAAACCTTCAAAGGGACCAAGATATAACCTTTAATGAACTTGACTACGTGATGACTCATCACTTCAACCTTTAGATGATACAGCTTAAATCCTTCGAATAACCTCAACTACTGTTGATAAACAAAACAACCAACGATTCGAAAAATTTAATGAGAAGACTTCATATCCACGAGCTCTTAATTGGTAGTCTGATTTTTCCTTCTTGTATGCAGCAATAACCCTGAACTAAAAACTTCGTACTCTTGAACCGTAGGTTACTTCGACCCCTTACATTAAACCTGCAAAATCGTTTCGACCGATAATCTCCCAAGCAGTATACCTAGTCCTCCCCCACTTCAGATTCGAACTACCATTTCCTGACGCATGTGATGCCTAAACCTCGCATCGTCTCAGTCTGATGCGCCAACAATGACTCTCGTTATGGCAAGTGGCATATGAAGATCCTCCACATAAAGACCAACAAATTGTAAAGAAAACCCTTAATCTCAGATGACAACCCTTAGAAACTCTTGTTGGGTTTTGAGCATTCTAACACTCCTATGGTGTACATGCAACCCTATAAACCTTGGATCTATGTTTTCTCTATTATACATGCAAATATTAACTATTCCAAGGTTTCATCCTAACTAGCATATTATGAAGCACCTATACTACAAAGTTCTAGTTAGATGACATACCTTTTGATGTAGCTTGATGTCTTCAACCTTTAAGAGCTTAGCCCCAATAGTGTGGAAGCCTCAAATGGAATCACAAATCACCAAAACACCTTGGAAGAACTTGAGAGAATATGTATGAACACTAAAATCGGCCCACTCTTATTTTCACACACTTGTGCCAATTTTGTGAGCCAAGGACCCCTTTATATATTATGGAGGATTAGGGTTACATCCATGTAAACCCTAATACCCATGACCTTTCATTTACATAGGATCCATGGGTTCAAAGCTCCATGGACCATCCATGAAAGCTTAGCCCAACCTAAATGAACTTGGCCCATTCCATATATATAAGAGTCCATATTTAATTAGTTCTTTTTGATCACTTAATTAATTCTAAATTAATTCTTGATCAATACTAATTAAATAATATGATTCCATATTAATATATTAGAACTTATAATATATTAATATAAATCATAAATATACTATTCTCAAAAGACTATCCATATAAATTGTGCCGGTGAAGTGCAACCCAAATCGACCATGTCGGGTCGGGTCAAGTACATACCAAATATAGTTATGGACTTAGACATTAATCCAACAGTCACCCACTTGGATAAGTCTAAAACTATTATTGAGTATGACTTCAAAACCTAACTGGCAATCGTAGCTCTTAAAGCCGCTGTCGAACTCTGACCTTGTCAATGACTTGTCCATTAGATAAGGGATCATATATTCCTCCATTCTAGATATCATATGAACTGAGACATGGATTATAATCATTCTCTCTGTCCATTTGTTGTTTCCCGATTTTCGATTTATGATGACTGACTGATTGAACAAATCAAATCAGTCCTGGCTTGGCCAAGCACTCACATGTGTCATCGCTAAATCATCGAGGGGCCCACATATATCGCTTTTATCCCGAAGGTAAAAGGAATGGATAAACTTCGACTCATATGGCTTGTTCTACTACTTGTTGAATCATACACATAGTAACAACTCATATCTCTAGGTTTGAAGAATATAAGATATTATCGTCTCATGATCACTCGTGATAAAATCCATGAAGTGATTCAAATGAGCGCGGGTTGAATCCAATACTCAGAACTTATGAGCACTCATGAGTGTTGTAGCACCACTTTGTCCACCAACTTGGACCTCTACAAACCAACCCATGACAGTCTTGATTCATACCTACTTCCAACATATGACCGACTGTGGATGGTTTGAATAACTTAATCATTCAGGAAGAGCGACTTAGTTATTCTGGAAGTCAAAACATGCAAAGTGAAACACAAGAATAAATGAATCAAATATGGTATCAAACCCTATGAATATAAATAAACACTTTTATTTATCACCATACTGATTACTCATTATTCATTGTTTCGGTTTTATCAACTTTATACTTGAATTAAAAACACTAGTTGTCCCATGCTCCAAGCATGTACACTATGTTTTTCTTAAACAATAGCTTTGCCATACACCAAGTATGCACTCTATGTTTGTCTATGATCCTTACTTTGTGAAATAAACCAATTGAACATAGTTTCAATGATTCTAATTTCACTCTCCCAAATCCTTATCGAAAAATGTGAGAATTTCAAATTCCTATCATTTATCGAAATCTGTTTAGATTTTAAACTTATATGCACTGACCCTCCTGTAATGAATATGTACAAAGTCACAAAGACTTGTCAACAGTCATTATAAGGTATTCCAATGGAGATCAACTCCATGGAAACTAAGTCTCATATTCAAAGTACATTGCTTTGGACATGCTTCTTACATTAAGTTTTCTAATCTTACACAGATAACTTCCACCTATGGAGACAACTCCATATTCTCATTTTGACTATCACTTCTGAATAAGAGATGACTATTTTTAGAATATGTCAATATGGTCCTTCCAAAATTAGCACTATACTTCCAACTGTCCCTGAGCAACCAATCTTTGGTAAACCTCAGATTGTCCTCGACAATTGCTTAATCATTTTAGTCATATCCAATTCTAGACCTTTTCCCTTCTTAATGCCTCTCGGCATTTGGAAAAATTTAGAAATGACAAATATTATAGCACATGCAATCGATCCTGTACCCAAAGCAAATGGTACACGATTCATGATGTCTCACATAAAGACATGATTCTAGACCAGTCTTTTGCTACAATATTTTTATTTGCCATGTTTTCAAAATTTGACTATGAAGAGGGATGCCGTAATCATAATCGAATTTTGAGAACACAATATATAGAATTTCCTTAAGTTGAACCAATCCAACATGAAATTCATATATATATTCTTGACTAAAGATGATTAAGGTCTCAATCTAAGCCTTTAGAACTGAAATGAAGTATATCCTCTCCCTTAATTATAGCAAAACAACTTTTTCAATCGTTGCAGCCTCACGAATTGAAACTTTTGTTTTCTATAATTAACATTGCTAACTTGCAACACTAACAATAATTATCATGCTCCCACTAACATGATGATTATTAGCATAACACTTATGCTCCCACTAGCTTTGACATGTACTCAGAAATCAGCTGGACTTCTAGAAATCAATACTTTATTGACTTTCTTACCAAAGTTCAGATTTCTGATACGAGATGCTTTGATAAAACTTTATCAAAATCATACACCTTTCCTTAGATAGCATGCATGAGTGTCTAAACAATTTCAGAACTATGAAAATGGATGTCGTAATCATAGTCTCAATTGTTTAGACCTTTTGCCATCTGCTTCAAATCTACTTGGTGGAAGTGTTTCCTCACCATCATTTTCATGAATCGGAGAGAAACCTTATGACCCTTAGATTTTATGGTGTATGTGTTCTTATCCATGTGAATCGTCAAAACCATAGTCACAAGACAAGGATAATGATAAATCCAAACTCATATGGACTGAACTTATGCAATCTTAACTTCTTGCCACCTGGCAGTACAGGGCCTGCCATTGCTTCCAAGTTGTTATGCAACCAATTGAGAACTTTCAGAACTCCTATGCAAAGCCAACTTTAACTGGAATGGGCACAGAATATGTCAACACGATAGGTTATAAACCTCAAGTCGTGTGCTAGTGAAGAACCTCAGGTTTTACTCTTGATTAGTTCTTGAGACTTTCAAGACCTTTAAGACTCCCACTATCCTCTTGACATATAAGACTATCTTGCCAAATATTCAAGAGATAATGCGGATTCTTTATCAAGACAAACACTTCACACAATTGGCCTTAGTTGGTCTTTGTTTTATCCAAAACATCACAACTTACCAATTTCAAATGTACAAGAGTATGACACTTTTACTCTTACATTTGACAAGTGTTTTAAACCTTTCTTTAAGATATGTCACTCAAGTTACAATCTTGGAGTATGACTCTAAGAATTGTTTTGGAACGAAGTATGACTCATCTTCCTGATCTAACCATTTCAACAATTCATGACTCCTCTTCTTAGTCATAAGAATGCACTAAGATGACCTTTAGAGGACTAATTGTGATATGATTTCTAAATCATTAAGATGATCACAAACATGATACTAAAGTACTCTCCCATCTTTTTCAGATTTGAGAAACTTTTATCTTTCTGCCTAATTTGATTCTTCCCATTCGTTCTGCCATACATTGAGACTTTTCCAATGTTTCAGAATGATACTTAAACTTGTAAGTATAACCATATTTACTAAACTTTAGTAAATCAAATAGTCTTAACGAGCTTTATGGTGGACATGACCAGTGCACAAGAATGTGTACTCGATCCCTTTAGTCCTTCACTTGACTCACACATCCATGTGAACAAGTAATTAGTCTTGATTTTCCAATGCTTGAAAGTTCTCATTCATCATACTATTCAACTTGCATGATTCCAAGTTTCGGTCCAATTGAAACTTGGGCGATGAGGAACTTTCCTGATTTGGTAAATTTAGACACTACCACAAATGAAAGAATCAAATCCATTTTCCAATATTGCTGTCAGTGGAATCATATAAGCAACAATTTTCCACAAATGCCATTGTAAGGATACTTCAAATAAATAAAATTAAACAGTTTTCTTTTATTTTAAAACTTTGCGGAAAAACTTATCCTTACAATCTACATGGAAAATTGTTGTTATCTATTCCTTAGCAATATATCATAACTTCTTAAGCAACTGCTCAAAATTCTGATGCGATCGAAATCCACCTTCGCGATCAGAATCAGCATATACTTCCTTTAAGATTTCTCTCTATTCTTTGATTCTTAAAACATCAACTGATGGGTTTTTGAGCATTCTAACACTTCTTAAGTGTACATGCAACCCTAATAACCTTGAATCTATGTTTTCTCTATATACATGCAAATTTCTTTTCAAGGTTATTTCCTAACTAGCATGGCATGGGGATTACATAGAACATAAAACTAGTAGAAATACATACCTTGTTGTTGCTTGGATTCCTTCAAGACTTTGTGAGCCTAGCACCCCAAATGTTGTGCCTCAAATGCTTCACACAACACCACAAGACTTGGAATAACTTGAGAGAATACTTCTAGCACTCAAAATCGGTTATGCCCTCTCTAGTAACACTAGGTCATGATTTTGCTAGCCATAGGGTTCCTTTTATAGTGTTGTCACAATTAGGGTTTACACATGAATGCCCTTAATTGTCATGACTCTTGATTTCTCATGACCCATGGGTTTGTAACTCCCATGGACTATCCATGGAGCTCCATATGGTTATAACCAAACCCATAAACCATGGATCATTAATCCACCATAAAAGAATTGATGATTGTCATAATCAACCCTATATATTTAATTAGTCTCACTTTGATCACCAAATTAATACTAGATTAATACTTGATCAATACTAATTAAATAATACTATTATTAATATATTAGAACTTATAATATATTAATAATCATAAGTGCCTTATTCTCTCATCTAGTCTATCCAAGTATTGCAATGCCATGCAACCCAAATGGACCATGCCGGGTCGGGTCAAGTACATACCAAATAAAGTTATGTACTTAGACACTATATCCAACAGTCTCCCACTTGGATAAGTCTAATAACTATATATGCAAATATGACTTCAAAATCCGACTAGCAATCGTAGCTCTTTCAAAGTCTCTCGGAACTGAGATGATGATGATACGCCATTTAAGATAAGTGATCATATAATCCTCTGTTCTCATGATATCAGCCGGACAAACACATGGAACATGGTCTTACTTATTGTCCATCATTTGTTTCTCGATCTCTGATTTGTTTCGACATAGAACTAAATTGAACACATCAATTAGGTTCTGACCGGGCCCGGTACATAAGTCAAAACCAAATCATCGAGGGGCCCAGATATCGCTTCTATTTCTAGAAGGAACAGATAAACTTCGACTGATATGCTTGTACTAACTACTTGTTGAATTATTCACAAAGGCACGTTTTATGACATCGAGTTACCAATGCGTTTTCGTGCAATCCATGAATAACCAACTCATAGTCAACAACTCATATCTCTAGGTTTGAAGATTTATATGATATTACCGTCTCACGATCACTCGAGATAAATTCCATGAAGTGATGCAAGTGAGCGTGGGTTGGATCCAATACTCAGCCCTTATGAGTACTCATGAATGTTGTAGCAACCATTGCATTGTCCAAAGCACTTTCAGACAAATCATACAAGCCAAATTCATGACAGTCTTAAATCAATACTTACTTCCAAAGTTTGACTGACTGTGGATGGTTTGAATAATAACATAATTATTCTGGAAGTAAAAACATGCAAAATTGAAACATAGTAAACAATCAACACAAGATAGTAACACCTTACTCATAAATAAATAACAACTTTTATTTATCATCAAATGTCAATTACATTTTACAAGTTTCAGGAATCTAATTATTGAAACTAATATCATCCTTCAGCCCAATGCGCCTCACATGCTGTAAATGCTTAACCCTGCTCAGTCCCTTCGTGAGGGGATCTGCCGGGTTCTCATCTGATGATACCCTCTTAGCCACGAGGAGTCCTTCTTCTATTTGATGTCTGATGAAATGGTATTTTCTGTCAATGTGCCTAGATCTCCCGTGATCTCTCGGTTCCTTAGCCAAAGCAACCGCACTTTCGCTGTCACAGAAAATTTCCATTGGCTCCTTTATAGCTGGTACAACTCCAAGGTCTCCGATGAAGTTCTTTAGCCATATCGCCTCCTTAGCTGCTTCACTTGCTGCTATGTACTCTGATTCACAAGTAGAATCAGCTACTGTCTCCTGCTTGGAACTTTTCCAAGTAATTGCCCCTCCATTTAGGATAAAGACCCAGCCTGACTGAGAGCGGAAATTATCCCTATCAGTCTAGAAGCTAGCATCGCTATATCCTTCCACTCTCAAGTCATCACTGCCTCCGAGGGTAAGGACCCAATCTTTAGTCCTCCGCAGATACTTGAGAATGTTCTTTACCGCTGTCCAGTGTGCTTTGCCAGGGTTCCCTTGATATCTACTGACCATGATCAAAGCAAAAGCCACATCAGCGCGAGTACAAGTCATAGCATACATGATCGAGCCCACAGCGGAAGCATATGGTATATGACTCATCTCAGCTATCTCAGCCTCTGTACTCGGACTCTGAGTCTTACTCAGCTTGGCATTACTCTGGACGGGTAATTCCCCTTTCTTGGATTCTTGCATGCTGAACCTCTTCAGCACCTTATCCAAGTAAGTACTTTGACTAAGTTACTCCTATCTCTCAATATCCTTATCCTTAGGATATAGGCAGCTTCCCCAAGGTCCTTCATAGCGAAACACTTCCCAAGCCAGGACTTAACCTCCTGCAAGGTTGGGACGTCGTTTCCTATGAGAAGTATGTCATCCACATACAACTCCAAGAAGCTAACTATGCTCCCACTAGCCCTGACATACACACAAGACTCATCCTCACTCCTAGAAAAGCCAAACTCTTTGACTTTCTCATTAAAGCAAAGATTCCATCTGCGAGATGCTTGTTTCAATCCATAAATGGATTTATCAAGCTTACACACTCTATTAGGGTATCTTGTATCGACAAAACCCTCTGGTTGAGCCATGTAAACATCCTCAGCCAACTTTCCATTAAGGAAAGCGGTTTTGACATCCATTTGCCATATTTCATAATCATGAAATGCAGCTATAGCTAGCAAAACCCTAATAGACTTAATCTTCGCTACTGGTGAGAAGGTCTCATCATAGTCAACTCCCGGAGTTTGAGTAAAGCCCTTCGCAACCAGTCGCGCTTTATAACTGTGTACCTTCCCATCCATGTCGGTCTTCTTCTTGAAGATCCATTTGCACCCAACTGTCTTACGACCTGGTACATTGTCAAACAAGTTCCAAACTTGATTGTCATACATGGACTGAATCTCGCTGTCCATAGCCTCCTTCCATTTAGCAGACTCAGGGCCTGCCATGGCTTCCCTGTAGTTATTAGGTTCATCCAAATCTATTAGTGTATTATCACTAATAAATGTATCACCTTCAGTGGTGATGTGATAACCATAATAAAAATCAGGTGTGTTCCTCACCCTAGTGGAACGTCTTGGAGGTACAGACTCATCTATCGGATCAACAGGAGTTTCCTCCTCAGGTTGGTCGATAGCATTTGAGGTTCCTTCACCACTTGACTCTTGAAGCTCTTCAAGGTCAATTTGCCTCCCACTGTCCCCTTGGATTATGAATTCTCTCTCACGAAAGACTCCTCTTCTTGCTACAAAAACCACATTATCACTGGGTCTGTAGAAGAGGTAACCAAAGGATCTTTGTGGGTAGCCGATGAAAATACACCTCTCACTTCGAGGTTCAAGCTTATCATGAGTCTCACGCCTCACGAAAGCTTCACAACCCCAAATCTTGATGTGGTCCAAATTGGGAACTTTCCCAGTCCACATCTCGTGAGGTGTTTTGGCAACCTTTTTAGTAGGGACTAGATTAAGGATATGGGCGGCAGTCTCTAAGGCATACCCCCAGAAAGAGATTGGTAACGAAGCTCGACTCATCATGGAACGAACCATATCCAACAAGGTTTGATTGCGCCTCTCAGCTACACCATTCAACTGTGGTGTTCTGGGAGGTGTCAATTGTGAGACAATCCCACATTCCTTAAGATAGTCAAGGAACTCAATGCTAAGATACTCTCCTCCCCGATCGGATCGGAGCATCTTGATGTTCCTGCCCAATTGATTCTCCACTTCCTGCTTAAACTCTTTGAACTTTTCAAAGGTTTCTGACTTATGCTTGATTAAGTAAATACATCCATATCTACTGTAATCATCAGTAAAAGTCACATAATAGCGATTAGCATCCCTTGTAGCAACTCTGAAGGGCCCACATACATCCGTGTGTACAAGGTCCAACAAACCTTCACCCCTATCACAAGTACCTGTGAAGGGTGACTTTGTCATTTTTCCAAGTAAACAAGACTCGCAACTATCATCTGACTTGAGGTCAAATGATTCCAAGACTCCAGCCTTTTGGAGTTGGCCTATGCGCTTCTTGTTAACATGTCCAAGACGACAATGCCACAAGGATGCTTTATCCAAGCTATCTGAAGAATCAATATACAACACATTATTTCCTAGATTGTCTACAACATTAACGGCTTCATATACACCATCACAAGGTAATGCTTTAAAGTAAAATACATCATTGTAATAAACATTAACAGCACCATTTTTATTATCAAATGAAAATGAAAAACCTTGTTTGTACAAGCCATGAAAAGAAATAATATTTCTCGCCATTTCGGGCGAGTAAGAACACTTATTCAAATCTAACATTAACCCATTATTAAGCAATAAAGAATAAACTCCTATCTTGGTAACAAGTGATGCTTTCCTGTTGCCCATGACTAAGTTTATTTTCCCGTGCTCCACTTGCTCACTTCTTCTTAGTGCCTGCAAATCAGTACAAATGTGAATACCACAACCTGTATCAAGCACCCAAGAATTAGCATTAGATGAGTTATTAGACAATATTGTGTAAATACCTGCATGGGTGGGTTTAACCTTCCCATCCTTTACATCTTGCAGATATTTAGGGCAGCTCCGCTTGAAGTGTCCCTTATCCTGGCAATAGAAGCACTGTGCTTCCTTTGGGTTTGAAGAAGGAGTAATGGGACCTTTCTTTGTCCCACTTGAAGAGGAACCATCAAGAGTCTTACCCTTGGTACCCTTCGAAGGGTTTTTCCTCTTCTTACCCTTTCCCTGCCCAATAGCCAGAACAGGGGCTTTTGAAGGAGTAGAAGTAGCAACCGCTTTACCCTTAAGGCCATTTTCGGCTGTCCTTAAGAGTCCTTGAAGTTTGCTAAGTGTGACTTCCTCCTTGTTCACATGATAAGTCATACGAAACTGATCATAACTTGGAGGTAAGGAATGGAGAATGATGTCAATCGCCATTTCCTCAGGAAAGTCAACATTTAGCTTCAGCAACCGGTCAACGAACCTTTGCATCTTCTGCAAGTGACCGGTGATGGGTTCACCATCCTTCATCCTTGTGGTTATCATGGAGGAGATGATTTCATACCTCTCCTGACGCACGCTCTGATGGTACCTTTCCATCAGATCCAGGTGCATCTCATAGGGGTAGAAATCTTCATAGGATTTTTGAAGTTCAGGAGTCATGGTGGCCATCATGATGCATGCTACTTTAGTAGCATCCTTTTCATGTGAAACAAACTCCGCAAACTCTTCAGGAGTAGCAGTGGCTTCACTCACAACCTTAAGCTCCCTATCGAGGACATATTCTTTGTCCTCATAGCGGGTAATCATTCTGATGTTTCTGATCCTTTCATTGAAATTGGATCCATCAAAGATGACCTTACCACACAAGTTCATAAGGGAAAAGGAGCCTGTTGGGTTTGAGCCAGAAGCATTGTTGGAAGACATCTGAAAGGAAAGAAAGACAAGTTTCATTAGATTAGGAATCCTTAATAATTCACCCAAATGAAATATTAAGGCTAGGATCCAACAAACTATTTATAGTTGGAAGAGGGATGCCGTAATCCATACTATAAAATATTTGAAGGTAGGTAAATGACGATTTACCAATTTCCACCATAAGAACGAAATATTTTATTATTAGGTTTTATTGGTTTTGAAACTCCTAGATCTTTTGAGATACATTGAACTTTTCAATGGCATGTTTGAATCTCGATTGTGCCCTCTCAAGTTTGTGACTGGGATGCCGAGGATCACAAACAAGGTGTGAATAACCATACAAATTGACTTGGTACCCTCAACAATATTACCTAATCGATGTGCCGGTTAACCACACACGCTCCACCGATCTATAATAAGGTCAAGTTACCCTTTGCCACTCTTACTAGTCCATGTTAGTGTGCCGGTTAACCACACACGCTCCACTAACGACTTGGTAAGGTACAAAGTGTAATTTTATGGGCTAGCACCAATTTCACATTTTCCTAAAGTAACTAAGATTGGGAATTTATAATGTATAGTTACTTTATAATTCATTATACTTTTAACGAGTATTTAAAGTCGTATCCTACCCGTTCGGCTAACGACCCTCCACCGATCAAGGAAGCGGTGGGTGAGAGTGGACACCCATTAAGTCACCATTTTATAGGCAACAACCTTATACCCCCCTTATAGACCGGCTTCGTGAATGAGACCTACTAACGGTAAAAATGACATATTCTTATACATATATGTATAATAAAATTATAATAATAGTATAAGTGTTGATTTTTAAACCTTTTAAAAATCTAAGGTTTAATTTGGAATTAAAGTATTAAAGTGTAAGACTTTTCAAATTCCAAAACTTGAGGGCAAGATTTGAAACTATTCCAAGTCTCTTCAATTTGTAACTTATGAGTTTTAATGGTTCATAAAAGGAAGACTCTTCATTTTATGAAACCTCTTTAGTTCTTTAATCATAATTAAAAGAAGTGACTTTTGGTTATCCATAACTTGAGGACAAGTTATGGACACCATCATAGCCATTAAGATCATGAATTAAACACACATGGAGGTTACACATAATTCCTATGATCTTCTAAACTCATATGAACACAAATTCATGTCAAGCAATTTCAAGAAAATCATATAAACATATACAATACTTGAAAATTGATAAAAGTCATGTAAAAAGGGTTAACATAATCATTATCATTTTGAAAAACAGATTTTACAAGTCCAAAACAGATTGGGATAATGATCTTAATCCATTTCCAGCAACAAAACTCGAAAAAACTGCCCAGCACGCTCCTACTCGCCGAGTGCATTATTCTACTCGTCGAGTAGGATGAATTTATTCATGGACTCGGCGAGTCCTCCCCATGGACTCGGCGAGTCCAGTCGTCAGAGTGCAGAATTTTCGATTTTTAAGCAGTTTTGCAACAAGTATACAGAAAACAATCCTAGGCTCTAATACCACTAATGGGTTTTTGAGCATTCTAACACTTCCTAAGTGTACATGCAACCCTAATAACCTTGAATCTATGTTTTCTCTATATACATGCAAATTTCTTTTCAAGGTTATTTCCTAACTAGCATGGCATGCGGATTACATAGAACATAAAACTAGTAGAAATACATACCTTGTTGTTGCTTGGATTCCTTCAAGACTTTGTGAGCCTAGCACCCCAAATGTTGTGCCTCAAATGCTTCACACAACACCACAAGACTTGGAATAACTTGAGAGAATACTTCTAGCACTCAAAATCGGTTATGCCCTCTCTAGTAACACTAGGTCACGATTTTGCTAGCCATAGGGTTCCTTTTATAGTGTTGTCACAATTAGGGTTTACACATGAATGCCCTTAATTGTCATGACTCTTGATTTCTCATGACCCATGGGTTTGTAACTCCCATGGACTATCCATGGAGCTCCATATGGTTATAACCAAACCCATAAACCATGGATCATTAATCCACCATAAAAGAATTGATGATTGTCATAATTAACCCTATATATTTAATTAGTCTCACTTTGATCACCAAATTAATACTAGATTAATACTTGATCAATACTAATTAAATAATACTATTATTAATATATTAGAACTTATAATATATTAATAATCATAAGTTCCTTATTCTCTCATCTAGTCTATCCAAGTATTGCAATGCCATGCAACCCAAATGGACCATGCCGGGTCGGGTCAAGTACATACCAAATAAAGTTATGGACTTAGACACTATATCCAACATCAACATGTGACCCAGTCACATCATGTAATGAGGATCTCAGAATAGAACTTAACAGAGTTAGATAATGGGCTCTACCTGATGTAGAGTCAAACTTATTGACTTTAACATCCTTAGGTAAATTTGGCAGCTTTGCAATCAACCCCTCTTCCTTTGGCAAAATAAACATATGGACCCTTTGGTAATGGGACTATCTCAGACTTAGCCTTTCTCTTTACCATTTGGTCAACCGGGTTGACTATGGCCAATCCCTTTCCATTGGGAAGAGAATGCTTTTTCTGGATTTCCAGTGTCACCATTGTCACTGTCCATAAAGTTTTCGGGAAGTTGATCTTCTAATCAAATTTGCTTTACTATCGTTCCAAATCATTGCTGATTCAGCAGCACCAAGCAAATAGATATGATCATTAAGGTTCATGTCATAGTCTGTTTCATAGTAGTCCCAAAGGAACTCACTATGTGACTTAGAAAGTGATTGAACATCCAACTTTCTCAAGACTTTGACACCCAACTCTCCCGGCTTGTCAATATGTGACTTCATCTCTAAGATGTGATCACACATAGACCTTGCTTGCCATTAGGGCTTGAGTGAACTTGAACTTGTGGGTTAGGGAGAATAATTGGAGGAGGTGGAGGAAGAGAAGTATGACAACCATGAGACAAACTCGGGAAGTCATATTCATTTGGAAAGCTTGGTTTGGGAAGATCATTGTTGTCTAAACCAGACATCAACAATAGGAGAAATTCACGTAAAGTTGATTTAAGTCCTTAATATAACACCCAATATGATATATTAAGGCTAGGACCCAACAAACTATTTTATAACTTGGAAGAGGGATGCCGTAATTCAAGCTATAAAATATTTGAAGGTAGGTGAATGACGATTCACCAATTTCCACCAACAAAAACGAAATGTATTATTAGGTTTTAATTGGTTTTGAAACTCCTAGATTCTTTTGAGATTCATTGAACTTTTCAATGACATGTTTCAATCTCGAGTGTGCCCTTCAGGTTTTGTGACTGGGATGCCGAGGATCACAAAACAAGGTGTGAAGTAACCATGCAAATATACTTGGTACCCTTAATATTTACCCCTCAATCGATGTGCCGGTTAACCACACACGCTCCAACGATACTATGATAAACATTAAGTTACCCTTTGCCTACCTTGTTAAGTCTAGGTTAGTGTGCCGGTTAACCACACACGCTCCACTAACAGCTTAAAGAAAGTGCAAAGTGTAATTTCATGGATTAGCACCTTATTCACATTTTCCTAAGTAACTAAGATTGGGAATTTATAAGTGTTTAGTTACTTAGTATTTATCATTATACTTATAATGAAGGGAGAATTATAGTCCTTGTCCTACCTGTTCGGCTAACGACCCTCCACCGGTCAAGGAAGCGGTGAGTGAGAGTGGACACCCATTAAACTGCCATTTTATAGGCAGTAACCTTATACCCCCCTTATAGACCGGCTTCGTGAATGAGGCCAACTAATGGTAAGACGACTTGCTCTTATACATATAATATATTAAACTTTTAATATTATAATAGTATAAGGGTGTATTTTAGACATTTAATCTATTAATTAAACTAGACTTTTAATTTAATTAAACTCAAACCATATATTTATGGATTTAATAATACTCTTTTAATTAAACGCTTTAATTAACTATTAATAAAGTCCATAAGAGTTAATTTGAACTATTCAACAAAACATCATAATTCCAATTATTAAACTAAAAATTAAAACCATTTAATTAATTGTTTAAGTTATGAACCCAGGAGTTTTAGAATTCAATTCTTTTTTTTCATAAAAAACTTTTCTCAAATTCCGAAACTTGAGGGCAAGTTTTGTAATTCTTGAAACCTTTGGATTCCACAACTTATGGAATTAATGGTGTTTTATGATGAAACTTTCCATGTTCCATAACTAAAGAACAAGTTATGGAATTCTTTAAAACGTTAATACCAAATTTTGTAACTCCATAAAACTTTGAATCAATTTTTTTTTTTAAAAAACTTTCATATCCATAACTTATGAAAGTTTCAAAAACCCTTAAGATCACAACTTTAAAAAAACTTTTGAGCTCCAAAATTTTATGACAAAATATGTAACTCCTTAAAACATTTAGATCAAACTTTTAAAACTAATAAAATAATCATATCATTTTATCTTTTACTAAATTTGACCTAATTCAACTCATATAACAAATGATTCAAATTTTACAAATAATTCATTTTTCACAAAACAAGTAATTATCTTAAAATTTGACAAACGTCATGTTTTTTTTTCCTTTTTTTTCAACTTGAAAATAAAACATTTGCATCAATATAACAGAAAACAACCCATGGCTCTGATACCACTGTTGGGTTTTGAGCATTCTAACACTCCTATGGTGTACATGCAACCCTATAAACCTTGGATCTATGTTTTCTCTATTATACATGCAAATATTAACTATTCCAAGGTTTCATCCTAACTAGCATATTATGAAGCACCTATACTACAAAGTTCTAGTTAGATGACATACCTTTTGATGTAGCTTGATGTCTTCAAGCTTTAAGAGCTTAGCCCCAATAGTGTGGAAGCCTCAAATGGAATCACAAATCACCAAAACACCTTGGAAGAACTTGAGAGAATACGTATGCACACTAAAATCGGCCCACTCTTATTTTCACACACTTGTGCCAATTTTGTGAGCCAAGGACCCCTTTATATATTATGAAGGATTAGGGTTACATCCATGTAAACCCTAATACCCATGACCTTTCATTTACATAGGATCCATGGGTTCAAAGCTCCATGGACCATCCATGAAAGCTTAGCCCAACCTAAATGAACTTGGCCCATTCCATATATATAAGAGTCCATATTTAATTAGTTCTTTTTGATCACTTAATTAATTCTAAATTAATTCTTGATCAATACTAATTAAATAATATGATTCCATATTAATATATTAGAACTTATAATATATTAATATAAATCATAAATATACTATTCTCAAAAGACTATCCATATAAATTGTGTCGGTGAAGTGCAACCCAAATGGACCATGTCGGGTCGGGTCAAGTACATACCAAATATAGTTATGGACTTAGACATTAATCCAACAACTCTTCCCAACACCATTGTCACAATCTAAATAAAATCCATCAACATACACTTGGATTGACAAGGTACCTAACAAACCGAACTTACGCATAGAAACCTTGCAATTGGAAAATCGACCCACAACCTCGTCCTCCTCTAGAAACTTCAAGAATTCCCTACAAATGCTCAAAACATAGCTCTAGCAAGTTCAGAATATCTGCGAAACTCTCCTATCCTAAGTCAGGAATAACTCGATGCCTCCTCGGGTACACCCGATTTTCTATAACATGTGATACATATTCCTCCCGTGACATTTCATTCACCTTGGCCATCAAACCACAAGAGCCATCGAGTCTCACACATCCCTTTGCTGCGACATAGAGACGATTTACTGCAAACTAAACTTCACCTTCTTACAGCATAACTGATGTGGAGATCACCATCTCCTATCTCAACCATCGAATGACCCACATCCGATCTCTCTCCTCTCTCAAGCACATGAGATGGGAAAAACACAATCCCGCTGCAGAAAGTAACATCCCTTGCCATGGGCTGACCACTCAGCCATAGGTTGCAATCCTTGGGTCAATCATCACAACGGCTTCCTTCTTGAGTCTCGCGACTCACATTAGCACTACTTCGAGTAATGTCCCTGAGAGCTCTTATCAACTACCTCATACGGTTTTGCACAATTCATTCCCAGACTGCCACGAACACTAAGGCCCAATCAATTACTAGTCTCATTTTGAAAATCATGGCCGATAGGACAACAAAGACGGAGACAAACATAACTAACACTAGCGATATACCACACCATCTACCCTCCCCACAGTTTCCTATAACCTTTTTGGCTCTTCTTGATCCCCGTGCAGATCATGTGCTTTCATTAGTACAGGCCCATACTACCTTCCACACCTATCCATATGTGTCCCAAGAATTGTCTCAAAGCTCCTAAGTCACTACACAAGACAACTATCAACCGTAGGTACCCATGACATCGTAGGCATACCTCTTCCTGTACTCCGCTTCTATGATTCCCCTCACTCATGAACAAACACTGGATCACCTTTTAGGAAATCCACCACTGTCAGGTGCATCAGCACATCCATATGCTTATAAAGCCACCACCAGCTGCCTAGATTCCCACATTGACTTCCTTATACGCAAATGCTCACACAAGACCACTGTAGCACTCCTCTGAGGTCGCTACGAATACTCACAGCCACCCTGCTATTAGCTACAAAAGAAACTTCTACTGATGCCAACCAATCTGATAAATACATGCAAAATATTTAATCCACATCTATAAGAACAAAGCTTAGTGAGTTCCCCAAAATTCAATATACATCACAGCATAATAATCAACTAAGGTTATTAGCGAACTCTGGAGACTATTAGCGGTCCCAATGGGCTAACAACACACCATGTGGATTAACAAGACACCTCATGGGATATCAGCAACCTTGAGGAGTATCAGCAGTCCATAAATTATCAGAAACTCATTTCATATAAAACAAAAATCAAAAAATAAGACCCAACTGGTCGACATGCATATACTACCACACATGCAAATATAGTAAGAAGACTCACCTTGCAGTGTAGACGATAAAGTGATGATCACAAATCCAATAATCGGCTCTACAGGTCACCTATGCAACAAACAATGACCAGGTCTCAATCTACAATTCAAAATACTCAATTTGACCTAAAGTTAAACTTGGTCAAAGTCAACAGTCAACAGTCAATAAGTCAATCCTTCAAACTTTCAAATATGGACCTTTAAAATGTATTAATGGATAAAGTTTCCAACTTTACCCTTTAAAACACTCCACTCAAGCAAGATCAAAACTTTATGCACTAGAATGACCAATAATGCTAACACAACTTGCATGGCTTAATGAAGAAGTACCAAAGCACAACTTTCCAAGTCCAACAAGTCCCTAGAGTGTTCCATATAGCTCAAAAGGCGTTGGAGTTCTCTCATCTCCCAAAACACAAGCTCAAGGGACCAAAAAGTAAAAAAAATAAGAATACCCTTTTACGTCCTATGTAGATCTATTATGCCTTGCGTAGGGAAAAACACCCAACTTCCCATTTAACTCCAAACAACCATAACTTCTTCGTTTCAACTCCGTTTTCGGCATTCTTTATATGTAAGGAAAGATATTGGAGAGCCTCACAATTATATCTAGTTACTTTTGGCTTAACACATGTTCAACTAGAACCATACTCCATGCAAGAAACCCAACATATAATTTTTCCCATTTTACCCATTGGTTCCAGCACACAAATTAGGGGCTTAGATCTCATAACCACTATCATCAACCCTAAATAATGTCTAAACTTTACTTCCTCAAGGCCCAAAGCCTTTGCATGATCAAATTACATTCCACAAACCCTGAATTAAGAAACGACCCGAAACAGGTTGTTACATGTACGCTCCTCTGATCGTCCAAACCTTGAGATTTGGGTCATTTTGATATGTTCTCTTTCTTTACAATCTTTTTCGATCTTAACGTCTTCCGCACCACCATTGATTTGATTTTTGGATTTGAATGATTTTTGGTGCAGCGATGCTGGTGCATAGGTGGCGATGATGGTAGGGGCAGCGGAGCTTGTGGCAATGTTGGTGATTCCAACGATGGTTCTGGTGGTGCTGATTTCTAGGCAATGTAAAAAGAAAAGGGGGAAGAGAACGACAGGGGTGGGTTGGAGTGTTAGTTTTTATATTTTTTTAATTTAGAAAATGATAAATAAACATGAAAATTAAATGTAAAAGAAATAAAAAAGAGTAATATAGTCATTTCATGCTTGTAGGGACGAAGCGTACACCTTTTTATGATACAAAGGGACGGATCGAGTTCATTTTTGAAAATATGAAATAAACATGTCTTTTGGCATCTTCACGAGGGCCGATTCGTGTCATTTACTCGAATGTTAATTATGTTGAAAGTAGGGGCAGACTGGTATGGGTCTCGATGGATCTCGGGTTACTACTCGATTTCCTCTCCCAATGGTAAAAAAATTAATATTGTGCAACTACTAAAATAATTGTGCAACTAATCTTAGGTCTAACATTAAACAAATATGGTGAACCAACTTGTAAAAAATTAGCCCAAATTTGTAATAGATAAACCGAATCCAATTTAAAAAATTAGCCCAACAAAACCATAATTTATGGTCCATAAACAATACAAGCTAAAATAAGCTCAATATTTGTTTAAAACAAATTGTTTTATGTGGAATAAGAGAGAAAAATAAGCCCAATCGTTTTTGTATCATAGGACATGCACAACAAGAAGAGAAAAGAAACAGGTGCCAGTGAAAAAAAGAGAAACAGAAGAAGAAAAGAAGAACAGGTAAGTTTTGATCGCACACTCATGTCTCCAATTTTTTATTCTTCCAAGTTGCAAGTAGCCAAGAAAAAACGTTTTTAATCATTTTGATCTTCTTCATCCAATCTAATTTTGGGAGTTCTTTCCAAACCCTAGAATGAATCAAGTGAGTTTTGATCTTTTATTAGGTTTATTATTATCAAAATTAGTTGTTTTGTTGTTGAATTTATTAATTGTTTTGGTAAAATTATTAGTTGTTTTTTGGTGAAATTAGTAGTTGTTTTGCTTGAAATTAGTTCTTAACATGTTATGGTAACACTGAGTTTATTTTTAAGAGACCAAGATCCAATAAATCAAGTTTCGAAGGATTATCCAAAAGACAATGCTTCAATTCCTAGAAATCATTCCCTCCGGTTTCTAATTTAATCTAACAAATAATAACCCAAGATGTTTATTAAATGTTTCGTGTTTGGATCCATTACTCTCAACCCATTTAATGTCTCGACTCGACACAACCCATTTTCAAGGTCTGTGTTATTATATTTGATCGCAAAAAATTGGTGGGACTATTGCTAGACATTTTTGCGTCCACCCTTGGCTGATAATGACAATCAAACACATGAACATGAGATTTAGAATGAAAAATGTAGGATCGATCAGATTCTATATGACAAAAATCATGTTTGGATACGTGAAAACTAAATGAACACATCAATGTAAATATAACCTAAATTTGATTAGAGATTAAGAAGCTCAATTACAAATGACATAAGAACCTCTCAAAAGATACTCTCTATCTAACTAACATCCCTTATATATAGGACATAACAAGCACTACTACAAAACAAGCCCTTAATGACACGCATTGAGTGTTATAAAGTGATATAGATGACAAACAAATGTTTGTCATTAAAGCCCATGTCATAATGGAAGACGATACGCATTTATGTGTCATAAGCTTATGACATGCATTTACGATACACATTTACGACATGCATTGCGTGTCATTAAAGCCCGTGTCATAAAGGAAGACGACACATATTTTTACGTGTTATAAATTTAAATGTTTTAAAAAATATTATTTAAATATTTACTAATTTTCAAATTAAATGACAATCACTGACTCGTAATACAAAATAATATATCATACATACAAAAATAAAAGACAACCCATTACATAATATATAGTACATAATATATAGTATGTCATATGCAAATAATCATTCCAATATGAAATAAATGTAATAAATTAACTTTTTCATTATATGATATCCATTCCCCTTCTAAAAAACCATTTCTAATTAAGGCATATGTTAAGACTCATTTATCTAACACAAATGCAACAGATTGCAACTATTCCTCCCAAACATAGGTCCTTCAAAAGAATTATTTACATGAAAACTTGAACTAGGGATCCACTTTTGCCTACCATATTATGTTACTTCTTTCAACGCCTTATAACACGCAACCTACACATGTAAATAAATATATAAGTGTCTAGATTGATTATTGATTAATTAAATATAGCACAATTCCATTAAGTAGATAAGAAACAACTTCGAAAAAGTTCAATTTTTTCTTATTTGGGCAATGTACTTTAGTGAAACTTGTTTTATATATGGATGACATTGCTATAATTGGGTAATTTTTCAAAGTAAGATTCTATAAAACGAAGAAATACAAGTAGATTACTAGAATGAACAAATCTACCCGATTATAACAACGAAGAAATATAACCAAATTTTTCAAAGTTTCATTTTTTTTACCAATTTAGGCAACAACGTTTCGTTTTTTTTTCTTAATTCATGCAACTATCCTAAACCTTTTTTACCAATTTATACAACTGACTTGAAGTAAAGATGAATATGATTCAAATATGGAAAAGATGAAGTTTTGGTATTCAATTATATATAAATGCAAAGATTTAGAAAGAAGAGGAGAAGGGAGGGAGGGGATTTTTTACAAATTAGAGACAGAACTGCCAAAAGAAAAGGAAAAGAAAAAAAAACACACTAAAAAACCAAAGAAATATCTACAGTCTAAACAACTTTTATACCATACCATGTTGATGTTACCATACATACCTATACCAATACCACCTATGTGTTTGAGTTGTATGAAATGAAATTATTTCCTGAAGCCTACACGAAATGGAATGCAAATATTACATTTTTAACTTTTCCAACGTCAGTAGCCTTTTAGGCTTAACGAATGTATATCTTAACGGATTCAGACTCTTACTCAAATTCCAAGTCAAATTCAGCTAAGAGGGAGTTTCTTTGATTTTTTTTTTGTTTTTTTTTCTTGGTGGTGAGATGTCTTCAGCATAGATGGAAACACAAGCAGATTCCAACATTTATATTTGTGTCAGTAGCATACTCTTGTTTTTTTTTCTTTTTTTAAATCGAAAAATATGTAAAAAGACATTATTAACCTGGATCTGGATCGGATCAAGAACTTCATCTGGAATATCTCCCAAAATAGCTTCAGCCTCCATGGCTTCCGATGTTGTAGATTTAGCTTTATCCCTCAAATCATCAAACATTTGTATCATTCTTGGATCTTCAACGAGTCTTCTAAGAACATTTGCATCTTCTGTAAATAGTTGCAGACACATACAAAATCATCACAAACTTTATAACAAAAAAATCATAAAATCTTGTGATAATCTTAAAAAAATACGTGATCGTTATAGGAGCATCCATCTTTTGTAACGGCAGATGGAAAAATCTCTCGTGATCGCCCCTTGCTAGATGGACATATATGTTGGCAATCTTCAAGATATGAAAAATTAATTACAATTTGCATATATTTATTTATTATACTCCAAATAAAATTTATTTGAGACTAAACTAAATGTGGATGGAGTCTAAAAAGTTTCCAACTTGCACCACCGGTCCAAAATCACAAATTTTTTGTGGATTTGGTCCCTGAACAATTTGAAATGACTCTTTTACCCTTTTCATTTGTTTTTTCTATTTTCTTTATTAATTTCAGTATTTAAATATTTAAAAAAGATAAAAAAAAATCCTACCTCATCCACCCCTCTCCATCGATAACCCCTTCCCTCCCTCTCTCTCTCTCTCATGCGCGCACACACACACTCATGTTTAACGCTTCACTTGCAAAACCTTATTTCTCTCATCGTCTTCTTCATCCCTTCAAGGAAAAACACACCAGATAACATAATTTTAGAGGCACCTAAAAAAACCTTAAGACACCACCGTTATTGAAATGATTCCCCCAAAATCAGTCAGGTGCAAGCTGGAGCAGTTTCCGATCTCAAATGGAATTCCCCACCCATCCCTCTCTCTATTGCGTTCATTACACACAAGAACAACCATGAGCTAAAACCCAGATCTGTAACACCTTCCAGTGGTTGTTTCTAAAAAAAATTAGAAGAATAAATTTATGGGGAACTTGAGTCACTACAAAGAATCAGAATCTGTAGATTGGACCTTCAAGAAATTGAATCAGAATTTGAAAATTGGACCTTCAAGAAATTGAGATCTGCAAATAATGGTGCTGAAAAAGTGTCTGAAAATAAGACCTTCATCGCACACACGCACTGATCAACATAGAAATTGACACCACTCGATCATATAAAAAACATAAAATCTCATATCTGAACAACTACACACATACACTAATGGCTGCCCCGCTCTTGGAAGTTCACAAAATGAAAACGTAGCTCCGATGGTGAAAAACCTTCGTTATAATGAGACGCTTAAGAATGAGAGCAAGAGAGGGAGGTGGTGGCTTATCAATGTTCTCAATTTGATTTATAAGTATGTGTGTGTGTGTCTTTTGTTGAATCAGGAAGAGAGACGCAAGAGAGAGAGAGAGTGTGTGTGTGAGTGAGTGAGAGAGAGAGAGGTATGTGTGTGTTCATATGTATGTTTAATTTGCATCAGTTTTTCCAAAACTACATTATGTGTGCTCATATGTGTGTTGAATCTGCATAAACTTGTCCCTGAACTTCATTGTGTTCATAGTGTATATATGTGTATGTTTGTGAATTAAATCAATAAGAGAGGGGTAGGGTTATCACGTAAGAGGTGGGGGTGGGAGGGATGCTGATAATATTTTCTTTTTTGTTTTTTTCAATTACTAAATTACTAAAATACATAAAAAATGGAATAAACATAATGGAAAGGCAAAAATAGTCATTCTAAGTAATTTAAAACCCAAAACCACAAAACGTTAAAGTTTTTGGACTAATGTTGCAAGTTGAAAAGTTTTAGGACTCTATCCACACTTTTTTGCTAACCACATCGACCATTTTTGCAGTTTTGTATTTATTTGATAATAATCAAAGAAAAAAAAAAGAAAAACATTGGGTTTTTTTATAACCTAAAAAAATGAGTAAATGATGAAAGTACCCTTTTATATATATATATATATATATATATATATATATATATATATATATATATATATATATATATATATATATATATATATATATATATATATTTTGAAGGATAGATAGAAAAAAGACAACATTTTCTTGAGAATGGAAAATTCTAGTTCTCTCCTTTGTTTCTTGTGCTGGTCTTTGTTCCCATTTGGTTGTGTTGATTAAAAATTATAGAACAAGAGCGTTTTCCTCTTCTTTTGCAATCTGTAATTTTTTAAAAAGAAAAAATTGTTATTGAGTTGATTAAAAATTATACAAATATTTATAAACTGTGAGGAATAATAGCAACCTACAGATTTTAAACTTGTCATGAAACTGCATCAGTGAAAAGAGGAATAATAGCAACCTACAGATTTTAAACTTGTCATGAAACTGCATCAGTGAAAAAATACTGTTAAACTGTGAGGAATAATAGCAACCTACGGATCCGACTTTTTGAGCATAAAAGACGGAGGGTATCAAATTGTGCCTAATTGTTCGCCCTCAAGATTAAAGACTTTAATGAACTGAATGGCACCTACTTGAGATGCACTCACAATCTGAAATGAATTTTACAATACAAAAAAACGTTATAACATTTACAAAGAAATAAAATTTTATTTCCTAAATTAAAGTTGTTTGTTTTTTTACCTTTGCTGTATCGAGTCCAGGTTGGAAGCCGATCCACAACTCTTTCTATACCTCCAACACTTTCTACTATTCAAGTGTGTGGTCGTGTAACACAAACAAGGCTAGAAATCACCATTAAATTAAATAATCATGAATTCATATAAGGGTAATTTAGTAAAAGTGGAAGAATTAAGATGAAATGGAAAACATACCCATCATATTCACACACAAAATACATGTTAGAATCAGTATCAAATAATTAAATAAGAATAATAATAATATAGAATAATGGGGGTCAAAGTGAAACTACCAAAGCTCAAATGTTGCAATATGATGCTAGGGGAATGGAATTCACAAGTTGCTCTTTATCGAAGTCCTAAACCATGGTTGATGAAATTTCACCCTACACTCATCAAGAAATTTTTATTTTCTTATTTTTTTAATATGTAGAAACGGAAGACAGCTACAGGAAGATTCTAAATAAGGCCACCCTTCACTCATTAAGATATTTGAACATGACTCAAATTTAGAAAATATGAAGGAAAGACTTACAACCATTGGGATTCATTGTTCATTGTGTAATAATTGCATGAAATAAATGTTGGATAAGGTGTCTAAGTCCATAACTATTTCTGCTATGTATTTGACCCGGTTGGCATGGTCCATTTGGGTTGAATGTCGTCATGATAATTGGATAAACAAAATGAGAAGAAGGACACTTATGATTTGTTAATATATTATAAGTTATAATATATTAATATGAAATCATATTATTTGATTAGTAGAGTAAATTACACGTATGGTCCCTATGGTTTAGGGTAATTTGCATGTTTGGTCCCTAACTTACTTTTTTAACTCGGAAGGTCCCTACTGTTTGTTTTTGTTACGTGTTTGGTCCCTGTCTTACCTAAAAAGACTATATTGCCCTTAATTTTGTAATTTATTTAAATAAACACACCCGAACCCCACCTTCATCACCTTACCTTACCTATCCCACCATTTTCTCTATTTAAATACTAGTCTTTTTAGGTAAGACAAGGACCAAGCGTGTAACAATAACAAACATTAGGGACCAAGCGCGTAACAAAAACAAACAGTAGGGACCTTCCGAGTTAAAAAAATAAGTTAGGGACCAAGCACGTAAATTACCCCAAACCATAGGGACCATTCGTGTAATTTACTCTAATTAGTATTGATCAAGAATTAATTTGAAATTAATTTTGTGATAAAAAAGAGACTAATTAAATATATGGGGATTGATTGTGTAAATCATCCATTCTTATATAGTGGGCTAATGATCCATGGTTTATTGGATTGGGCTAAAACCCATAGGGTGCTCCATAGAGGTTAAAACCCATGGATCATGGAGGAAATGAAAAAGCCATGTCAATTAGGGTTTACATAGTGTAACCCTACTTGTGACACACTATATAAAGACCCCATAGGCTAGCAAAATCGGCACATAGATAAGAACTAGGAGGGTTAGCCGATTTTGAGTGATAGTGTGCTTCTCTCAAGTTATTCCAAGAGTTGTGGTGTTGTGTGAAACACTTGAGGCATCACATTTGGGGTGCTAGGCTCACAAAGTTCTTAAGGAATACAAGCAACAAGAAAGATATGTTATTCTACTAGCTTTTATATTACAAGTACCCCATGCCATGCTAGTTAGGATAAGAACCTTGGAAAAATCAAATTTGCATGTATCTTAGTAAAACATAGATCCAAGGTTTCTAGGGTTGCATGTACACCATAGGAGTGTTAGAATGCTCAAAACCCATCAGTGGTATCAGAGCCTAGGCTTGTTTTCTTTGTATTTGATGTAAACTACTTGAAAAAATCGTTTTTTCTGTTCACTGTGCAGTGGACTCGTCGAGTCCTTGGGGGGACTCGACGAGTCCAAGTGTAAAGGCATCCTACTCGTCGAGTAGGTTCTTGCACTCGACTAGTAGAAGGCCCTGTGTGCAGATTTTCGAGTTTTGTTGCTGGAAATGGACTTGTAAAACCTGTTTTTGGTGTGGTAATGATTATGCTAATCCATTTCCAGTGGTTATTATCAAAATTTCAAGTTGTATATGTTTTTATATGATTCTTGAAATTATTGATATGAATGTTCATACATTTATGAGTTTGATAGATCATAGGAATTATTTGCAAATTGTTTGTTAGTTTAATTCTTGATCTAGATGTTTTAATAGAGTCTATAATTTGTCCTCAAGTTATGGATTACCAAAAGTCTTTTCTTTTAAAGTCCATTAAAGAACACATAGGTTACATAAAATGAAGAGTCTTCATTTTAATAAACCATTAACTCATAAGTTATGAAGTTGAAAAGTTTTTGAGTAGTTACAAAACTCGCCCTCAAATTTTGGAACATGTAAAGTCACTTTAGAAAACTTTAGTTCCAACCCCTAGAATTTTAAAAGTTAAAATTCAACCCTTATACTTTATAGTATTATTAGCTTATATATATATATATATATATATATATATATATATATATATATATATATATATATATATATATATATATATATATATATATATATATATATATATAAGATCAAGTCGTTTTACCGTTAGTAGGCCTCATGCACGAAGTCGGTCTATAAGGGGGGTATAAGGTTGTTGCCTATAAAATGACAGCTTAATGGGTGTCCACTCTCACCCACCGCTTCCTTAACTGGTGGAGGGTCGTTAGCCGAACGGGTAGGAGAATTACTTTAATTCTCATTAAAAGTATAATGATTATTATAAAGTTACTAAATGTTTTATAAATTCCAAATCTTAGTTACTTTAGGAAAAATGTGAATTTGGTGCTAACCCATGAAATTACACTTTGCACCTTGTTTAAGTCGTTAGTGGAGCGTGTGTGGTTAACCAACACACTAACTTGGATTTAACAAGGTTGGCAAAGGGTGGCTTAAGGTTTATCATAAATTGGTGGAGTGCGTGTGGTTAACCGGCACATCGATTAGGTGATAAAATTAAGAGTACCAAGTAAATTTTCATGGTTATTCACGCCTTGTGTTGTGATCCTCGGCATCCCAGTCACAAAACTTGAAGGGCACAATCGAGATTGAAACATGCCATTGAAAAGTTCAATGAATCTCAAAAGAATCTAGGAGTTTCAAAACCAATTAAAACCTAATAATACATTTCATTTTCATGGTGGAAATTGGTGAATCGTCATTCACCTACCTTCAAATATTTTATAGCTTGGATTATGGCATCCCTCTTCTAAGTTATAAAATATTGTGTTGGGTCCTAGCCTTAATATTACATTTGGGTGTCTTATTAAGGACTATCTATATATCTAATCTAAACTTGTCTTTCTTCTTTTTCAGATGTCTTCCAACAATGTTGCTTCTGGCTCAAACCCTACTGGCTCCTTCTCCCTCATGAACCTTTGTAGGAGAGTCATCTTTGATGGGACTAATTTCAATGATTGGATTAGGAACATAAGGATGGTCACTCGCTATGAGGACAAGGAATATGTCCTCGACAAGGAGCTGAAGGAACTTGATGAGTCTTCTGCTACTCCTGAGGAGATCGCTGACTTTAGGGCACATGAGAGAGATGCTACCAAGGTGGCATGTATCATGTTGGCCACAATGAAAGCTAAACTCCAGAAGTCCTATGAGGACTTTTACCCTTTTGAGATGCACATGGATCTGATGGACTGCTACCATCAAAGTGCTCGTCAAGAGAGGTATGAGATCATCTCTTCCATGATAACAACCCGAATGAAGGATGGTGAACCCATCATGGGCCACATGCAGAAAATGAAAAGGTTTGTGGACTATTTTCTCAAGTTGAATGTGAACTTCCCCGAGGAGTTGGCTATTGATATCATACTACACTCCTTACCTACTTGTTATGATCAATTCTGAATGATATATCATAAGAACAAGGAGGAGGTCACACTGAGCAAACTTCAAGGACTTTTGAAGACCGCCGAAAGTGGTCTTAAAGGTAAATCGGTTGTTACCATTTCTACTCTTACCACCGCCCCTGTTCTGGCCATCGGGCAAGGTAAAGGGATGAAGAGGAAGACTCATTCGAAGGGTACCAAGGGAAAGTCTCTTGATGGCTCCTCTTCAAATAGAACCAAAGGTGGTTCTGTCACTCCTTCTGCCAACACTAAAGAGGCTGAATGCTTCTATTGTCATGAAAAGGCGCACTGGAAGTGAAACTGCCCAAAGTACTTGCAAGATGTTAAGGATGGGAAAGTGAAACCCAACCATGCAGGTATTTACACTATATTGTCTAATGACTCACCATATTCTAATTCTTGGGTCCTTGATATAGGTTGTGGTATTCACATATGTTCTGATTTGCAGGGACTAAGAAGAAGTGAGAATGTGGACCACGGGAGGATAAACTTGATCATGGGGAATAGGATAGCTTCACCTGTCACCAAGATTGGAGTTTATTCTTTTTTGCTAAGTAGTGGGTTAATATTAGATTTGAATAAATGTTGTTACTCGTCTGAAATGGCGAGAAATATTATTTCCTTTCACGGTTTGTACAAACAAGGATTTACTTTTTCATTTGATAAGGAATATGTGGTATTAATGCTTTCTATAATAATGTTCTTTATTTTAAAGCATTACCTTGTGATGGTGTATATGAAACTATGTCGGTTGTAGATAACCTAGGAAATAATGTGATGTGTATTGATTCTTCCACTAGCTTGGATAAAGCATCATTATGGCATTGTCGTCTTGGACATGTTAGCAAGAAACGCATAGGCCAACTCCAAAAGGATGGAGTCTTGGAGTCATTTGACCTAAAGTCAGATGATAGTTGTGAATCTTGTTTACTTGGAAAAATGACAAAGTCACCCTTCACTAGTACCTGTACTATGGGTGAAGGTTTGTTGGATCTATTACACACAGATGTGTGTGGACCCTTCAGAACCACCACAAGGGATGCTAACCGCTTCTATGTGACTTTTACTGATGATTATAGTAGATATGGCTATGTCTACTTAATCAAGCATAAGTCAGAGACCTTTGAAAAGTTCAAAGAGTTTAAACAGGAAGTGGAGAATCAGCTGGGCAGGAACATTAAGATGCTTCGATCCGATCGAGGTGGTGAGTATCTTAGTACAAAGTTCCTTGACTATCTTAAGGAATGTGGGATTGTCTCACAATTGACACCTCCCAGAATACCACAGCTTAATGGTGTGGGTGAGAGGCGTAATCGAACCTTGTTGGACATGGTTCGTTCCATGATGAGTCGAGCTTCGCTACCAATCTCATTTTGGGGGTATGCCTTAGAGACTGTCGCCCATATCCTTAATCTAGTCCCTACCAAAAAGGTTTGCCAAAACACCTCACGAGATGTGGACTGGGAAAGTTCCCAATCTGGACCACATCAAGGTTTGGGGTTGCGAGGCTTTCGTGAGGCGCAAGACTCACGATAAGCTACAACCTCGAAGTGAGCGGTGTATTTTCATCGGCTACCCACAGAAATCCTTTGGTTACCTCTTCTATAGACCCAGTGATAATGTGGTCTTTGTGGCAAGGAGAGGAGTCTTTCGGGAGAGAGAGTTCATAAGCCATGGAAACAGTGGGAGGCAAATTGACCTTGAAGAAATTCAAGAGTCAAGTGGTGAAGGAACCTCAAACCCTAGCAATCAACCTGAGGAGGAAACTCCTGTTGATCCAACTGACGAGTCTGTACCTCTGAGGCGTTCCACACGATTTAGGAATGCACCTGAGCATTACTATGGTTTCCATATTATTGCGGAAGGTGATACACTTATCACTGATAGTACACTGGTAAGTTTGGATGAACCTAACAGCTAGACGGAAGCCATGGCGTGCCCCGAGTCTGCTAAATGGAAAGAGGCTATGGACAGCAAGATACAGTCCATGTATGACAATCAAGTTTGGAACTTGGTTGACAATGTACCAGGTCGTAAGACAATCGGGTGCAAATGGATCTTCAAGAAGAAGACCGACATGGATGGGAATGTACACACTTATAAGGCGCGTCTGGTCGCAAAGGGCTTTTCTCAAACTCCGGGAGTTGACTATGATGAGACCTTTTCACCAGTAGCGAAGATTAAGTCTATTAGGGTTATGCTAGCCATAGTTGCATTTCATGATTATGAAATATGGCAAATGGATGTCAAAACCGCTTTCCTTAATGGAAAGTTGGTTAAGGATGTTTACATGATTCAGCCAGAGGGTTTTGTCAGTACAGAGCACCCTAATAGAGTGTGTAAGCTTGAGAAATCCATCTATGGATTGAAACAAGCACCTCATAGATGGAATCTTTGTTTCGATGAGAAAGTCAAAGAGTTTGGTTTTTCTAGGAGCGAAGATGAGTTCTGTGTATATGTCAAGGCTAGTGGGAGTATAGTTAGCTTTTTGGTACTATATGTGGATGACATACTACTCATAGGAAATGGCTGTTGGATTAGTGTCTAAGTCCATAACTATAATTGGTATGTACTTGACCCGACTCGGCATGGTCCATTTGGGTTGCATGGCATCAAAACATTTGGATAGACCGTTTATGAGGAAAAGACATTTTGTGACATATTAATATATTATAAGTTCTAATATATTAATATGAAATCATGTTATTTAATTAGTATTGATCAAGAATTAATTTGGACTTAATTTAGTGATCAAAAGAGACTAATTAAATATATGGGGATTGATTGTGTAAATCATTCATTCTTATATATGTGGGCTTATGATCCAAGATTCCTTTATGTTGGGTTTAACCCATGTGGTGATCAATGGATACTCCATGGAGGTTAAAACCCATGGAGCATAAGGAATGGGTAAAGTCATGAGTTACATGGTGTAACCCTAATAGCCACACTATATAAGAACCCCTTTAGTTCAAGAAATTGGCACTAGTGATACATATTTTGAGGGCTAGCCGATTTGAACATGTATGTCTTCTTCTCATGGTTATTCCAAGAGTTCATGATGTTGTGTGAACCATTTGAGGTGTCACACTTGGGGAACTAGGCTCTCAAGCTTCATGGAGTCAAGCAACAACAACAAGGTATGTATTCTATCTATTTTATTATCCTAGTATCAATGTTTTGGTATGCTAGTTAGGATAATACCTTGGATAATCATATTTGCATGTATAATAGAGAAAACATAGATCCAAGGTATTTAGGGTTGCATGTACACTTAGGAATGTTAGAATGCTCAAAACCCATCAGTGGTATCAGAGCCTAGGCTTGTTTTCAATTATACTTGATGCAAATTGCTGAAAAATGCTGAAAAAGTCGAATTTCGGGCATTCTGGGCACTGGACTCGCCGAGTCCACTGATGAACTCGCCGAGTCCATGAAGAAAATCATCCTACTCGGCGAGTAGGTTGATACACTCGACGAGTAGGAGCCCCTAACAGCATATCTTCGAGTTTTTTGGCTAGAAATGGACTAGGAACATTACCATAAGCTGTTTTTGAACCTATAATCCTGTTTTTGATGTGGTAATGTTCATACTAATTCAATTTCAAAGATAATTGTCAATAGATTCATGTTTTGTATTAGTTTAGTGATTAGGCTAATTACATGAAAAAGTTTGATTAAATTATCTTGTTCTTATGAGTTGCTTAGATTAATAGAAAAGTTAATTGATTATGTGTTTTCAATCCATTTTAATCTAAGAGTTGATTCTAAAATGTGTTTTTGTAACTTGTCCTCAAGTTATATGAAAAGTCACATTTAAGTTTCATAAAACTCATAAAAGTTGGTAATGGTTACAAAAATGAAGAGTCTTGTCCTCAAGTTATGGAGGTTCAAGAGTCACTTCATTAAGTAATAAAATGTGTAACCTTAATTAATTCCATAAATTACAAAATAAAGAAAAGTTACATTCTTTTATTAGTTTAAAGTCTTCCATAACTTGTCCTCAAGTTATGGAACTTGAAGAGTTTTTTTTAATTAACACTACTTTAAACACATAAGTTATGGAATTAATTAGTTTTGAATAGTTTCAAAACTTGCCCTCAAGTTTTGGAATTTGAAAAGTTTTCTCTTATGAATACTTTAATTCCAAGTTAGCCCTTAGAATTTTAAAAGTTAAAATTCAAACCCTTATACTTTATAATATTATAAGTTAATAATATTTATATATATGTATAAGAGTAAAGTCAGTCTTACCGTTAGTAGGCCTCATTCACGAAGCCGGTCTATAAGGGGGTATAAGGTTACTGCCTATAAAATGGCAGTTTAATGGGTGTCCACTCTCACCCACCGCTTCCTTGACTGGTGGAGGGTCGTTAGCCGAACGGGTAGGAAAGGACTATAATTCTCCCTTCATTAAAAGTATTAATGATAAATACTAAGTAACTAAACACTTGTACATTCCCAATCTTAGTTACTTAGGAAAATGTGAAAAGGTGCTAACCCATGAAATTACACTTTGTACCTTACCAAGTCATTAGTGGAGCGTGTGTGGTTAACCGGCACATCGATTAGGTGATAAAGTTAAGGGTACCAAGTCAATTTGCATGGTTATTCACACCTTGTTTGTGATCCTCGGCATCCCAGTCACAAACTTGAGAGGGCACAATCGAGATTCAAACATGCCATTGAAAGTTCAATGTGTCTCAAAAGATCTAGGAGTTTCAAATCCAATTAAAACTTAATTATATTTCGTTTTTCATGGTGGAAATTGGTAAATCGTCATTTACCTACCTTCAACTATTTTATAACTTGGATTACGGCATCCCTCTTCCAGTTATAAATAGGTTGTTGGGTCCTAGCCTTAATATTTCATATTGGGTGTTATATTAAGGACTTTAAATCAACTCTCTTGAATATCTCCCAAAAGATGATCTTCCCAAATCTCTTGAAACAAGCTTTCCTAAATGAAGATGATGTCCCATGGAAATCATACTTCTTTCACCTCCTCCAATTATTCTCCCTAACCCACAAGTTCCTGAAAAGTTTAAGGTCACTCAAGCAAAGGTCTATATGTGATCACATCTTGGAGATGTAGTCAGATATTGACAAGCCGGGAGAGTTGGGTGTCAAAGTCTTGAGAAAGTTGGTGACTCAACTATTTTCTAAGTCACATAGTGAGTTCCTTTGGACTCCTATGAAACAGACTATGACAAAACCCTTAATGATCTTATCTATTTGCTAAGATCAACTTCCTAAAACTTTATGGACATTGACAATGATGACATTGGATATCCAGTAAAGCTCTCTCTTCCCAATGGAAAGGGATCGGCCATAGTCAACTCGGATGACCAAATGGTAAAGAGAACGGCTAAGTCTGAGATAGTCCCATTATCAAGGGTCTATTGCTAAAGAAAAGGGCATTGGTTGCGAAGCTGCCAAATTTACCTAAGGATATTAGAGTCAATAAGTTTGACTCTACTTCGGGTAAAGTCCACTATCTAACTCTGCTAAGTTTCTATTCTGAGATTCTTGATACATGATGTGACTGGGTCACATGTTGATGTTTTAAGAATCAAAGAAAAAGTGAAGAAACTTAAAGAAAGAATATGTTGAATCTGATGGCATAGATGGATTTCTATCGCATAGTTTGAAGATCGGATTCTTGAGCTACTTCTTAAGAGTTATGATATATTGCTTAGGAATAAATAACAACAAAGTTTTCATGTGCTTTTGCATTGTAAGGATAGTTTTTCCGCAAAGTTTTAAAATAAAAGAAATTTTTTTTTTGATTTTATTTATTTTAAAATATCCTTACAATGGCATTTGTGAAAACTTTTGTTGCTTATAAGATTCCATTAAGAGCAAGAGTGGAAATATGAATTTGATTCTTTCATTTGTGGTAGTGTCTAAATTTACCAAATAAGGAAAGATTCTCATCACCTAAGTTTCAGTTGGATAGAAACTTGGAATCATGCAAGTTGTATAGCATGATGAATAAGAACTTTCAAGCATTGGAAAAATTAAGACTACCTACTTGTTCACATGGATGTGTGAGTCAAGTAAAGGATCGAGTACACATTCTTATGCACTGATCAAGCCCACCACCAATAATCGTTAAGACTATTCGTCATTATTTACTAAAATTCAGTAAATATGGTTATACTTACAAGCTTAAGTGTAATTCTGAGACATTGGAAAAGGTTTCAATGTATGGCAGAGCGAATAAGAAGAATCAACTTAGGCAGAAAGATAAAAGTTTCTCAAATCTGAAAAGATGGGAGAGTACTTTAGTATCATGTTATATAATCATCTTAATGATTAAGAGACCTTATCACAATTCATCCTCTAAGTGCATTTTGGTAGCTAAGAAGAGGAGCTATGAATTGTTGAAGTGGTTAAATCAAGAAAATGATTTATACTTCGTTCCAAAAACAATTCTTAGAGTTATACTCTAAGATTGTAACTTGAGTGACATGTCTTAAAGAAGGTTTAATAAACTTGTAAAATGTAAGAGTAAAAGTTTTCTACTCTTGTACATTTGAAATTGGTAAGTTGTGATGTTTTGGATAAAACAAAGACCAACTAAGGCCAATTGTGGGAAGTGTTTGTCTTGATTAGAATCCACACTATCTCTTGAATATCTGACAAGAAAGTCTTATATGTCAAGAGGACAGTGGGAGTCTTAAAGGTCTTGAAAGTCTCAAGAACTAATCAAGAATAAAACCTGAACTTCTTCACTAGCACACAACTTGAGGTTTATAACCTATCGTGTCGACATGTCTGTGCCTATTCAAGTTGGCTTTGCATAGGAGTTCTGAGAGTTCTCAATTGGTTGCACAGCTACTTGGAAGCAATGGCAGACCCTTGAGCTGCCAAATGGCAAGAATTTAAGATTGCACAAGTTTAATCCATATAAGTGTGGATTTGTCAGTAACCTTGTCTTGTGATTATGGTTTTGACAAAATTCATATGGATAGGAACTCATACACCATAAAATCTAAGTGTCATAAGGTTTCTCTCCGATTCATGAAAATGATGGTGAGGAAACACTTTCACTAAGTAGATTTTAGCTAGATAGCAATTGTGATATTTGCATTCTCAAAGTCGTTAGTGGAGCGTGTGTTGTTAACCAGCACACTAACATGGACTTGTGAGAAGTGGTAAAGGTCTAAACAATCGAGACTATGATTACGGCATCCCTTTTCATAGTTTTTAAAATTGTTTAGACACACCTGTGAGCTATCTAAGATAAGGTGTATGATATTGATAAAGTTTTATCAAAGCAATCTAGTATCAGAAATCTGAACTTTGGTAAGAAAGTCAATAAAGTATTAATTTCTAGAAGTCCAGCTGATTTCTGATTACATGTCAAAGCTAGTGGGAGCATGAGTGTTATGCTAATAATCATCATGTTAGTGGGAGCATGATAATTATCATAAAGATTGCAAGTTAGCAATGTTAATTATAGAAAACAAAAGTTTCAATTTGTGAGGCTGTAGGGGTTGAAAAAGTTGTTTTGCTATAATTAAGGGAGAGGAAATTATACTTCATTTCAATTCTAAAAGCTTAGATTGAGGTTTTAAGTCGTATTTAGTCAAGGATATATATATATATGAATTTCATGTTGGAATGACTCAACATAAGGAAATTCTATATATGGGTCCATTATTTGCGTTCTAAAATTCGATTATGATTACGACATCCCTTTTCATAATCTGAATTATGAGAACTTGGCAAATAGAAATGGAAATGTTATAGCAAAAGACTGGTTTAGTCTTTATGTGAGACATCATGACTCGTGTCCCATATGCTTCGGATATAGGATCGATTACATGTGCTATATTTATCCTTTCTAAAATTTTCCAAATGCCTGGGGCATTAAGAAGGGAAAAGGTCTAGAACTGGATATGACTAAAAGGATTAAGCAATTGTCGAGGACAATCTAAGGTTTACCAAAGATTGGTTGCTCAAGGACAGTTGGAAGTATAGTGTTAATTCTGGAAGGACCATATTGACATAATCTGTAAGGAGGCAACTCTTGTTCAGAAGTGATAGTCAAAATGGAATATGGAAATGTTTCAAAGTTGGAAATTATTCAATCTGTGTAAGATTAGGAAACTTAATGCAAGAAGGATGTTTCCAAGGAGTTGATCTCCTTGGAATGCTCTGTAATGGTTGTTGTCAAGTCTTTCTGACTCTGTGCATAATCATTACAGGAGGATCAATGCATATAAGTTTAGAATCTAACAGATTTCAGTAAATGTCATGAATTTGGAATTCTTGCATTTGCAGTAAGGATTTGGGACTGTGAAAGAGGATCATTGGAGTTATGTTCAATTGATCTAATTCACAAAGTGAAGATCATAGACAAACATAGTATGCATACTTGGTGTATGGCATGACTAGTGTTTAGAAAACATAGTGTACATGCTTGGAGCATGGGACAACTATTGTTTTAAATTCAAGAATAAAGTTGATAGCTGAAACAGTATACAATGAATAATGTGTAATCATATGGTGATAAATAAAAGGTGTTTTATTTATGTTCATAGGTTTTGATACCATATTAGATTCTATTATTATTGTGTTTCATTTTGCATGTTTTGACTTCCAGAATAACTAGGTCGTTCTTCCTGATTGACTAAGTTATTCAAACTATCCACAGTCGGTCATATGTTGGAAGTAGATATGAATCAAGACTGTCATGGGTTGGCTTGTAGAGGTCTAAGATGTTGGACAAGGGGCTACAACACTCATGAGTGCTCATAAGTTCTGAGTATTGGATTCAACCCGCGCTCATTGGAATCACTTCATGGATTTTATCACGAGTGATCATGAGACGATAATATCTTATATTCTTCAAACCTAGAGATATGAGTTGTTACTATGAGTTGGTTGTACATTGATTGCATGAAAACGTATTCGGTAACTCGGTGTTATAAAACGTGCCTTTGTGTATGATTCAACAAGTAGTAGAACAAGCCATATGAGTCGAAGTTTATCCATTCCTTTTACCTTCAGGATAAAAGCGATATCTGTGGGCCCCTCGATGATTTGATGATGACAAATGGAAGTGCTCGGCCGAGCCAAGACTGATTTGATTTGTTCAATTAGTCAGTCGTCATAAATCGGAAATCGGGAAACAACAAATGGACAGAGAGAATGATTATAATCCATGTCTTAGTCCATATGATATCTAGAATGGAGGAATATATGATCCCTTATCTAATGGACAAGTCATTGACAAAGGTCAGAGTTCATCTACAAGGTCAGAGTTCGACAGCGGCTTTTGAGAGCTACGATTGCCAGTTGGTTCCTGAAGTCATACGCAATAATAGTTTTAGACTTATCCAAGTGGGAGACTGTTGGATTAGTGTCTAAGTCCATAACTATAATTGGTATGTACTTGACCCGACTCGGCATGGTCCATTTGGGTTGCATGGCATCGGAACATTTGGATAGACCGTTTATGAGGAAAAGACATTTTGTGACATATTAATATATTATAAGTTCTAATATATTAATATGAAATCATGTTATTTAATTATTATTGGTCAAGAATTAATTTGGACTTAATTTAGTGATCAAAAAGAGACTAATTAAATATATGGGGATTGATTGTGTAAATCATTCATTCTTATATATGTGGGCTTATGATCCAAGATTCCTTTATGTTGGGTTTAACCCATGTGGTGATCCATGGATACTCCATGGAGGTTGAAACCCATGGAGCATAAGGAATGGGTAAAGTCATGAGTTACATGGTGTAACCCTAATAGCCACACTATATAAGAACCCCTTTAGTTCAAGAAATTGGCACCAGTGATACATATTTTGAGGGCTAGCCGATTTGAACATGTGTGTCTTCTTCTCATGGTTATTCCAAGAGTTCATGATGTTGTGTGAACCATTTGAGGTGGCACACTTGGGGCACTAGGCTCTCAAGCTTCATGGAGTCAAGCAACAACAACAAGGTATGTATTCTATCTATTTTATTATCCTAGTATCAATGTTTTGGTATGCTAGTTAGGATAATACCTTGGATAATCATATTTGCATGTATAATAGAGAAAACATAGATCCAAGGTATTTAGGGTTGCATGTACACTTAGGAGTGTTAGAATGCTCAAAACCCAACAATGACATCCCAACTCTGCAGGAAGTAAAGTCATGGCTTGGGAAGTGTTTCGCTATGATGGACCTTGGAGAAGCTACCTATATCCTAGGGATAATGATTCTGAGAGACAGGAGTAAGAGGCTAATTGGACTTAGTCAAAGTACCTACTTGGATAAGGTGTTGAATAGGTTCAGCATGCAGGATTCCAATAAAAGGGAGTTACCGATCCAGAGTAACGCCAGACTGAGTAAGACTCAGAGCCCGAGTGCAGAGGCTGAGATAGCAGAGATGAGTCGAGTACCGTATGCTTCCGCTGTAGGCTTGATCATGTATGCTATGACTTGTACTCGTCCTGATGTGGCCTTTGCTTTGAGCATGGTCAGCAGATATCAGGGGAACCCTGGTAAGGCTCACTGGACTTTGGTAAAGAACATTCTCAAGTACCTGCAGAGGACTAAGGACTGGTTCCTTACCCTCGGTGGGAGTGATGACTTGAGATTAGTGGGGTATAGTGATGCTAGCTTCCAAACTGATAGGGATAATTTCCGCTCTCAGTCAGGCTGGGTCTTTTCCTTAAATGGAGGAGCAATTACCTGGAAAAGTTCCAAGCAGGAGACAGTGGCTGATTCAACATGCGAATCAGAGTACATAGCAGCAAGCGAGGCAGCGAAGGAGGCGATATGGCTGAAGAACATAATTGGAGACCTTGGATTTGTACCACCTATAAAGGAGCCTATGGAGATTTTCTGTGATAGTGAAAGTGCAGTTGCCTTAGCCAAGGAACCAAGGGATCACGGGAGATCCAGAAACATCGACAAAAAATACCATTTCATTATACATCGAATAGAAGAAGGAATCCTCGTGGCAAAGAGGGCATCATCGGATGAGAACCCAGCAGATCCCCTCACGAAGGGACTGAGTAGGGTTAAGCATCTTCAGCATGCGAGGCGTATTGGGCTAAAGGATGATATTAGTTTTAGAAATTAGATAGCTTTTGAAATTTGTAAAGTGTAATTGACATTTGATGATTAAATAAAAGTTGTTATTTCTTTATAAGTAAAGTGTTACTATCTTCTGTCGATCGTTTACTATCATTTCAGTTTTTACATGTTTTGACTTCCAGAATAATTATGTTATGGTATATCATATTATTCAAACCATCCACAGTTATTCATACTTTGGAAGTAGGTAATGAGGCAAGACTGTCATGAATGGGTCTGTAGTTTGTTTGGGACAAAGGGGCTGCAATGTTCATGAGTACTCCTGGAATAGTGATTCGAGTATTGGATTCAACCCACGCTCACTTGTATCACTTCATGGAATTTATCTCGAGTGATCGTGAGACAGTAATATCATATAAGTCTTCAAACCTAGAGATATGAGTTGTTGAATATGAGTTGGTTATACATTGATTGTACGAAAACGCATTGGTAACTCGATGTTATAAAACGTGCTTTTGTGTATGATTCAACAAGTAGTTTATACAAGCATATGAGTCAAAGTTTATCTGTTCCTTCTAGTCCTTGGAGGATTAGAAGCGATATCTGGGCCCCTCGATGATTTTGTTTTGACTTATGTACCAGGCCCGGTCAGAACCAAATTGATATGTTCAGTTTAGTTCTGTCAAACAAATAGGAAATCGGAAAGCAAACTGTTGGAGAATAAGTACGACATTGCTCCATGTATTTGTCAGGCTGATATCTTGAGAGCAGAGGATTATATGATCACTTATCTTAAATGGTTGGTCATCTTAGTTCCGCAAGACTTTGAAAGAGCTACAATTGTTGATCGGTTCCTGAAGTCATACTTGCAGTTATAGTTATTAGACTTATCTAAGTGGGAGACTGTTGGATAAGGTGTCTAAGTCCATAACTATTTCTGGTATGTACTTGACCCAGTTGGCATGGTCCATTTGGGTTGCATGGCATCATGATAATTGGATAGATAAAATGAGAAGGACACTTATGATTTGTTAATATATTATAAGTTATAATATATTAATATGAAATCATATTATTTAATTAGTATTGATTAAGAATTAATTTGGAATTAATTTTGTGATAAAAAAGAGACTAATTAAATATATGGGGATTGATTGTGTAAATCATCCATTCTTATATAGTGGGCTAATCATCCATGGTTTATTGGATTGGGCTAAAACTCATAGGGTGCTCCATGGATGCTCCATGGAGGTTAAAACCCATGGATCATGGAGGAAATGAAAAGTCATGTCAATTAGGGTTTACATGGTGTAACCCTACTTGTGACACACTATATAAAAACCCCATATGCTAGCAAAATTGGCACATAGATAAGAACTAGGAGGGCTAGTCGATTTTGAGTGATAGTGTGCTTCTCTCAAGTTATTCCAAGAGTTGTGGTGTTGTGTGAAACATTTGAGGCATCACATTTGGGGTGCTAGGCTCACAAAGTTCTTAAGGAATCCAAGCAACAAGAAAGGTATGTTATTCTACTAGCTTTTATATTACAAGTACCCCATGCCATGCTAGTTAGGATAAGAACCTTGGAAAAATCAAATTTGCATGTATCTTAGTAAGACATAGATCCAAGGTTTCTAGGGTTGCATGTACACCATAGGAATGTTAGAATGCTCAAAACCCATCAATAATAGCTTTATAAAACAAAAATAGTAATCCCATCAAAAGGAACCACTCTACTGCCCCTCCATGTTCTTCTTTTCTGAGGGGGTTTTAGGGCTCTTGTCTTTGTATCTGGTCAAACTCTGGATGTTAACAGATATTGAATTATTAAAAAAAGATAAATTTAGCAAATACAGATAAAATAACTAAAAGATACTAATCATGGAACTATTTTTTTGTTAACAAACTGAAGATAGAGTGCAAGACACCAGATATTAGATGTATAGAGTGAAGAACATGAATCATTGAAGGAAATAATATATGAGAATATAACTAAAAACGGAAAGCCCGTGAATCTTTTAACATAAAGAAGATTTAGTGAAACCAACCCCAATACTATGATGAACAATTTCATTATGTTTGTTCTAAGAGGGAAAAAATAAATTGTTGATATGCATCTTTTAACATAATGAAGATTTTTAAAATTAATGCTTGTTACCTTTTCAAACAGTTGGTATGATAAGACATCAGTCTTAACAGAACAAAAACCACAATATATGTTAGATTAGGTGTCTAAGCCCATTATGAGAATAATATATTAATTAGAAATATTATTATTTAATTAAGAATTAATCAGAAATTAATTGGAATTAATTTTGGGATTAACTAGATTAATTAAAAGTATAGGGGTTAAAGTATAATTGTTCAATAGTTGAACAAGAAGCATTCCAGAACCTTCCTATAGCCTTGGACAGTTTTTTGTAGGGTCTAGGGTTTCTAGAACTATCCTTGAAGGATAATTAGGAAACTGGATAATTACCAAAAGGAAATAATATTATTTTATTCCATTTAGTGTTATCTAGGGTTTCCAAGTTGCACTATATAAGGATTCATATACCTAGTTATTTTGGCCATGTCTTCTATACTTAAGGATAGCCAAATTCTGATCTCTCTCCTCTCTCTCTCTCTCTATCTCTCTATCTCTCTCTCTCTCTCTCTCTCTCTCTCTCTCTCTCTCTTCAAGTTTCCTTAGTTTCTAGGGTTTGGGTGTGAACCATTAAAGGCACGACACTTGTGGTGCTAGCTTCCAAATCAAAGAAGAAAGGTTTTTTGATTGTTTACTACAACAATCAAACAGGTATGTAATTTCTATTTTTTTTTGTCAATTTTAGAAATACCAAGGGTTCATAGGGTTCTTATTGTTCAATAGAATGTTACTTCAATAGTATTATGACATAGATCTAATAGGTTACATGTACCCTTAAGTGTTAAGGATTTATCCGCGTTATTGCCTGTAAAACCCATAAATAAAATCTTGCATCTTTTCAACTTGATTGTCATTTTTGGCCGAAAAATAAATAAAAAGTTTGGTTTGTTAGATTCTAGGATTTGGCCAAAATCGGAATTAAATTCCATTCCAAACCCACATTGGGTTGCAAATGAGGACACTGGTGATGGGTTACGCCTAAATGCAGGATTTGTTCTAAATAAAAGAAAAACTCCCCTTCATTGGAGGAATATGCATAATAACAACACTCTAAAAGAAATGCAAAATGAAAAAGAAAATGGTGATAAACTTGAATACAATCTTATGGATCTTTTTCCTAAAAGAAGAAGTCATCCTCTTACATCTAATGTGTACTACGTCGAGGTAACTTTCTGATAGAAGAACCCAAAAAATTAGGAAGAGAAAATGAATCAGATTGAGCATAAAAGTTTTACATAGATATAGTGGGTAAACGGGCAACGAGATGTGTCGAAACCCCTTTTTGGAGGGCAAAACTAATTCTTTTAAAACAACATCTATAGATCTTGTGGTCATAACATTACAATGCATGACCTGTTGGACTCTATTGAGGAGCTCCACAACATCTGGCACAAGCAAACTGAAAGTATCAAATATAAAAGGTATAAACATGTGTTGCTTGTCCATGCATGCTTTCTCATGTTTTGCCACTTTGCATGATGCAACTTTTAAATAAGCTTCCCCCATAGTGAAAACTTGAGCAGTTGTCGCAGTTTCCGACGAGGAGATGTGAGCTCGAGGTTGGCGGCGAAAGAGGTGAGCCGAGATCCAGTAGGTGAGGTGAGCCGAAGTAGCGAACATTGCAGAGAGCACTCCAATACGTTTCGTTACTTCTTGAAAAAAAAAAGCTCTAGATAATGGTCCCTACGATTTTGTGATAAGATAAATAGTCTAGACACGGGTTCATTTTAAGAGTTATAAAGTAACATTCTTACACGACACATCTTGTGTCACAACTAGCATTTTCAGCTAGGAAATTCTATTCTCATATACACACCATCTATTGTAAGGCAAGTACTCTAAGTGAAATATCATACTCTATGCTTAATCAAAACCATCCGTTTGAATCCAAACTCTTGATTTAAGTTCAAAACCTAATATAATACATCTCACATGGATTGAAAACCCTAGAAATCCCGGTTCAAGTATTTATGGACTAGGATGCTCTTATTGGGCCTAATGGACCAATAAACTTTCAATTTGACTATTTTGGGCCAAGAAACCCTATTTGGGCTCTAAGTGGACCCACATCCATGAGATTAGGGTATTTTGGGTCATTTGGGCCTAGAATAATTCATCCTACTTCTAATGGGCCATGTTGGGCCATAAATGATTTCATTAGCGCTAATGGGCCATAAATTACTCCCTTGGGTTTCATGGGGCCGTGAACTTCCATAAAGGCCCAATGGGTCGAAAACTATTCATTTTGGGCCTCATGATTTCGAGCTAAGTCAAGGAATGGCCCAAACAATCTCACTTCCCTTCCTCCTAGCCCATTCTCGGCCCAACTAACAAAAAAAATGGAAAATGAGATTAATCTAGCAAGTGACACATAACCTTTGCATGGTGGATTTCCATGTAACATCACCTCACCACCTCTCTCTCTCTATCTCTATCTCTCTCTCTCTCTCTCTCTCTCTCTCTCTCTTCTCTTATTATCGGCCGAGACCCCCCCCCCCCTCCCTCTCCATATCTCACTTCAAAATTATTCAAACTCCCTCTCAAATCCTCTTAAGCTCAAGGAGAAACTCTCTTATTTCCTTTGCCATTTTCGTAATCTTGGGTGAGATTCCAAGAGTTTATCAACAAGTATCATCTACTTGGTAAGTTGTCATCATACATAAGTCATTGATTTCCATTTTTAAGCCAAGAACACTCCCTTACATGGTTCATTTCGTGTTCTAGCTTCCTAGGACCATCTAAGTTAGAAAATCCTTCTCAAGAAGCTTCCTAGGTCCGTGATCTACTCATTTTACCACCAAGAACCAAAAACATCAAAGCAATGTGAGTGCATACCCCTTGCTTTTCTGTTTTGCAATGTTTTGCGGGAGGATAAAAGTTGCTATGTGCTAGATCTATGTATGTGTGCATGTTTATGTGTGTTTTCTAAGTTATATGTTGTGATTATGTGAAGAACTTCATAGCACTTGACAATATTTGTAAACTACAACACTTTATACAACTTACCATAAGATAAAAGTGCTAAACAAGTTAAGGATGTTGAAAAACTAAACAAAATCTTGTAAAAGGACCATTTTTGACAAGAAAACAAAAAGATGAAGCTTTTATGATATTCACGGTTTTTCATGGACCAAAGAGTCATTTTTGTATAAAAAACGGGTTTTTATGACATTATGGTTTTAAAAAGGGCCAATAGTGTTAAATTTCGTATAATAGGCCTTAATATGGGCTTAAATTGTAAATTTACGAATTTTATGAATTGTAAATTTTCATTTAACACAAATTTGAGCCAAAAATGTAAATTTACGGTTTTAGGGGCTGAAAATGTCACTTTATTTGAACTAGGGCCAAAAATGTTATTTTCACAAAAATTTGGGCCGAAAAAGTCATTTTTATAAAAAGTGGGCTGAAAATGTAAATTATACATTTAAATAGGCCAAAAATATTATTTTTACATAATTAGGGCCAAAAATGGCAATTTTTATATAATTGGGCCGAAAATGTCAATTTTCATGATACTGGGCCGAAAATGCTATTTTTAATAATAGTGGGCTCAAATTGTCATTTTATTTGAAATAAGCCCATAAATGTAAACTTTTGGTCTTAAGGGAACTAAAGTGTAAATTTTATCACAAATATGCCTAAATGGTAAATTTTCGGCCTAATGGGCCAAAACTGTCATCTTTCCACAAAGTGGGCTTTATATGCCATTCTAGGAGACAATCAAGCTTAAACAAACAATATAATAACAAACGCACTAAATTCATCGACTTCATGTTTATTGGGCCTAATACTTACAATCCATGTTATTGGGCCTTAGTGACCCATTTACATGCTTATTAGGCTTGGATTATACATTACATGTTTATTGGGCCTTAGTGGTCCATTTACATGCTTATTGGGCGTAGATTATACATATTGTGTTATTATGCCTTAGTGGTCCATTTACATGCTCATTGGGCCTGGACTATACATTACATGTTTATTGGGCCTTAGTGGTCATTCTACATGTCTGTTGGGCCTCGTACATTCATATACATACTCGTTGGACTTTTCAAACCTAAAGCGTACTCTGAAACATTACACATATAACATAATACAATATTCGCTTAAACTTAGTTAAGGATGCTAGTGAGACATGTCGGTTGACACATCTCGAGTGTACAATCGTAGCCTGTAGTTATAACCAGAGTCTCCTGGAGGGAGAGCGAGAGTTTGTGTATAGATCTATAGGGGTGACACCCCACACCTGAGCTGTTCGTTACAGCTAGACTAGGCCAGTCTAGGGTGACAAACCTTACCTAAATCAAGTCGGCGCCTAAAAACGCCATGACAGGCGAATTCGTCATAATCAAGTATGGTTAAAACTACTCACATAGAGATTCTCTCCAACATAATTTGATGGAACACCTATAAAATCTTGTTGATACGAAAACATACATACACTGATATTCGGTCTTAGGATTGCGACCACCACATTCTTATGAACAGAAAATATAGGATTTTCTAGGGAAAATACACCGTTAAACAATACCTTCTACTTACAACAAAAATACAGAGTTTTATCCGGATTACATTTTTTTTATATACATTCCAAAAACAAAAAACACACATGTATTAATACTTGATTTTGATACATCACTTTCAAACCATTTTTACAGAAAATATTGGATTTTCTGGTGTTTTACGAACAATACAAAACTTTTCATTCAAATATGCTTATGAACTCACCAACATTATATATGTTGATGTTTTCAAAATAACTTGCATTCTCAGGGAATCGTTAAGCGGAAATGTCAGCAAGAAGTGTGGAATTTATTATATGTATGATGATGATGTTGTCTTGTTTCAATTATATGCATTGTGATTATATTACAAGATGAAGTCACGCACAAGCCCCCGGACGTTTTCCGTCGTCTGGTTCGGGGGTGTGACATCTTGTATGACGGGTGCCCTCCGTGTTTTTTTTCTAAAAATAATTTTAGGGCACACAAAAATGTGTTAAAATCCTTTAAATTTTGGGAGAGATGACATTATGTTTAGGACACACACTTTTATGAATCATATATCGCTACGTGTCGTGGTTCACGTTTCATTAAAGGCCTATATTGTAGTAGTGAAGGAAGTCAGTTAGGAATAAGCTAAGATAGTATGTCAAAACTAATTAACAAAAGCTTTGAAGCCTAGAAAAAAAACTATGAAACTAAAATATTCAATACGCACATTCAAGCAGAAGACTAAAAATATAAAACTGCAAAACCTTTCGCATACAGACTCAAACAAAACACCTATAAAATTTGCGAGACCTAACAATCTCCCCCTTTATGTTGAGTCGTGAAATTCCTCTTCCGTTGACTTCATCTGATGAATAATTCCAAGAAGACCAAGGCGTATTGTAATCCACCACCTCAACATATCAGATAAACACTTAATATCATTCTTTGGATTCATCCTTCATATCTTAGCCTTTGTAAGGATACCCGTGAGTGTAGCAGATTTGTAATAGTGTTTGTCTTGTAAAAACATCATGATTTTTTTTGCTTCTCGGTTTTCATGCACCGTGTAAACTACTCCCCAAGCTCCTTTTGTATAGATCCATCACGCAATTGCTCAATATTGCATGGCTGCTTTGAAGGCTCAACATTTTTATTCCTTTGTAAAGCACTAGTCACTTCTATATCCATCTTGAAAATCTCGAAACAATAGAATTTGATCATTCTTTTCAAATGTTGGAGTTGATTCACATACTTTGTCTTTTCTTTTGAGAAGATGTTGAAAAATACGAGCCAGTCATGTGGATTAGTTAAAGGCAACTCAACAAATGAAAATAAAAATTCTTCATTGGCGCTTCCTCTCATAGCGAATTTGTAGTTCACAAAGCCATCAACTTCCATAACTTCACAATCTTTGATCGCATAAATCTTTTTCATGCTCCAAACTTCAAATTGTGACATAGACTACGAAACGTAAAACTTGAAAAGCTTCTTATTCATGTTATTACTGGTTAAGGAAACACCAACAGTATTTGGAAAACATCTAAATATGAAAGCCTTCGCAGTCATATGTAGATCAAATTGGTAATCACTCTTATTTTCAACAGCAAAAGATGATCATTGATTTAGCCAATACTTCTTCACATTTTTGATAACTTTGTTTAATATTCTCTTTATCATGCATTCATGCCATAAAGCTTTGAATGTTGCCTCAGCAGCCTCTTTATCTCTTTTCTTGGCTTCTTGCTGATCTAATTCAATTTGAATTTGCTTTATCCTTTAAAGTTCTTTATCCTTTAAAGTTCTTTATCCCTCTTCTTTTGTGCTTCATTTTCTACTTCTGCATCATTTTGTTCCACTTTAGTGTGAGAAACAATCTTTACAACATCAGTTGTAGAAGTAGAAACAAGAATTTCAGTTGTAATTCTTTCCAATTGAGTTTTTAATGACTGATCTCCAAGAATAACTTTATGTTGGGTACAAAATTATCCATGTATGACTTTGTAAATGGTTTGACTTTTGTAGACCCACTTGCATGTGGTGCTTTAGCCTTGTGACATGAGAGATAGAGAGTGAGAGAGAGACATGTAAACACCTCTATATAAGGTGGGTTTATTCCACATATAGAGGTGTGATTGAGAGATGTAAAATTGAGTGTGTAAGTGTGTGTTATTTATGTAGATTTAGATCTAGATCCCTTTTTGTAACACCATACATAATCGAATACATCTCTTAAACACCGAAATCAACGTGTTCATTGTGTGTTCTTTAATTCCGCATGCCAAACCAATGTTCATAATTCTCATCAATTGGTATCAGAGCAGGTCTTCGAAGATCAACATGATTTTTTGAAGAAACGATTATCGGTTTGGCTAAATTTGTCACAATTTGAGCATTTATGGTGAGTCTCTCTCTATGATCTCTCTTAATCTCGTTGATTCATGCGTTACGTTCTTAATTTTTGATCATTTTGACTCATTGGATCAAATTTATTTTGAAAAACCCACTTGTTATGATCCAATAATTTTTCATTGATCAAGTCCCGATCCAATCATATTCGTTTGTTTCGATTCTCAATTTGCAAATATATCTTTTTAGTCAAAATCTATTCCAAAAGTTAATCGAGTTTTATGTTGTTAATCTCGAGTCCAATTTTGGATGTTACTGTTCATAGTTGATTTCATATGATCGAGCCCATTAATCCCACTTTAATCTAATTTTCAAATATGTTACTATTCATAATCATTCTTGAGCCCATAAAGTACTTTCGATCCAATATCTTAAAAATGTGAGTCCAAATGATATGTTAAATCGATTCAAATATAAATCGTTGCTGTACATCATTTGTCATTGTTTTCTGCTTTACCAGTTGTACGTTTCGAATGATTAACTCTTGGTTCACGATTTCTTCAAACTGTGCTTAAATCTTCGTTTTCGTTTCTTTATATCTGGAATTAGATTGGCTTTGATTGTCGAGTTGGACTTGTGAATCGATTCAATATATTGTGCTCAATCACACACATTGATCATGATCAAGTCAGTTGAAAAATCATAAAATTGATTCTTTGATCTTGTAAATCATGGTCAAGAACACTTGAAGGTGATGAAGAACAGTGAAACAATCAAGTTTTGATCTGAAATTTGACATTAGATTCGTCAATTTCATGTTTTTTTTATATTTGACTTTGAAAAGTCAAATCTAGAAAAAGTAAAAGTTTATTTTCTGGAGATGAATCAAATAATTGGTGACTTGAATGCTGAAATTGATAGATACAGGTTGTGTTGAGGTTGTGTGTGTCGAATTCAAGTCCAATTTGGAAGTTAATTTCGAAAGTTGTAGGAGTTGAATGTTGGATTCGTTTGGTATCGACAGTGGAATCGTTAATGTCGACTGCTTTGGGTTGAAATTGATTGAATTTAGAGTGGGGAAAACGAATTTGTTTTGGTTTTGATGTCGTGTTTGGATGAATGAAAGCATGAAAGCGAAGGTCTCAAATTGACGAATTTGATGTTAATCAAAGAAAAACGAAAGGCTATAGTTGTTGATTGTTGATGCTTCGTTAACAAGGAGTTGATGACGATTCGTGGTGATGAAAAAGCGAATGAAGGATAGGGAATCTGATTTCGAAGATTTTTGTTCTTGGATCGATGTGCGAAAGTATTTGATTTGGGATTGTTGATGCCTTCGATTTGGGTTAAGATTGGAGGTCAAAATCGATGATTGGTGATCTTTGACTTCGTTTTTGTGATAACGAAGAGTAGATTGACATCGATTTCGAAAGATTGAGTTTGGTTTGCTGTTACTGTTTTGATAACGAAGAGTCGATGTTGGTTTGGTGATTTGGAGTCGACTGGAAGCTGATTTTGTATGATGAGAACGAATGTTGTGAATTCGTTATTGGGAAGTTGATTGATAACGAAAAGGAGATGGATTTTTATTTCGAAAGTTTGGATGTCGATTGGTCTAACTCAAAAAGCGAATTTGCTGCTGATTAACAAATAGTCGATGATTGTTGACAAAGGCAAAAG